>NC_136628.1:25059738-25445446 GCF_933228915.1 Telmatherina bonti | reverse complement strand
CAACCTCTGGCAGGGCTATGGAGCTGTTATTTATGAGCAGCCCGTTGACACACACGCATGAGGCACGTGGGTGATATACAGATTTCTGTACAGAGGCTGTGTGGTCCTGCCAATAGGTTTGTAAGTGGTAATCCACAAGAAAATGCAGTAATGCACAAACAAAGGCACAGAAAGAAAAGACAGCAAGCATGTCCACATACTGTAGATCTATTGAAAATGCTAAAAGAAATCAGCTAAACCTCTTAGCAGGACATGATTAAGAGTACATTCATGCGCTTTATTTTTAAATGAATGAATTTCGAGATAATATTTTGGACAGATTAAATAGGGCTCGCTGCACATGAGGATGTATATCTTGACATAAATGATCTTAAGCTATAATTGGTCATAATATCATAAAATTGTTGATGTTATATAATATAAAACATTAAGTTAGGATAGAATGGTCTGCAGTTATTTAACTGTCCTACTTGAGCCAATGGATTTTGACAAATATGAGCTAATTCTTCTACAGCTGTTTTTGTCTACATCTTGTTTACAATCCGTTGTTATCACATTCCTATGACATTCCTTATCTTCAATATGACAATAATGCTGTATCCATCCATTTTATTATGGAAAACAGAAATCCTAAATGAACTGTCATCTGCCATGCTGACTTTCAACTATTTTTTTCCATAATTTTAGAACTCTCCCTTTCTTTCACATAAACAGCTTTCAATACGAATACACCCATGATATTAGTTCGTGTACTTTGTTCCAAAAGACCCAAGTAATTTCTTTTTCATGCAGGACAAGCAGGCCTTTGCAGAAATGAGCCAGCTGTTTGGGTCATTTCTGCAAAGACAGACAAAAGCTGCTGCATTACAGTTTTCTATTTGAAGAACAATTTCAAGAAATGTTTTAGAGTCTTAAAAGCTCATTATTTCCACTTCATAACCAGGAAAACGTCCTGCTTCACAGTTGCTCATTTTCAGACATCATTTAACATGAATTGGATTTGAAATACAATGTTTGGAATTATTATGCACCATTTGCAAAGAACTGAAAATGTGCACTTTTTATATTATCTGAATTACATTGCGTATCATGTTTCTGGTTACATGTTAACGCCCTATTGATAATACCCTAATCACCATATAGATCTTCCATTTAACAATCCTCCATCTAGGTAGGATTGTGATCTGCGGGTGTTTGTGGCGACATCATGGAGTTTCTGTCTTTATAGCAATAGCCGCCAAAGATTCAATGGTATTATTAGTAGCATGAGATGGTTCGTTGTCTTGAACATTAATGATTTTATTGCAGAAGGCACACTTCTTCCCTATATACAATGATAGGATGGGATTGGTTAAAGGGGTCTACCGTCTCAGTATGCATTATTCAAGCAACATCACTTCTCCACCATTTTGCTGATGTCATAGCCCTGTTGGGACATGATGCCCGTCCACCATCCGTTCAGAACTCCATCCATCTGGACCATCTATGAATATAACTCTTTTAATGTGAGCCTTGATAGATGTTTTATCCAACTATAAACACTTCTTTATGTGAAATTGGTTAAATGAGTCCGAAATACACCTTTGTGCACCACTGCAAGCCTGTGGGGTGTCCTGCATTAGGATTTTCTTGGAATTCCAGGAACACCAGCAGCTTCAAATACATTATTGCTGCTTACAAGTAGCTTTTTAATAGAGCAACTGTTAAGAAGCTCACAAATCCTGAAACAAAAAGATTAGTTTAATTAAGTTTTTGTGAAATAGCCAATGTTCACAATCCATTCGCACTTTTTCATACTTCTAATCTGCAGACAGATCTGTCTTTTTCCTCATGCTGCATGGCAGCTGTGACTTTTTAAGACTGTGAAACAGCCCCTGACTCAGCTACCCTGTCTGGAATTGCTTTAACAATTTTGTTCTATTATTACACAATGAAACTGTATAATAGTTATACAATCTCACTGTATAATTATTAAACAATGACAATAAAGGCTTTGAAATTGATTCAAACTTTAACTTTAATTTGGCTCAACTGGGGAATGAATTGTCCAACTGGTCTGAGATTATTATCAGCGGTTTAAAACAGCCCTGCGATGGACTGGCAAGCTGTCAAAGGGGGAACCCTGCCTTCTGCCCAAAGCCAGCGGGGATAGGCTCCAGTCTCCCCGCGACCCTAAATTGGATTAAGCAGTTAGGAAAATGAATGAATGAATGAATGAGTTTAAAACAGACGGGAAAAACAACACAAGCAAAACTGTCCAGAGAAATACTAAAACCCAAAATTTTAAATAACTGACATGTTGTTTAGACTATTCATTCATTTAACAGTTCAGGGTCATGGAGAAGTTGGCGACAATCCAAGCAATTAGCAGGCGAGAAGCAGGTTATGCCCTGGACAGTTCACCTGTCTGCCACAGTGCATAATTTAGATTATATTATCTCTAAAATTTATAGGAAAAATTGAAACCAACTTTTCATCATGATCATTTTATAATGGCGGTTCCCTGGTAGCACCCTGTTGAATTACCTTTGTTGTTTTTCTTCTTTTTTTTTTTTAACAACTAAAGATTTTCCAAAAACTTTGATTTGAGCACCGGCTATGCTGCTGGATGTCTGCTGGCAATTCCAGCAGGTTGCACAGCAGGAGTGAGCCTCAGCGCAAAGAGTAGAAGTTTAAACCATATTGGGAATGTTTAATCACAAGTGAATAAAGTGAATGAGCCTAGATTGTTGACGAGGACACATAAGGTATATTGGGAATGCAGAATTATGTGCCACTGAGGCGTGGTAGCAGGAACACAGTCTGGACTTTATACAGAGCAGCAAGAGGAGGACCCGCAGTGCGTAGTAACAACAGATGGTGTAATCCTGGATATTGTTGCTGCACCATGGATATTAATGCTGGAAATATATTTCCACACTTTTTTCATTAAAAATCATTTGCATGACATAGATGTCACCAGATCAGTCGTCAGGGTACAAATACAAAACCTCAATGCATTGATGATAAACTCATAAAACTCAAATCTGCTACAAAATTTTGGACAGTGTCTCAACTCATTTATATTTATGTTTATTTACTTTTGTTATTCATTTACTTGGTTATTTTTACCTTAATATTTTATATTGCAATATTCTGATTTCTCTTCGGGGATTAATAAAATGTTCATTTAATTCATCCAACATTACTTTACTAGTTGTATTTGCAAAGTGGCAGCTGTAACTTTTGTTTATCGGACTGTTCTCTCAGAAGAACTAATGAAATCATTTATTTGGGCTCATGAAGCCATAAACACTCGCGAGCCACAGTAAATTCCCCCAATCGTGGTCAGTAATAAAGACATGCATCATTTACTTTATCACAGAGGGGAAGTGGGATTTTTCTGCTCTGTGCGTTTCTGTTCAGAATACTAACACAGGCTACCTCTGCACAATAAATATCCAGCTGGAAGATTTTTGCCTCTTCTGACCTTTCATGACTTCCATCTTATTCATCACAGTGCAAACACCCACATCTACCTATCATTGTTGTTTGTATCTTGCTTTCTCCTTTGTCCCTCACCCGTTGTTTGACTTCAGCTCTCACCAGCAGCCCCAGAAGCATCAACAGTCATGTGTGAGATGAGTTGCTGTCTTAGCCTGCAAGCCAACACCAGATGCAGTGAAGAAATCGAACTTAATGCAGATCAAAATGTGAGAGCGAGAAACTGGATATGGACACAGGATATAGAGGAACTACAGTTGCCATTGGGTTTGATAGACTGGAAGCTGAATCACATTTTACTTTTTGTACCTATACTGCTGCAAAGTAGGAAGTTATTTTTCCATCATGTAAGAGCTTTGCCTGAGAGAAGCGCAAAGCAGCGAGGTGTTAGTTTGCTCTGCAAAGAGAGAGGGAGAGGGGCCATAGTGGTCTTTGCCTTATGGGGATACCTGTCATGCCTACCCAAGGATCATATGTTAAGTGAGGAGGGCAGAAGTGAAAACATGCAGCTGCAACTTTTTTTTTTATCAGTTCATAGATAGAAGATAAAAGTGGAAATTAAATTATTATCCTTAGTGATCCACTTACAACCATAAATGTACAGAATCACAAAGTCAAAGGATTAACAGAGTCATTAAGTTTAAAAAACTAAAAAACAACAACAAAAACCAAAGGTTTCATATTCAACCTGATCCTGATCCTAATCCCTGATCCTGATTTCAGAGAGGTGCTACATGCAACCAAGGTCATAAAAACATCTATCAATTTTCTACCCTCCTTCGTCCTATTCAGGGTCACAGGGTCAGAGACAAGCTTTCCTTTAATAAGGCAAGAGGCAAGGTTCACCCAGCGTTTGTCACCAGTCCATCACAGAAATATACAGTGATCCAGACTAACACCTATGGTCAATTTGAAATCCCCAGTTTACCCAGCATGGATGTTTTTGAACTGTGGAAGGATGTCAAAGTAAGATGAGTTTAACATTAGACAAACATCACCCTACATAACCAGAACCAACCAGTTCCAGTTGTATTTCTAAGGTTTTAAAGTGCTTTTTGATTAGAGCCATGATTTCAGATTGATGTTGCTGACCTGCAGTTTGAAAAATAGAAAAATACTCCACTGTGGGCTGAACTGCTTACTTTCCCAATAAAGCCTTGTATCTGCTATCATATGACAGTATGAACATGTTAACATGGTTAAAAGATGCCTGCAACTGGTTCATAATATAAAACCTTGAACTTTGTATGAATCTCTAATCTTAATGTATGTGCCCATACATTAAGATTAACTAATAAAGCTGCTGACACAGATAACTCAGACCCCTTGTTTATTTAGCTTATACATCAGTCACCCAACTTATTAACCCTTCAAGCTACATGCATACATGATGACAGAATGAAAACTCTTCCAGCAACCATTAAAGGACCAGAAAGGAGATCATCAAATCAGACAGGATTACTTAGCTGGATGGAGGAAACCAACAAATCTTAAGAATGTGCTGACTGAGACTGAGACAAACTGTGCAAATTCAGTGTTTCCACATGGAAGCAAACTGGACACTAAGCTGGAAAGGAAGCAGGCTACCATTTCTGGACATTCAGGCTGTGTAGTTTATGTCAGTTTGACAGAATATAAAGAGATGCTATAAGAATATATTTATTTAAACATATTTATATCTTTTTAAACAATTATTGCTATAAATGTATACTTCAAATACACAGTTGTATGTATGAGCAAAATGATGCACTTTACTGATACAACTGAAAGATATGGAAAGGCTGTAATCCAGCGTTCCTTAAAACTGGAGGTTTAAATAAAATGTTAGCATAAGAGGACACATGTTGGCAGAACGGCAGAACTAAAGGCTAACAGCATGCCTCACAATCCTAACAATGCCTGTCAACTTTCAAAGCTCATTATAACAGATTACATTTCCAGCACCAGATGTGTACATTTCTAATGAAGTTGCTTTAGAGGCTGACCTTTCAGGATGCTGCAAATTAACTGATTTAGTTCCTTTCAGACTTCAACATCTTATTCATTCAAGCTTTACAGCTAATCAGATGCTACCATCAAGTTCAAAATGTCCTATTTTCCAATAAAAAGGTCAAACTTCTCAGTTTCAACATCTGATATGTTCATAAAATATGGATTTATGACATGTGAAAATTCTTGCATTTTGTTTTTATTTATATTTTACATAGCATCCCAACCTTTTTTTTTAAATTATGACAGTACAAAGCATTAGATGAGGACCACTGTACCTTAACTGCATTTTTGTTCATCTGAAATGTTTCATAAGCAGATTTTCATAACTTTTAGCAAACTTATTGATTTTTGAACTTTAGAAACAAAAAGTACATTGATAATATGTTGGTTACATAACAAAATTAGTATTGGTGAGTCTGAGCAAACAATTTTAATAAGCAGACTGACCCTTTTTTCACAGCAGACTAACTTGTCAATGCTGGAAAATTTGAAGAGGCTGCGTTTGATTTAGGCTACGTCCTGCAACTTATGTGTGTTGGTTCATTTTTCAAACTGTCATGATTTACTGGGGAATTTCATGAAGCTGAGAGTTAGCCGGCTATTTTCCTTTGGGTTCAAGTCATGGGGTATGCTGTAAAAAATATTCTCCAGCTAAGAAATGTTTAGCAAACATTGATGTCCGTCAGGTGAGCTGAATATGAGGCTATACTCTCAAAAGGATATGCGTGTTAGGTAATTGAAAAAGCTGTCTATCATCCTCCACTCCAAGCTAACCCAACCAATCAGCAGAACCAGTCTGCAAATGATACGTTCGGCAAAGTAAGGATGTAAAACAGCTTTTTCTAAGCAAAAGAGCTTCGGGATGTTTCTTCGGTGTTAACCTTTAATTGAACCTGTTCTAATAGAACTGATGTTTTATGCATGTGTGGAGACCTCCTTAGGACCTGTCATTGTGGACAATCACTTCTACAACCTGGTGGCTGTCAGTGCTGAAATGTTATTAACCAAAACAACTGAGGACTAAACATAACCTCACATCCTGAAGTAAAGCTAAATTAGACTTCTTTGTACTTTAGGATCAAATATAAAAGTGGAAAATATTAGCATGTGGACATAATACACTGTAATATGATTATAGGAAATTCTTCACCTGTCTCCAAACAAAATCTTCATTGCCTATCATGCTAGCTTGCAGCTGTTCCGAACCCAAACGCAGATGCACAGTCATTTAATTGGCCTTAAAGATGCATTACATAATTTACTGATCTTAAAGTTTGTTTGATGACACAGTGACATCTATCATTTCTAGAGCCACTGCTACCCAACAGAGGGTCTGACGGGACGTGACGTTTTGTCATGTTGCTGATTCAGCAAAGAAATGCAAGAAGATCAAAAGAGAAAATGGTCAAAACAAGGGTTGTAAGATTGTCTTTTGCTGACTGGAGGGCGCTAACAAGTCAGATATGATGCAAGATGGATGCTGAATTAGCTGTCAATGGGGGGCGCGGAATGGGGAAAATGGCAAGAGTTCTGTCATGTGTCTTTAATAAAGAAAATCAATCAAACCTCAATTTTAATTTCCATTCAGGTCCAGCAGGTCAACTTGACTGCATGCTCATGATAATGAGTACTGATTGAATTCTGATAATGAGTTTTAAAATCACTTCATCTGGTCTCAGCTTAACTGAGGATTCTGTCTTCTAAAGCTTGTGAGGACAGGAGACACTAGTATAATATGGCCATAAAATCATGTTAAATGTTTGTTTTGTGGCAAAGAAGTCCAGCTAAAAGGAAAGGTCACACAGTTTAAATGATTTCTGTGTAATGACATTTAAGCGTTTCATATTTTTATCCACATTATGGTCTGCATTGTTGCACAATTTGTCTCAGTTGGCCAACCACAGAGAAAGCACAGGGCATATAGGATGTGAAGGCTGAGTAGGTGTTTCTCCTCAGGCATTGTTGTTGCACATTGGCTGGAGTTCCCTCTTCCCTCTTCTTGACTGAATACAGCTTTGTAAAAGCAGACATCTTTTTCCCATTGGGTTACTCCTTTAGATTTTCATTATACACACTAAGAGAAGAGCAACACTCGTTAGATTAGCTCTAATCTAAGAAAAACAACGAGATGCGACATGACAGAAAGAAATCTACAGAAACAAAATATATACTGAAGACGTGGCTCCAGGCTACAGGAGTATTATGAAGCAGAAAAAAACTCCAACATTTCACTGCATGAAGATAAAAGTGCTGCAAACATTCCACCTACACATTCTTTACATACTAAGAAACATTATTCAAGAGGAACAACAAGGGAAGCAGAGATACACTTGAGCAGCGAAGGAGACATTAAAGCTTTGTGAGAGCTGGACAATGTAATCACCTTCTAACTATTTAAATCCTACAGTCAAAATATGACCTTCTTTATTTCACAATACTGTTTAGAAGCTTTTTGAAACATTGCACCCTTCTGAAACTTTCCATTCAAGTTTAAAACCTTTTCAGAAACCCATTTTAGAGGTTTATCAGCTTTTATTTGGTCTTCTGCATTGTGAAACATTATTACAAAGAAATCATAGTAGAGACTAAATACACTCAATTAGCCAAATTAATAAAGGATGACCTATTTCTTGTTTAAAAATGCTAAATGAATAGAGCGCCGATGTAAATTTTCTCTTTTACATCCAAGTGCAAAGGCTCCAAACAACATATCTTTGTATTTCTGAAAGCAACCCCTCTAAATTATTCACCTTGCCTGGTGGCGTCTTTGGTTTTCTTCCCCATCTTTCTGCATAGCTCACGGGCTTGCAGTCCTTGAATAATCTCAGGTAGCATTTAGTGAATAACAGCAGAGATTTTAGAGGCGGTCAGGATAGAGGGCGTGTAAGGCTGCAACAAACTGCTGCAGCATCACTGTAGCTTGTCAGTAGTGATCACTGTCGCTCTGTCATAGCGCTGACATGCAAGCACATTCTGATGCACAGGATGAAACACTAACTGCACATCTCCAGTGGTTTGTCCCTAAAGCTATTCAAGACTCTTCTGCCATTTCACAGCATTATGACCAGCCTGGCTTCAACCGCTCAGACACACGAACATAAGAAATAAGATTCTTTATTAAAATACAGTCGCTCTAAGTTTGTTTCGCTAGACATATGTAGCTTTTTGAGCTTAACTGATAGGTATATATCCAGTTTACTGATATTTAAATGCCCCAGCTGAAGTTAATGACATTCATTTAGGATCACTACTCCAATGTTTAAAGAAACTTAATATATTTGTGCTGCGTGATGGTTCGTGAGTCATGTCTTTTCCTACAGCAATAGACCTTCAAAGTTCTTATTAAACTAAGGGTCAAATCATCTATTCATGTCAGTGAAAATACTGCTTGGAAAACAGCAGCGCATGCATGTTTCAGCTTTTTCAAACAGTCATAATAAATCTGAGGATGAGCCCTTGTCGGCTCGGTGCAGGTCATCAAGCTGACAGCACTCTGGATGCAGTTACAGTAATCAGATATTTTCAAAAGTACAAATCGTGACTAAAAAAGAAATTAAAAAAAGCATGCTTTTGCGGAAGTGTCTTTCTTTTTAAGTCTTCCTGATTGAGTTACTAAACTCTTCAAGTGCAAAAACAATGTGTCTGACAAATGATAAAGCAATGGTGGTAATTACCAGTGGTCTCATTCTAATACTGACAAGTAGTCTTAGTTTTTTTTTTCTTACATAAAGCATATTTATTTCTTTCACCAGCATGTGGATTAAGATAGAAACTATCTGGAGGAAAACTCTCCCTCATGCCAAACTATTTGACAACCTTGTCTCTGATGCTCATGCAGTATTCATGACTTGTCGGTTCATATGAGTTCTCCGAGCTATGATGAACTCAAGGTTCTCCCTGCTTGGTTACATTTAACCATGTTTGTTTTGCTATAGTCACACTGGAAAAAGAAATATTGGAAGTATTGATATTTGGCATTTTTCTTTAAAAACTGAAATATGTTTACAAGCTCTAAGAGATCTAACCAGAGAAAAGAACCTTAAATTCCCCCCCCCCCCCCCCCCCCAAAGGAACCTCAAAGCTTCATAGACAGAGCCTGTGTGAGTGTTAATACAATTGTTGCAAATGTTAAGACTGTTTGCTTGTTTGGTTTGTTACAAAGAACTTCAAGTTTTCTACTGTACAAACAGAAACATTTGCACAATAAGTCTGGAGCTGGTGTGTGCAACAACGTAGCTTAACATTAAGAGTACAAAGAATTACCTAACTCAAAGCAGCCAACTGTCATGGTTTGTGAGTTTTTGCTTCACATGCTTTATTTTTATTCTAGTCTGTTCCTTAGCTTCTGTTCTTCGGAGTTTCTTATATTATTTTGTAAATCCAAACCTTGCATATTCTGTTCTTTTTACTTCCTGTTCCATACACACATGAGCTCAATCCCAAACTACCTGTTCTGCACAATGTTTGTACATTTTCATGGAGGCTAAATTAAGGGCCGACCCAACCCAGGTAGTGTGGAGGATGAAAGGGCCGTTCAGCCATCCAATAGCAAGTCTGCAATGATCCACACTCATAACGAATTCTGCAGCTGCTGCAACAACAAAAAGAAGAAGTAAACAGTCTTCAAATCTGAGTTCCACAAGTGCCCTCCCTGTTTGTCACAGAAAATCACAAAAGTTTCAGGAAGATAAAACAAAACTAGAAAATCTAACTATGCTGAGGTTTGATTTGATGTAAGCGCAATTAGCAGCATTTATTATTCTGTGTGATTGGAAATTGTAATGGAAGCATTCGTGGAATCACTTAAAAGTATATTAAGTATAATGTGGCTTTCGTTATTATAATGCTTGAGGAATGTATGATGTTTAGGGGAGGTGCAGATAAAAGAGGCAGCTAGTGTTGCGCCTAAAGTTTTATGATATCATTTCACTAATTCAGTTTCAATTCCATCTTTATTACAGACTCCGGGTCCAAGACAAAACAAAAAGTTAAAACCATAGTTCAGACACCTTAGAAAAAAATTGTGCAAAACAGGACAAGCGTGAGACTGGGCACCTGCAAGTTCATGTGTGGCATTATTAATCCTGTACATAAAAATGAACAAAGTTAGCAGGTCATGTGATCCTTTCACTTTCCACACCTGGCAGCAATCCATGCACCTCACAACCCGAGCTACAACGCTACCACTAAACACATCTGAGTTGCCATGGCGATGAGTGCTTTCCTTTTCTGGTGTAGGGAAGAAGACGTCCCATTCCTGCCCATGTTTTGTTGATACATTCCTTGAGCTCTTCTATCTGGTAACTTTAACTTTTATCTCTTCTCAAACACACCTGAGTATAATGACTGTTCCTTCATCCACATGTCACTCAGGTCTGCAGAGGCCTGCTAACAAGCCATTCATTTAATTCAGGTATGTTTGAAAATGGATGCATGTAAAAGTTGAAGGATAGCAGGTCTCAAGAACTGGACTTCGGCACCGTTGATGTGGGGTTTAAACAGGTTGTTTGTTCACCAATGATCTTTTCTCAACTAAAGCTGTTTTGTTGCCGAAGCCTCATCAAACAGTGGGTGGGAGAAAGAAACGGGAGTACTATTACTTTGCATTGGGTTGCCAAGAGACTGCAACCTTGGTGTTAGAGGAAATTAAAAAGAAAAGATTTTGGGTATAATGTCAATATGTAAACATAAAAAAGGTTTTTCTTTCAAACTGTTTTTTTTCCAAACCTAAGTACACCCCCATCATTTCCCATTGCCAGTAGTCACATATTCATCCTCAGCACTCTGGGGCTGCATAATTTCACAACTTGTCAAAAAACTACCACTAATTCCCAGGGTGAAAGTGGAACAACAATATAAGAAAGTGATGGCATTTCAGCTGTATCCTACAGGCTGTGTTGGACAGCAGTTGATGACAGTATGACTTTCTAAGTCTATTATTTGGCTAATTTATCTTTTTTTTTTTTTACTGAATTATGGACATCAGCCCCATACAACGGGATACAAAATAGTTGTCAGATGTCTGATCTGACTGGTAAAATCAGGAAGTGTAGCCTGTTTTTCTGTGTTTTACACTGTCAGTAAAACTGTTTTTAAAAATAATAGGCTAATGTAAACTGCGCCCGCTCTTGCTTCCCTCACTGCAGCACACGCAGGACATGCACTAGCATGAATAACATGTAATGCCTATTAGATCTACAGCAAAGAAAATCCTAATAACTGAAGGTAGATTTCATGCTAGACTGAATGCTGATTAAATACTTCTAAATACACTCTAAGGCTACATGCCAGCATATGTTAAGAGTTTTTTTTTTTTGTTTGTTTTTTACCACTGTAATAATTAATTTAGTCTGTAAAACACATGCACAAATATGTTATCATTTGCAAATACTTTGTTTCCTGGAAGTGCAGAGTTTTACTGTCCTGTGCTTTGCAAAGAACAAAAAAAAAAACCAAAAACAAATTTTGGATGAATTAATAAGGAGGCAGTTGTGGCCTTTTTGCCAAGAGCAGCAGCTGTAGTACAAGCAGCAGCTGGCTGCAGCTTTATTTTTACTGTGCAGAAATGACAAGAGAATCAATCTTTTGATCTAACTTTAGGGAAGGAACTGAGCAAGCATTTTTCCCACAATGATGACCTACTCCTTTAAATAAATCATATTAAAACATTAAATCCAGACATCCAACTATGAACAGCATGTTTTCATGCATATTCCTTACAATGACTCACTAGCTCTAAAATCTGCTGTTTAGTTATAAAACAAAGAATTAGAAAAGGGACATTGCACTGTTTATGCACATTAGAGGCAAATGAATAAATACATATTATGTTGATAATAAGACAGGTTTGATCACATAAGCATCATGTTAGCTCAAGGCATTAAAGTTGCATGCATAATTTTCCATGTGTTAATTTGCACACAAGCTCTGCAAAGATTAAAATGCCCTAATTTGGATGCTGCTGATGAGTCAAATATTCACCACGGTGTTAACAATGCAGAAGAAGAGCAGAAGGAGGAGGAGGTGGAGGAGATCTGGCTGCATGAACTGGTCTGTGCTGCATTAGTGGGACTGTCCATTGCCTACACACTGAAGTGCTCTAACATTAGCTTCTGTCTGAACAACATCACACTGACTGAGTCACAGCAGGGGGAGGATGGAAAGCTAGAATAAACATTTTAATAAGAAACTGTGCTGCATGATATGCATTTTCTGAAATTAAAGTTTGTTTTTAAATGTTTTTTTCCTTTATCTGTAATTTGCTTTTTCAAGTGTTTGTTTTTATTATATAACAGCACAACTGGTGTATGGCAAAACTGAGATTACATATCTTTCAGGATTTCATCATTTATGCTTGCATGTCACTACTACAGTGCATCCCAAATGTCTCTTCCAAGCCTGACCTCAGTCTTAATGGATATGACCTTCCCATTTCTGCATTTATGCACGCTATCAGTTCTGGCCTGCAGCAAGGTGTTACATCAATACGTCCTACAGCGTCACTCTGGACACAAATTGGTGAGAAGATGAACACAACAACAAAGTTCTGTGTCAGAATCAATTCAATCACATCTGGAAATTGTTTGCTGCACGGCATCATCGGCTGTTTATGAGGTTGTTTGTTGCCTGTCACACGCTGTCTGTGACACAAGTGTCCAAAGTGTGAAAACACAGGGTCACCGGCTAGAGAAAGTTGGATAATAAGCCATAAAAAAGTAGAGAGGGACTGTGATTGAGAAAATGAAAGTTTGGTGAGAATTGATTTTTCCATAGGGAACAAACCGGAGCCACACACAAACACACTGCTGATGGACTACAGCCTTCCACATATTGATCCTCAATGCCGATAACAGTCAGTTCGCCATCAGGGATTTGTAACAATCATTACACACTGACCCAGCTGGAGGACAGGCAGTTGCTGTCCTGCTTTATTCCAGCGAGAATCCAAACAACAAACACACCAAACGAGCTCTGATGCTTTCTTTTCAATTTTGTAACATGTTCATTTCATTGTTAGAGGAATTTATACACCAAGAATCACCAACACCAAGCAAATAAAAAAAAAAAGTCATCTTAACACTTACTAATATTAACAAAAATGGGAGTTGTGGGAAAGCTCAGTGAGTAATCTGTAATTCTTGCCAGAATAGAAATGTGTCAAATTCTAATCATCACACTCATTTGCTTTATCAACACCTGCCAAGCAAGCTGGGCATTACGCAATCCAGACTGCTAAAATAAGAATTGTGTACTTTAGCACATCTTCACACAATTCCTTAGTTAAAGACTGACCTGGCAAGTCCGCTTTAATGAGCTACTCTCTTTTCTTTGAGCTTTAGTTTTCACCAGCTTATCACGCTGAAATTAATCCCCTCCCGATTATCATAGTTTTCCTCTTATCCTGTAAGAAAACCCCGTAAGCTTCTTTCAAAAACAATGGATTTAAGTTCATCCCGTGTCAATTCAAGCCGTGGACAGCTCAGTTAAGCTACACTCCTGATCTGGGTAATTCAAGCACGTAATAATGGAGGTTTTCCTCTCAACCCCAGCTGCTGAAGTGCCCTTGAGCTGAGCACTGACCCAACAGCTGCTTCACTGTAATTACTCAGCTGCCAACAGTGCAAGGTTGTAGTCAAACAGGGCAGTGTCATGGTGTGAGCGTGTGAATCTGTGTAAACCTGCGCCCGCCTGCAACTTCTCCCCGAGGCTGCCGCACGCTGCTACACTCACCAATAATACATTACCACAACACTCTGAGGTATAGCCAAGGGCTATAAACGTATGAGCCACGGTTCCGCTCAAATCCCCTTTCTTTTAGTAGCCTTGTTCCCACTTCATTAGGCCACACAGCCACGTATATGGCAGCTGACAGGGTTCAGAAAGCTGCAGCTGATCCTCAAATGTAAAGTGTGAAGTGCAGTTGGTGAGAAGAAAGAGAACAAATTAATTCCCCAGAGAGAACTTTGTGTCCTACACTGCAAAAGAAAGAATGGCAGGCCAATTACCAAGCTATAGCACGCACACACACCACTGCTCTTCATGTCAAATTTAACAGGTTTGCAGCGATGACTTCATGGATTGAAACTTGTCATGGTTGATGAAGTGGGTGATTCATAATCAAATGTGTAAACAGAAGATGCTGGTAACAATCTACTGGGAAACGTCTTATAAAAGAAACCTGACATCAGAATGCCTGCTTCTGATTCACACGTAGAGCCATGCATGCATACAAGCAGTAAAAAATAACTTCAACTTCTAATACTTTCATCATTGTTCTATCCTTATTTTAAAGCCTTTATGCACTTTCAGTCACAGTCATCTAATTCATCAGCTTCTCTTAATTTCTCTGATTATAAAAAAAAAAAAAAAAAAAAACTATCTGGACAATCACAGGCCTCCAAGCTCAATCATGCAGCCAGATCATTTTGGAAGCCATGACTAAGGAGTTGGAGTATCAGACCAGACACTTGGCACAAATCCATCTTCTTTCTTTTTAGGGCCATCCCTTTTATTCAAAACATTTTACATAATCTCTGAGTTGGTGGGTGTTGGACTGGTCAAAACTTGCATCACTCAAAAAACACTGCTGTTCCCTTTTACAGCTATGAAAATCAGCTCGAAAGAGCAGTTACTCACAGGCATGTGTGACAGAGAAACTGTTGGAGGACTCCAAGTTGTCAACATTGTAATTGAGGTGGAAGGGTTTCTCTGTCACATTCTGGTTGGTGTTGTACAGTTGGACAGCAAACCTGAAGGCGCTGTGCTCCTGCACGGTGGAGCGCATGAACAGCCCACCTACAGGAAGAGAAATGTCACACACAACAGTGCTCTAATTAGTCCAAACCCAGCTGTAGCTTGGACTTCAATTCCTTACTTCCTTACAGTTGAACTGGAATTACATGTGGCACAATTGCGCGTGAAATACAGTCCAAAAAATAATAATAATATTAAAGATTTGGAGAAAGAAAAAAAAAAACTGTGAAACAGTTCCACAAAACAAAGCATTGCAGATTCTGAAACGTCATGACAAGAGGTTCAACTCTTTTTTTTTTTTTTTTTTTTTTTTTTTTTTTATTACCAAATCGCCCTTAAAGACACGTAAACCTTGTGCGTTTATGAGAAGTAACGGGAAGTTTGCGACGATTAGGGCAAAAAACAAACCTTCTCACTGACTGGTTGCTACTTGCAAATATGCGTCCTACTTAAGTGCGTGTGAACAAAGAGGTGTATCATCAAGTCAGAGCATCCTTTGAACTTACCAATGTTGATTTGGTTTGGAAACCCTGCCAGCGACTCCCCCAGAAAATTCAGTAAAATAAAGATTGTCGCAAATGCGCGATTCCACATTTTTCTCCGTGAAGTGAAATCAACTCCTGCTCTGTGTGTGGTTGAGGAAAAGCAAGGAGAACCATGTACACGGACTTGAAAGCAAAGAAATCCACAAGATGCGGCGTCTCTCTCTCTCTCCCTCCCTCCCTCTCTCACTGTGTGCACCCACGTTGAATTTGTGCCAGCGCAACTGCAGCACCAGCTCTCTGCTGCTGCTGGAAACCTAAAGCCAGTGTTTTATCTCAAAGATGGTGGAGGAGGAGGAGGGGGGAGGTAAGCGCGTCTCCTTACTGTGGGTGAGGAGCACTGAAATGGGCCAGAGCGTGGAGGAGAGGAAGGAAGGAGGGAGGGAGAGTGAAATGTGGAGGGAGGGAGGTAGGGAGAGAGGGCGTTTATCAAACTTGCTCTGACGTTGAATTATAATAAGTGCAGTCTCCCGTCTTCCTCGTCACGTCACTGCAGAGTTGGTGTGTGTGAGGGGGTGCAGTCAGTGCTGGGTTTGGTGCTCGCGTGGTGCAGAGGCAGGGCAGTGCACACCAGCATGGAGTCAGGAGGGATAAATAATATTCTGCTGACTTGTGAGAGCGTGTATATAGGCCGTGTAAGTAAGCTCTCTGTCCATCCGTCCATTCCTTCCTGTTGTATTAACATGTGTGGGTGCGCTCATGCAGCAGCGGTCCTAAACGCGGACAGCACAATCCTGCGCTGTCCCCTGCAGGTGTTGAAGTGCACAAACTGGATCTGTGGAAGCAAATTCACTGATTTATCCCTGTTTAATTACTGGCTGTCAAGTGGCCTAACTAAATGCAATCTATTAAGCTCTTAATAGACTTTATTTATATGAGTCATTTTGATTTACCTTAAATCTTGCAGAGAGTAACAACTCGGACTGCAGAAGCATCAAATCAGCAAACAAAGTCAAATATTCTTTTGAGAGAAAAATGCTTGTCTCAAATTTGACATATGCAGTTTTGTTTTGTTTTGTTTTGTTTACTTTAAGATGAACATCTCTTGATTTTCCAGAGGCTGAAATGAGAATTAAAATGTCTTCCAGAAAGTTATCAGGCATAAAGATGGGGTGGAGGTAAATAGTTTAATATATAAGAATAATGTTTCTTAACAAAATTTGCAGACTTTTTGGTTCACGTAAAATAAATAATTAAAAATAAATAAATAAACAATTCGATAAGATTGTGAAAATGCAAAGGTTAAGAGAAGGTTACAGTTGCTGTGATTATCTTGCATTAAACTGGTGCAGATTCGGACCAGATTCACACCAAGAGGAACAGAAGATAGGTGGACTTTCTGGTTCTGCCATGTTGCCTTCCATTAAGCATTTAAGTCTAAGCCTGAGATGACACAGCTCTGAAAACACAGCATGGGCTTGTGTATACTTAGATTGTTGCTGCATTCAGGAGAGCCAGTTCACTTTCAGATGTGCAACGGAAAAAAAACAACAACTTCAAATTCCAGAAATATTACCTTTTTCATAGGGTCTGTGTACATTGAAGATGGACTTGAATGAATCATCTTCAGGGCTAAAGACAAGAGGACCATCTGTCATGTGCATCTATGATAATATAGAGGGTCTGTCAGTACACATGGTGTGGATCCTTTGCATAGCTGTAGTGTTTCCATTAATATAAAACTTACAGGTCATGGAGCAATGCTGCCATCCAGATGATGTTTTTCTCACCCCAAAGCCTTTTTCTTATTTCAACAAGAAGATGCCAAACCACATTTTGCACCTGATGCAACAGCATGATTGTAGGATGAGAGTCCAGGTGCAAAACTGCCCTGGCTTTATTCCACACCTGTCACCCACTGCAAACATATGGCACATTATGGAAACTCGAGGTGTTGAGTAGCTAATATCCCACATCAAGCAAGATTAGGAAAATATTTTACATATAAAACTAGAATTAAAATTATTATCATAAACAATTATGGCATTCCTTAGAATAGAGGATCCAATACAGTAGTAATACATATGATGCTAAAAAAAAAAAAAAAAAAACCTTTATAAAACATTTGGCAACACATTTAAAAAAAAAAAAAAAAAAAGACATTTAAAAAACAATGACTACTATCAGTTCAAACATGTAAAATGTTTTTGCCTTTGCACTTTTGAAATACGCATAGATTTATAATGATTATCGGCTTGTTTTAATCTGTAAATACAATTTACACAATGTGTCAGTTTTTTGAGGGGGATGGAGGTTATACAGTTGGCATTTACTTTTATATGATTAACATGATTTTATATGATACATAAGATTGCTGACTCCCAGATGCATATTATTATAGAAATGCATTAGGTTTATCATCAACAAAAAAAGTTCTCCTTTTCATTCTTCTTTTAGGGTCAGACTGTTGAATGTAGAGGCCCAGCTTGCAACATTGCTGATCCAATAAATTAACTATAAATGTGACAAAACAGCTATTCCCTGCCACAGGTTAAGTCTTGTATGACAAGAACTGAAATAAACAACGAAACATCACAGCATCAACAGCACAATGTGCTGTAATCTCAAACAAGATGTTGACATGCAGATGAGAAGCTGGCCTGGTAACTTCATTATGTTAAAAGAGCTGCTCAATGAAACTTCTCAACTGCTTCGTATTCAGAACTGATTAATGCAATACGTTTACTGAAAATAAGGCTTTAAGACTTAATCTAGATAGCTAGCTACCTTTGAGGTTTAGAAGTGATTTTTCACTGCCGGTGGTTCGCTTGCTTCCTTTCGTGTTTCTGTTTTATTGCCTCTAGATTGTAATATAAAACACATTTTGCGGTACATCTTGCAGGAGCCGGGAAACGGGATTTACATTGAAATCGAGTTACTGAATTCCACTGTCTGAGCTTCATTCTGTGTCATCATTTATCTATTTAATGACATGGAAGTTAAATTGCTTTATTCACTCCAATATTGATGACTCCCTGTGCAAGTCTGTAATAATCCAATCAATGAGTTCCAGAATACAATGTATAATGGGAATGTATGTGTTTGAGGATATTGAGACCCATGCATAATCAGTGCAGCCAAACAGGCAGTGCAATTTGTGCTTATTGATCTGGATATTAGTTGATGCTTTTATCTTTTCATTGGAAGGAGCCAGGACAACTGCACTATAATTACCTTCACAAATAAAAATATTGTCAGGGCAGCATGACCTTTTTCACATACATGCACCACTGTCAGTATGTCATTTACAGAAATGCTTTTCCTGCCACTTGAAAGCTCATGCTGTTTGTCTCAGTGCACTTAAGCTCAAGATCAGAGTGTTCCAAAAATCATTTCAAAGAGCAAAATATAGAAAATCTTTTAGTTTAATATTTATTTAACCGTTTACAGTTATTTATTGGATGGAAAGTATATAAACTCTTCCCTGGTGTGTCCCGTTTCCTCCTCACCAGGACTGTGGTTTCTGGTGTTCATAAGACACACTACACAGAATGATGTTGTCCAATCACAGCTAAAGATCATGTTGGATCTTGCCCTCATCGCCACCACAAGGTTTGGTTCTGTTGGGTTTAGTTGTTGTTTGTGTTCTGTTTGTCGTCTTTTTGTTTAATTGTTTGTTAGTTTCTCTTTTATATTTTTTTTGTTCTTTTGAATTAGTCTTTAGTTTATTCAGTGACTATTTTGTGCTCTGGTTTTGGTTAGTTTTGCTTCCTGTTTATTTAGTAGAGTTTGAATCTTTCAGTGCGTAACAAATTGACAGAAAGTGTTGCTGAACAAAAAAAATCCTAGAATTAAAAACCGTGTCTCCATTCATATCTAGTCATTTTTCTTAAATAACTACTGTTTTTATTCACTTTGAATGAGCCATTTAGAACTACCTGCCTAATACCATTTGTGTTAAAACATTATTTGTGGGGTTTAAATTAATTTATGTAGAAATAGCCACTAATATTTATTTTGTATATCAGCAAATCAGCAAGCCAGAAACAAAAGATGTCCAAAATATACCGTTCTGAAGGATCTTTTTATACTTTATATCTAGTTGCCTACGTGTGTTTTTCCCCAGTAGGAGTAAGTTTAAATAAAACTCCAATTATGTACCAATGTTGTAACCCATGTGCTGCATAGTTAATAAAGTTAAATACTGAGTGTGAACCAGAGATCTACCACTTTGCAGTTTTGATACATTCTGCTTTTCTCCCCTTCGCAGCAACGATGTTCCATGTTTTTTACAAAAAACTTTTTGTATTGCTTGTGTGTTTAAATAAGAACTTATGGCTTTAATTAGGTCAAATAACTGGCAGCTTTTTGTTGGCAGTTGCCATGGTGAAATCAGGTATCGGTGCTCCATTGATGATGGCTTTCTATTGTGGTTGCTAACTGACCTGTCTTTGTTTTCTCTAATTTGTTAGTTGCACAGTAAGTTAGTCACTCCGTTATGAGGTTTGTTGATTACTTTTAAGTTGAATACTCTGTTTTTCCTACTATTGCAGTGTCTTTCGTTGTTTTAAATAATCTTGTTTTTTTTCTGATGATTTTTGCATTTTTATCTCCCTTCAATCATACCATGTGACAAACGAGGGCAAAACACCCCAAGCAGCTTCAACTCCTTGCTTCCATCATTTCTCTACTTGTGTAGATTGCACTGGTTCTTCTTTTCATCGCTTCCTCACAGCAGATAGCTTTACATCCCCACCCAGCAGGGAGCCAGGATTGGTTCCTTCAGTCTTCTGCATGGAGCTTTCGTGCTGTCTGACCTTATTTTTCTAAGACCAGGGGGTACACAGCAGATGTAAAGCAGACATCTCTAGTCACAGTGTTGATATTTGGTTGCAGTCATTCATGCTTCTGTGGTGCACATTTTATAAAGCCTAATGCAAAGGGCCATTTGTGGGTCCTGCTCCAAGTCAAGTGAGCATTTGGATATAACTGCATGCTGTATTAAACAACTGGTATATGATTATAGAAAACTAAAATAGACACTTGTGTTCCTCAAAAATAGTAAGAATACTTCGCAACATTAATAAACTTAATTAAAAGGCACTTTGTATGCTTTTTAACGTCTCTTTTGTGCAGGTTTGATGTAATGATTCATGCCACTGTGACTTTACAGCAGCTACTGCTGCGTACTGAATCTCCAGCTTTAAACAGTAACTGCTAACACTCTCCCTCTGTTCAGCAGGAGTTCCAAGGCAAATATCTGACAGCGTTTCAATAAGGATAAATACTGAGGTGGGCTTTCCAGTTATCACTGTACTGCTTCTACAGCACACCGTGGGTATGCTTCCCACTTTCCACCACAGCAAATTAGATCTGCACAGGGAGTCTCTTACTCTGCCTGATAACACCTCCTCTTCAGCAACGTTCAATGGCATGCAGACGTCAGCAGACTGTTTTACTACTTCCTTTGGAGTTTAAGTAAAAATGACATTTATGAGGTGCTGACCATATGGTGCCAGCAATTATCTGCAGTGTTGCTATAGCTTAAACGGGCTAATAGAGGTTCATGTGATGATAAACTGTTATCTTTCAGTTGGCTGGATACAGTGCAAACAAGCATCAGTGTGATGCTCCATCATTGTAGTTCTATTGTGTTTATATTGACTGATAGTGCAGAACATGCATGCTCACCTGTCAATACCTATCTGTCCATATCTGAAATGGTAACCTTGTTTTATAAATAGTAACGGCTCGTTATAACCCACAGAATTATGCAGACAAGTTGTAAGCCTGGGGGAAGGAAGTGGCCTAAATACAAGCATATCCGGTGCTGGGATAAGCCCTGGTATCAGAGATCACACAGTTGCAATCACACACATCAGTGTTGATTAGGTCTTCAAAAAGGTCAGATGCATAATTGTAACTAGTTGTTTGTTTGTTTGTTTGTTATCAGTCCAAAATTGTAGAGGAATTCACTCCCACCAGACACTCATAACACTGACTCTTTAAATCCAGATTTAAAACTCACTTGTTTAAGATACCACATGCTCTGTGATAACATTGTCCCATGTTTTTATGCCGTTGTCCTTTTTTTTTTTTTTTTTTTTTGCTGCTGTTGGTTAAGAATGAGGACGTGACCTGGTTTAAAAATCTGATTACACTTTTAAAACTTTTAGTTAATCAATTTGTGATCCATCTAATGACAATCATCATCAATTATTTATAGCAAGTGTTTATATTAACTTTAATTATTCTTTAACTCCTTAAAAACTGGTCAGTTTGCTGTGGATTAAAAAGAGAATGTTATTGTATTAACAAAAATCTCATATTCAATATTCAACACTTGAATTTAAATCATCTATTAATTCAGTTGGTCAATAAATGATTGCATAATTTATCAGCTTAAAAGACAATTTTCTATATTTATTCAGAAAGGGATAATTTGTAGTTCTGCTATGTTAACTGCTGATACAGTGAAATAACAATAAAGTTAGTTTTACTGTCACCATAGTGTCATTAAATGTCAGACATATTCAGTAAAACTACTGAAGATATCCTGGATAATATCAGTTAAATGCAGATGCCTCTAGCGGATCAACTGGAAGGCAAAATTATGCCATATATTGGCTGCGTAAATACCAGTTAGGAAAAAATGATCCATTTTAAATTTTAAAGCAGCAGAACCAGACAGTACTGGAGTTTCAAGGCAGTGTTTTGTTTTTTCCCATTTTGTTAATGTTGTTATTCAAATGCCATTGCATGTTTATCATAAACATTTTTCTGCTTTTAACTACAGTACTTTTTACACCTTAATCAGCGTCAGAAATTATCCTTCCATACAGCTTAAAAATGTGAAGACCTCACTGCAGACATTCCTAAAATGTATTCCCATTTTTAACTTAAAAGCTACAGTAGCTGCTTTTGTAGACTGGAAACTTCAAAATAACAAAGACAGTTTTTAAATAATCATCCAGCATAATGTTGTCTGTCAGGTATGTGCCAGTTTGATTGAGTCTAAATTCTTTCCAACATGACTGCACTAAGGCAGCGTCTTTATGTAGAGGACTGAGTCACAGCACTCTGCAATAACAAAGGTGTGGAAAATTGTTTTGGTGAGCCATTTAGTGTTTTTCCTTGACATGGTGAAATTGTTTGATGATGTATAACTGGAAAAATGTTCATTTCACTCAGACAAAAATGTTCACACTTCGATTGCTGCATTAAACGTTTAATTAAACTATCAAATGTTGATTTCTATCAAGCAACAAGTGGCCTTGGAAGACAAAGCAGCAACTGAATTAAAATTGATATTTTATGGAACAGATTGCTCCCAAATTAGAAAAAAATGACAAAACAAGAGTCTGGAAATCTTGTAATTAGTAAGTATTATTTGAAAAGGGTGTTAGGAACCAGAGGGAGCTAAGGTGTGCCAGCACAGATGAATATTAATGTAAATTTGATTAGGCTTTTCCACACCTAAAACTGAATACACGGGAGGCAAAGTACTACAAACAAAACAAATTACAAAGGCAATTTTAATTATGGATGTTCATTTTTTTCCCCTCAGATGTTCTTTGTTCCCTTGTTTCTGCTTGATTATATCTCAACAACAGCTGTTTTAGAGGACAGAACTACCATCAGGTTTAGTGCATTGATTCACATCATCTTTAAACATTGTCATCACTAATATATATCTAAATTTTTAAGATTACATTTTCAGAAAGCACAGGTCAAATATCATTAGGAAGAATATTATTATTCAACCAGAGAGATTCCAATAATATTGAATAATAATACCATAATGGGGGGAAAAAAGTGATGGGGACATGATTGATAAAATCAATCAAATCAAAGATACTTTATTCATCCCCGAGGGGAAATTCAAGGTACAAACCAGCTCGTCCAAGGTTTGGCATACAGACATTTAACATTTATGACAAGTTTACAGAACCGAACTGAAGCTTAGGCCCCGCAGTCAGTTTTACTGGCGCCGATGATATGAGGAAGGATGGGTGGGTGTTGGAAAAAATAAAAGTATCTCGACACTTCCCCTAAAGGGGGAAGGATAAAGATGCAACCAAAAAAAAAAAAAAAAAAAAAAAAAAAAAAAAAAAAAAAAAAACCACCTCAAAATGGGGAAAATTAAGTTGCAGCTACACTGGTAGTACACAAACTAGCATTGTTTATTTTTCAGTCCAGTCCTGCTTATTTAAAAAGCATTAATTGATCAATGGCTATTTGCAGCAAGGTTGTACTAAGAAATGCTTAACATACTAGTACATTTGCTTTATAGTAATATATCTTACAACAAGAGCAAGCTGCAGATTGTGACAGCGTGACACCGCCAACTTCAGTTTAATTCAACTTAATTTCTGCAAATATTTCACAAAGAAAGCCAATTAAAAACAAGTGCATTCATTTATCAAAATGCCTGCAAAGTGACTCAGCCTTTACCATCAACTTTTTGTTTTTCAGCCTCATTTATAAAAAAGAAAAAAAAGTAATTCAGGTTAACTTACTCATTTGTCTCCTGAACAGAAGGGGTAACAAAGGGTGTCACTGTTAATTTATTTGTGCTTCAAAGTAAACATGATCAACATCATACTGCTGTGGACTAAATTACTGAAATGACTTCTCTAAACAAGGTGGCTGATTGGCACAGGTGGAGCCTTAATCCCACATGGATGAAAGCCTGTTTGCAGACATTTGCAAAAAGTATGCTGAACATCCCTGTAATGTGGTCGCTGAAATGTTGTACACTCTTCATTTGTCTGTTCTCAATATGTATTAAAGGACATGACGACAATGGGTGATAAATATGTTGTTGATTGTTTAAGGTTTACAGCTCTGTAATGATAAGTATCGATGCATTCTGTTTTGCGTGTTTATTATATATTCTGACTTAAAGATGCAGAAGACACTGTAGCAAATTGACATCACAGCACAAAATAGATCATATCTGTTGCCACTGGAAACAGCATGCATACATTCATTGTTTCTGTCATTTGAAAACTGCTCAGTTCGGTCCACTGTAACTGCCCTGAACAATGCCCCACATTGCTTGCTGCATCTATAAATAGTTATTTGGCTGCTTTTCCTTACACAGCCACTGAAGCTGCTGTTCTACCCTGCAGCATGGCCCTCCATAGCACTGGACAGCAATTACCAAGGCTCTTATGCAGCATGCAGTTCTGGTGGTCAACACCCCTGACCTACTCGATAACTTCAGCCTTGACATGGACTTTGGTTTGCTCTGACATCCGGCCCGCAGGAACTTTACAAAGATAAGGACAAGCCAAGTAGATTAATCAAAGTGCTGTGTTATTTCTTTCCAATCATCTATCTGTCTTTTACACCCACTCATTCCAACTCAGCGTCCCTGGGGGCTAAAGCTAATCCCAGTTGCTATCAGCTCAGAAGCGGGCTATAACCTGGACAGGCCTCTTATCCAACACCAGGCCTGCGTTATCCTTTTGTTACAACCAAAGATTTGTTCCAAAATGGGCACTTTGTCTGAAAACTTATTTGGTGGCCTGCAGTGCTCTAGTTTGAAAGCAGAGCAGACGATTAAGAGTCCAAATTTTAAGATTAATCGCATGTTAGTCGTAGAAAATGGAAACTAAAAAAAGCAGGACATTCTCTATTAGTTGTTCATAGTAGGATTTCAATGACCCAGAGAGAGACTAGGCAGTGGTAAAAATTCCAGTTTTTTCCAGGAGTTGGCTGTAATAAACTTGATTGAGGACTGTCCCCAAGAGAAGTCTACTTTGGGGACATATGACAAAGTGTGACAGAGTATATTGCAGGCTGTGCAACTGCTAACTTTCACAACACTTAGAAAACTGTATGACATTTGGGAAAGTTAGCCAGCAATGAACAGTGCCCTGTTTTTTGTGCCCTAAATATCACTTCTACAAAAATGTGCACTTGGGCATCTGGTCCTAACATTTGCTTTAATTTCTCAGTGTGAACAGTAACACCAGACTTGTATAGTCCCAAGATAACTATTAGATTCTTTGTATTTCATCATAAATATTTCATCCAACATTTAGCAGTAATAAAGCCATTAATCATTCAGCAAAAGGATAGAAAGCTTTCTCCAATGTACAGGCAGTGGAAAGAACATTTAATGACGAGCTGGGTCAGTGACAGCAGATCTTCTGATCTGACACGGTGAATTGTGACAACACAATATCACCCTCTGAACCAGAAGGCAGAAGTCTGCACAAAAACACACAGTCCGGCACACAACAGTGATTTGCAATCTTTTGATAGCAGCGTATGAGTCAGTGGAGCCAGATCAACGTGCTGGTTTAAGATCGGAGGTGATATTACTGCAAATTTTACTCGTTTGCTCTGGTCTATTGCAATATCTAAAATTTCATTAATCCTAAACCGTTAATATCATTTGTGATGGACTTATTGAACGGTATGTTTTTTATATAACCCAGTCCGTTAGATATTTTTATTCTGGACTGAAATGCTCTACTAAATTATTTATCACTTTCTCACTATGTTGTCTGAATGCTGCACTGTTCCTTCTTGCTTGCTCTCTTAAGACCTATAAACATATTTCATCAGGCTATTCAGTGGAACATTCATTTCAGCCACGCTGAAGGACTGAGCATACAATCATCTACAGGAAAGGACAAGAATTTTGCAGCATTTTCTTGTTATTTCACTTGTTTGTTTTGAAGCAATGTTCTTTAGAAACATAATTGATATTGCAAGTATTAAGTCAAGACTAACAGAGGAAAAATTTGCATCACATTTACAAGTGAACTTAGAAACACATACATGCAACATCAAGCTGCAGGTATGAAAGACTACATTTTACCTGCAGAAATCATATTCTTCCTCAACCTCTTCAGTGGAAGCAACTAAGTCTTGTTCTCAAAAATGCCTGTGAACCCAGCATAGGCTGCCATAGCCCATGACAACAGTGCCCTCTACTGGGCTTTAAGCGCATTAAAGACAATTTAAAGCCAAGAATTTGCTGTACACCACAACTGTCAACAAATGCAGACATATTAATACTGTGATATTCATGACATCTCTGTAGACATAGATATCTGCAGTTGAATATTATGTCACAACTAACATCAACTCAAAACCCACTAAGCAAATATGCAATATAAACAGCAGTAGCTGAATAAAGTAATACATAAAGTTTAACCTATACATCTCCTTTATTATTCACATTCGTAAAATTTTGGTATCATACCAAATTAATTTTGCACCAAATATGAGCAAGACTGCACAAAGCCCGGTATTATTCTTTTATAATAAATAAATTTGATGCATTTATTTATTTATTATGCATCTGCTTGCAGTGATGAATCACCTCTCCAGCTATGAGTGTGTCCCTGCAAATTATCCTTGAGTAGGAAAGTCAAGACTTTATTCGCATTTTCACTCTCCTGAGGTTCTCCATTAGGTGCTTTTACCTGGAGGCTTGAAACTTTGAACTGCTGCAAAATTTATTGGAATTTGTGACAACATGACAAATAGCTTAATTATCTGGTTCATCTCAGTGTTTATCATCATCAGTCCCATGACTGCTCTATAAAGGAGTATCAGATAGAAAATATTGATTAATTGTAACATGAAACCTTAAAGAGATCTTCTACATTTACTAAACTATAAAAAGAAATGTGACAGATGCAGAAGTCAAATTAAAACCTGCTCTAAAATTCAGCGTTCTCAGTGGACTTTTAAAAAATCATAGCATTGTGTGTGTTCTCTTTGCAATCCTGATAACTTTCAAATTATTTTTAAAAAATCTGCCTTAACCTAGATTCAAATATACATGTTAACAACTTGTTTATGAGCTTTAATTTTACAAATATATTTATGCTTACCCAAAACACAACTTCACAGTTTAACACAATAAAATATCCAATATAAAAATACTTTATTATAAGTTAGATTAAAAACACATGAAACCACTCAGAAAATACTGTGATTCTACAGTCCAGATTTGCCAGACAAGTAAGATGTCTACTGTTTTTTTTATCTGATCTGCTTCCCTTTGCCATCTGATAAAAAGCTCATAGAACCTATTAATTTTATCAATTTGTTTGTGCTCATACAAAAAACTGCTTAATTTCCATGAATAAATTGCATATATTTTGCTTGAGTACGATCTTTAGAATGTGCCGGCTGAATGGACAGAGCTGTTTGATTTACAAGTTCTTCTAGTCATACTGACTATAAATATTTAGCGTTTTGATGAAATGTTAAAGCCTTGAGATCAAATATATAGTACCAACATCAGGTAGCAGTTATTCTTGCTAGGAAATTGAATGTGCATTGCATAATTTTCTGTTGCTTGACTCATCTAATAGTTTCCTGTAGCTTCTGAGGCATCAATGCTGCCCATCTTTTGTACAAATTAAATGTGTGTTCACTTGGCTTCAATGACTCATCCTCAGGTATTAGCTGTGCAGGCTGTCTGACGGTCTCACACCGTCACTCCATCCGTCTTCCTCCACCGAGTCCTCAGAACTGTTAACCACTGCAGCACTGAGTGTACTGAGCTCCTCTAAAACACACAGCAGTCTCTCTGAGAAGACACAAACAGGTTGAATCAGTTACATCCATGTAAAAATGTGGCATTTAAAAAAAAAAAAAAAAAAAAAAAAAAAAAATATTTTTTTTACCTGTTGGTAAATGGGCTTCTGTTTCAATAGAGCACTTTCTCTCCGAAGATTTTTGTTGATTTCCAGGAGCAGCAGCTTTTTGCAGCGTTGTGTGAGCCTTTGGATATTTTATCTCTTCTGTTCCAATGGCCTGAGGGAAAAAAAAATTTCCCCCAAAAATTGTAGGACAAAGAAACAGCCATTTCTAAAACTCTGTTTCATACAGAAAGAACATTTTCAACCTTCTTTTTCTCCTTCAGGTGTTTATTTAGTGCATCCTCCTTTGCGCTTTCAGTCTCCAAATGTTGAGTCTCTTTCACTTTGTCCTGTTTTCTTGCCTCTTTCTGAAACTGCCGCAAAGTCATAACTGCAACAGACAGGTCATAGGCCACAGGGACATGCCGTTATATCACTGTCTGCATTAAAGATATGGCTTCATTCCCCACCGTTAAGCTGCTGTGACTTAAAGCAGAGCGGTGCTCATCTCAGTACCTGCTTTGGTGTGCTCTCTCCTCGCTGTAATGACCTGAACCTCCATCTCTCTTAGCTTCTCAGCATACTGGTCTTCAATCTCAGACACTCTTTTCTGCAAAGCTGAAAGAGAAAAGCAAATACCTCTCAGGAATTACACCATATTTTATTTTATCAGCTTATCAGGAAGCAACATAGCAGGGAAGTAAAAGAAAAACACCTGTTTAGTTTTAAACCAGTTTATTCCTTGTGTTTCCAACATTTCCTTTCCCTTGCTTCCCTGTCTATGTGTGTGCATGTGTGTGTGTGTGTGTGTGTGTGTGTGTGTGTGTGTATATTGTAGGTGTGTCACTCACACAGCTCCCTTGCTGTTGCTCAACCTGTACACCTGCCTGCTATCCTCCTACTCATCAGCTCAGCAGCAGATCAGCTGTAAATCTTCATCCACTCATCACCAGGTTGTTGTTTTAGCCGCTATGGCTCACCACATGCCTGCCTGTCAATCTGTCATCCAGACTTGCTCGTACACCTGCCTCTCATCCCCACTGAGAAGCACGCTTGCCTCAAGGTTTTGACGCGATCATCACCTCCAGCAATTTTTACTCTCTGAACTCAGTAAATATATTTAAATTATTTCCATTTTGAATCCATCTTCTGAGATCGGACTATCCTGGCAATAACGTCATGCAGCTACGAGCAATCCGTATCTCAAGAGGTTCATGTGTTTCTATAAAGGCAAAGCACATAGTGGAGAAACTTCAAAATAAGGCACGGAAATTTCCTCATTTTGAAATCAAGCAGTATTAATATGCGTGCATCACTGGCACGTTTCCAGCACCAAAAAGCAAAAGTTTAAGTTGTTTACAAGTCGGGGGCAGGTTCTCCCTGTAAGAAAAACAGAGCTTGGAGGAAAGGGAATATTGGATTCAATGTAATTTAGATATCAGATATAATATTTGATATTTATTCACATTTCTTTTTCTTCAAATGTTCCTTTGTTATTTCATAAAATGCAAAAATAGGAACAGAACGATACAAATAAAAGCTGAAAGGAAAGGAAAAGCAAAAATCAACAACATATAGTGATATGACAAATTCACTCCCTCACTTTCTCACGTCACCAGTTTTCAAAATCATAATCCACTCCTTTATTTCAATCAGACCAGGAGTGATGGGCTGAAGGTAAATTATACAGAGAAATGTAAGAATGCATTTCTTTACTGATTTTTTTGCACTGTTGTTTCCATCTTACAGGAATTCACTTCTTAGTAGCAGTAAGGCCAGTACACGATCCTTTTTTTTTTTTTTTTTTAAAAGATGTGGTGAACAGCTGGCATAGATCATTCAGGAGCGAACCTGATAAAGACATAGACACAGCCAGTGGGATTAGTCGAGATCATATTCTAAAAGCTAACTACAGGTGGACTTTCACAAAGCCTATGGTGGAAGATATGATGAGTACCCAGAGGACACAGAGCGCACTGTGGATCAGTCAAAACTGTGTAGCTTTCTAGGGTTAACATAATTCTATCCACACAGTTTTAGTGCATTTGTTTGGTGATCCAGGTAGTGGGAGAAAAGCAGAACTTTGTTCCAAACTGACCCCCAGTCCAACTTTAGGTTACAGTACTGGAACATCTCTGTCTTCCAGGACCCATCAAAGAGAAAATCCATGTACCAAGATTTAAGGAAAGTGTAAATGCATCTTCCATTTGATGGGTCCTGCTAGAGGGAAGATCCATGTACACATTTAATAAAAGTATAAAATGTAGTGGACACTTTATAGAAGTGTACTAGAAGAGTAAAAAGAGGAAAATGAAAAGTGAATTGCATTTCTGAGTGCTACAGAAGACACACAATAATCAGAATGGATGGTTAATATAAGCATACACTCTTTCGGCATATACTTGATGAAGTGACTTTTATTTTAACTGTTTAATGTATTTTAAAGCACATTTCCAATATGAACAGGTTGAATCCTCTAATCGAGTTGTAAAAACTTGATGGAGGGAAACTTAGTAACTCTCCCTGAACAACTAGCAATGAGATGTTATTGAGGCACAAAACTGTTCCCATAAAGCTACATAACACATAGGAGAAGAAGAATGGTCCAAAAACATCTATGAAATGGACAATTACTCTCTACTATTGCCCAGTGTTGCCCACTGCCCCATGCAAGATCAGGATGAGGGACTGAATCGAAGTCAATATTCGATTTGATCTGTTGGTTTCCTTAGCTAGGCTACTTTTTTAATGAATTGGCTTGTATAAATAATTGATTGGATCTAAATGAATTGGCTCAAATCGATTTGTCAGGAAAGTGCCCTGAGATGACATTTTTGTGAAATGGCATGATACAAATAAAGCTGAATTAAACCGAAATGAATTGGATAGCACAAGGTTTCCTCACCTTGTTCACTGTCCTCTTGCTGGCGGAGCAATTCAGAGCGGAGTTGCTCCAGGCTGACGTAGCTCTCCTCCAGCTGAATGTGGATCTGCTGCAGACTTTGCTCAGCTTTTTCTTTACCAGCTATAGCCAGCTTGACTTCAGTGCAGTACTGTTCCAGCTCCTGCTGCTGCTGCATAACTTTACTTTCATCTTTTGATGACATAGAAAAGTGATTTATATATATTTGCTAAAAATGTATAATGTAGAAGTGGCGACTTGCAAGAAGCCTCACGTTGTTCTTTCAGATCAGCCAAGGCTTTCTCGATGAGTTCTGGAGTTCTTTTGAGCTCTTCAGCGAGTTTGTCTCTCTCTTCACACACCAAACTGAGCTCTGTCTTGAGACTTGTGATGCTGCAGGGCAGCAAATACAAAATGAAAGCGCAAATAAAAGAGCAGACAGTCAAGCAGTCTAGTTGAGAAACAACTGCTTCTGTAAAACAAAGAAAATGTGTCCAAAAAAGGCTTTTCACATGACCAAAAGAATAACATGTAAATGAGAAAAATCTTCAGCCAGCTCTCATTATTTCAGACTTTAAAGGTGTTTTTCATCAGATGATTTTAAGGTAATGTTTCATGTGTATGTATATGTATATATATATATATATATATATATATATATATATATATATATATATATATATATATATATATATATATATATACATATATATATATATAATTATATATATATATATATACACTTGAGCTTCTTAATACTGACCACATTTATTATCATGGATTAAACAAAGGCAGAAACCTTTTAAAGCTTTAAAACGTCTTTTTGAAAGCAGTCTTTCTGCACCAAGAGGAGGGCGTAACTAAGCCATTTTTAAGGAAGGAAAACAGAAAGAAAGGGCTTAAACGTGCCAAAGAGGAACTGGACTGAAAACCAATGGCATCATTATGGAGAAACTGGATTTCAACATTAATGAATCAATGTGGGATTATCTTGACATCTTTGACAGAGAACAAAAGCAATCCAACATCCAAAGAGGAGCTTGGAAATGCCTTTCATAAAACCCAAAGAACTCCCTCTTAGGATTACTTTAGGTCATATATTGTGTTTGCCCTTTATATTGTATTTTCAGTTATGTTTGCACATTAAATAAAAGCTGCACGTCTTTCCTGTTTTTTTTTTTTACAAAAAGGTAAGAAATCAGGGGTGGTTTAAGAGTTTTGCACAGTACTGTATAATCCTATAAATCCTATGCACACCGCTGATGTCTGCAGTTTCAACCTTCCAACACAAATATTGTAAAAATGTTTTGTAAAAATGTCGACACCTAAACGGTACCTGTCATTATGTTGTTCTGCTTGTTTACAGGCCTGCTCAATTTTCTGCAGAGCCACTCTCCTCATGACCAAACCTGTGAAAACAAAAACATTATGTTCATTCTTTACAAACTATACAACATACACTTCAAACTGTAGCATAACTATCCATATTTTGACCTCCAGTGCGTGTGTACCTTGGATTGTCTCCACTCTTCTTTTCGCAAAAGAAAGCCTCTGGGTAAAAGTGTTAAGCCTTGCTTTAGCTGCTTCCACCTCTGCTACTTTGCTTTGAAATTTCTGACTGAACCTGGAAGACAGACTAAATGTATCATCTGTGATGAGTGATTACGGAAAAAAAAGTTTTAATGAAATCATCTTACCTCTGCACAGCCTCTGTCAGGATTTTAATGTCCACTTCTGCTTTCTTGTTCTGTGACTTCAGTTCAGCATTTTCATTGTGAACCTTGGCCAAGTTCTGTTTCAATGTCTGGAAGGAAGACACACACACACTACCTATGACAGCGAATCTTATATACATCTGTTTTTTCCTCTATGAACTGGGAAATCTTGGAATGTCTTTTTAAACCTGCGCTTCCGAAAATCTTGTACAAATCTTCGAACCTTGCAAAGATTTTATGCAGTCTGCATTTTTTGCTGTACTCACCAGCATCGCAATTTCAAACAAAAAATGAAATCCCTTCAGTTATCCTGCTCACCTCCTTCTCCACCTTCTCCAGGTCCAGCTCGGCTACTCTGTCATGCAGACTGTGCTGGAGGACACTTGTCCGCAGCTGCTCCTGCTGAAGTTTCTGCTCCATGGATCTCACCTAAAATCCACAAAGCAGTCTTAGATTTCTAACACCTTCAAACACTTTGGACTTGTTGGTTCTGCAGTGTGATAAGTGTGAGTGTTTTCATACTTCTGACAGCAGCTGATCCTTCTCTCTTTTTATCTCAATGTCCTTTGACCGAAGCTGGACACATAACTTGAACACTTTTTCTCTCCATAACTGAAGCACTTGTAGTCCCTCAGACCCATTCTTCACTAGTGGATCTGTTAAGGCCTGCTGAAACACACATAGGTAAGGCATATGTACACAATAATGTATTATTTCAGTAAAACTCAGTTTACGAGTTAATAATGACTAGACATCTCCAAAGTATTTTGAATGTTTTGTGCTATTTTTCCTCTTTCAAAAGTACATTACTGTGCAAAGTTTTGTAGTATCGAAGTGTAGTTGAAGAGCTTTCAAACATAATGTCATGATTTTCTTCTCATTCAGAATGGTACGACCATCAGTTCTCCTCAGTACATTTGCCCCATCTCTCGGACTATTTAGGAATTTTTCCAAACAACCTTCATCCTGTTTCAATCACAATTTTGTTTTAACTGAACCTTCATAATAAGGATTATCTAGATGGAACTCTGTGCCTTCAGTCATTTAAACAAGTGCTATAGCAGGTATGGTGTTGTACACAGCTATTTTTAATTGTGCAGTTTTAAGGTTGACTTGTCTGTTGATGTTGCTATTGTTATTTTTAATTGTGTTAATAACACTTTATTTAAATAGCATTTTCTAACAACCCACAGATGACCAAAGTGCTTTTAACAAAACATAACTAAAACATAAAATAAAACAACTGCATTGTGGAAATACAGATACATTAATGAGGGAAAAGGAAGAAAACATTTAAGAGTAAAGAAAATCCCTAATATTTTTAAACTCATTCATTTTATTCAACAGCTTTACTTTCATTCTGCCTGTATGGATTTGGGCTTTTAGATAGCTCACATTCTTTTGCTTTAAAGTAATTTATAGCAACAACCACTCAGACAAGCCATTGTATATATATATATATTTTTTTTTTTGCTAATGATTGTGTGTATTGCCTTGTGATGGACTGGCGAGCTGTCCAGGGTGTACCCTACCTTTCGCCCTAAGACTGCTGGGATAGGCTCCAGCTTCCCCGCGACCCTGAATTGGATTAAGCGGTTAGGAAAATTAATGAATGAATGATTGTGTGTATTCACTTTGAGTTGGAAGCTCTAATGGCTTCACTGTCCATATCTCCCTTGTAGATAAGACGCCTTAAAAATTCCTGGATCCAGAAAACTTTCACTACTGAAGACCTTTTGCCATTTTGCAGTCATTTATTGTGGGCAAGTCCTAGGATAATAGTCCAAGACTAGCAAGTCCACAATTTGAATGCAAATCGTCTTTTTTTTTTTTTGGCTCAGAACTTCAAGTCTCGAACTACAAGCATGCTTTGGCTTGATGGTAGTTCAAGCCAGCAGAGCCTTATGGTATTAATGTGGCAATTTTAAATTAAGGACTCTCAAACAATGTGTTGCAGGAGTTGTCCAGGCCACTGAAATGAACTCTTTGTGCTTCTCTTTCTATACTTAGGGCAACTATCTGACATTACTCTGTACTCAAACTATCATTTAAAAGCTGTAAATAGCTGTTTACAATGATTATTATTCATCTTAAGAAATTGTCAAGATTTTTCCAAGACAAGGAAACACAAATAAAAGACACTTGTAAAGTAATTCTATAAACACAGAGACAGTTTTAGCAGAGCACCCCAGATTAAGTGTTCAGGCAAATGACTTAATTAAGACTTAGCCATCTCTTCTGACCCTTTTCCCTTCCCAGAGCTAAACCCTGTGCAGACTTCAATTAAAATGAGTGTGTTGTGGACCAATTAAGAGGTTTCTTCCTCAGACATCTTTCTCATATTTTCAAGGTAATACTGCTCTTGAAAATATTACAATTGGTTGGTCCAAGTCATTCAACCAATGCAAGCCAGTTTTAATTGCTCATCATATGTTATGAACAAAGGCTTCCAGCCACCTTTTGCAATGCAAAGAAAGAAACTTTTACCCTCTTTACTACTTTCTCTTCCTGGAGGGCGACTATCTCATTCAAAGAGTTAAGCCTCACTGTCAAAAGCTCCGTGGTCATCTGAAGAGTTTCTTTCTCTTTGTTCAGCTTCTGCAAAATGTAAAAAGCATGGAGCAGAACAAATATCATACAATGTGGCAGATTATGCATGTTAACTTATACATTGTTTTCTCATTTGTTCTTCCATTAGCCTAGTGGGGGGGGGGGGGGGGAAGCCCCACTGCAATAATTCCACAGTAGGTTAATTTAATCAGCATAGTTTTTCTTGTCTCTACCTCAACAGTTTCATTTAATCGCTCCTTCTCTCCTTTCTCTGGGGCAAGCCGGCCGATGTAATTTCTGAGACTGTGCAGTGTTGCAGATTGTGTCTCAAAGGCTTGTCCCATTTGGCTAAAAGATAAACCACATTATCAAAGATCTTTATATACATAATATATATCAGGGAATTTAACTACAAAGTGCTGGTTAGGTCTCTCTAGTGTTAGACTGAAAACGGTACCTTAAATTTTCTTTGAGGCCATCTCTCTCAGTTGATACCTCTATTAGAGTGCCTTTTAGCCGCAGCACTTCTGAGGCTATTGATTTAAGTCTGTCCTGCAGCTCACTGTTAGTTTTTGTTGCTTCATCCAGCTCTGCACAGTGGGTGGCATTTACCTGTTGTAGCTTAAAGTAAGGAGAAACAATGAAAAGTTTTAAGATTTATGCAAAAACATAGCCCCTTACTTATCCCTAAGGGGAGGATATCTCTTTACTTGCTTACTGCAGAAAAAAGTCCAATTTTAGCAAAGCTAATACTGACAAGGTGGCTTGTCAGTATTAAGTAAGAAAAAATGCCTTTGTCAGAGATATGTCACCAATATGTAACTTAAAGTTCATGGTTGTTTACATTTCCTCTTAGAAATTGTGAGACATACCTGCATTTCCTGTTTCATCTTTATTTCATCCAGTTGTTCACACAATCTGAGAGCTTGGTGTTTAGCCTCCTCTTCAGCCTGCAACCTGCTCATTTCCACCTTAAGAGCAAGCTCCTTGGATTCCTCTTTACTTTTTTCTGAAACTATCCTAAGCTTTGTTATTTCTTCAACAGACTCTGCTTTCAGTTTTTCAAACTGCAGGACACAGAATCAAACAAGGAAGAATCATTATTTCTTTGACCAATTATAATGAAACTTTGTATTTAAAAAGGTTAACGGAAGCTATTGGGAAGTCTTGAAAACAACAGAACAAAAACCATGAAAAAAGAAGTCACAAGAATACAAATGGCAAAAGCTACAAGATGCCTGCAACTCTCAGGTTATCCTTGCCTACGAAAGCCTCAAAATGAAATGTTTTGTCAGTAAACATCATTACCTGTGTGGTTATTTTCTCCTTCTGTGCAATGCTAAGATTGAGCTCCTCTCTGACTTGGCTAAGCTCAGTCTTAGCTGTTGATAGTTCATCACGAACCAGTTCCAACTCATGGATGTGTCTGTTACACAAAAGTTATGTCAAGTTAAGATTACTCAAAAACATTTACTGCTACACTCTGACATGATTATTCATAAAAAAAAGTTTAAGACAAAACTTTGACAACACAAAATGAGAGCAAATTTGGTACCTGCATAAGGTGAAGTCTTTTTCTCTCATTTCTTCCCTGTATCTTCCTGCAGTCTCCTTCAAGGCCTCCACTTGCCCCTTTAACCTCTCAGCTTCAGTCTTGTTCTTCTCTGCCATAAGCCGCCACTCTGATTCCTGTCGGGACCACTGCTCACTTCTTTCTGTAGATCTGCATTTGGGTAAGATAAGTGGTTAACATACAAATGAACTGACAATTACTGCTTCTGATATTTTAAGATCTGTCATGGAAATACTGGATATACCGGCTGTCAACGTGTAACATCATGATCCTTTGATTTTCCTTCCTCAGTTCCAAGATTTCCTGTTGAGCTTGAGTGATGGCGAGCCATGGATCAGTGGGAATGGCACTGCCCGATGGTGCTGATGTTAAGACTGGGTTTACCCATGAGATAGTTGGTGGTGATGTTGGGTTTTGAACAACTGTGTGTGTTCCAGTAGATTTACCACTCGATGCAAAATGTGATGGAGGTACAAGGTCCTCCTGGATATTTTCTAAATGACATAAAACAATTATTATACTTGGACACGAGTAAACAAGGCCCTTTTCTTTTCTTAAATAAAAGCTTATATAATTTCCTTTTCATTGAAATTATAGAGATAAAAAATTGCTTCTCCTGCATAGAAATTCTAAATAAATACAAGAACAACCTTAAACCCTTTTGTCTTTGGAAATGTTTATAATAAGCTTTTACTGTAAGCTAATGTTAGCTTGGCTGTTGTATGAAGTCAACACTAAAAATAAGAGCTAACGTCAAACAAAATACAATTTCGGCAACTTACTGGAAAGCGCCGGTGAAGTGAAATCAGTGGGCACTCTGAGTCTTTCCTTTCCGTAGTTATGCCTCTCCATATTCTACAGAAAATACTGAAAATACTGAAGTAGAATCTAAGAAACTAAAACTTAGTTTATACCGGAGATCTCCCGCGGTTCACGTTTACGTTGCCGTAGTTACGGCTTCGAGCAGCTACTCAGTCTCTCAGTTTGTACAGTATTGCAACTGTTATTCAACTTCATCAGTATTCAAACCATGCGTGAGATAAATTCAAATTCCGACATCAAACCTGTCCATTTATGTTGGGCACTTATAAAGAGAGATTAACTATTAGCTATACCACACAACAGTGCGGTGCATCACGGGAAAGTGAAAGGAAGTCCCAAAAAAAGAATGGATTATTTTTCCCTAAACATTGTCTCGCAGGATGTTTTCTCAATCTGCCTCGCTTCAAATCACCGCATTACGTTTTTTTGTAATTAATGAATTGCAGCAATGCATTTACTGGGATTAATCCCATTATACAACCTGGGTTTTCATAGATTAAATCTTTAATATTAAAACTAATAATGTAGTGTTTGTAATGTGTGGGAGAATGTGGGTTTACTAACTCAAGGCAGTGAATGAGAAGAGGTCTGTAGTGAAGTAGTCCTCTCAAACTCAGCAAGAAATATGGCAGGTGCCGTGCCTTGTAAAGCCATTATAGGCAACAAACAACACAACTAGTCTGGAAATTCAGTTACTGTGACACAACAGAGGCTATATGAATTTATGTCTCTGTGTCCTCTAGATTGTAAAATATACATATAGACTATTTGTTACCTTTTGGAGGTAATTATGGAAACGTGTCTTGTAATTTCTCTAAAAGTACAATGCTCCAAGGGGCATTATTTTTCAGGTATTACTGAGTAATTTTGAAACTGCTGAGACATTACTTTGTACATGTGGAAAGGGTTCTCTCTTAGGAATCTAAGTGATTATGTTATAACTTAAAACAATATCAGTTCCTAAATTGGCTGCTTCACCTTAGGAGCAAGTTTGACAGCCAAATGTTAATATGATAATAATGTTATAATGTATATTTTTGCAATACATCATCAGTCTTGCAGAAATATGTATACCGACCAGGCTCATGAATGCAAGTTTGAATGCCAGTATTAATAAGTTTATCTTTTTAAATGCAGATCAGCTCTGGAATTATGATTTTATTAGCAGTTCACATAAAATATTCAGGGAAATTTTTTTTCCAGTATTTTCCCGGTTAAAGAATTTTACTCAGCTAGTTTGCACGTTATCTCTATGAACTGTAAACATAACATACTCTGTAAGATACAAAGGGCTTCACGCAGTACTATCTTACTGATTAGGATGCATTTCCAACTGTTTTATTTTCCTCTGGCATGCTCAACAGCCATTCTAGTTGGATTCACCTACAATATATTTTGTTCTCTTTTGCTGCCATGACCCACTTTTCCCTGGGGGTTCATTAAAGTTTAATATAATCTAATCTATTTATGGTGTATTGAGGGAACAAAGAGACATTCTAGATTGAGTCATTTACATAACAGATTGCATGGTGACAATAATATTATATCAATTATTTTGAAAATTTACTTTACTAAATGACAAAAGGACAAAATACATTAGGGCTGTCATACAGAATGACAGGGTGTTGGTTATATATTTTATAAGTACATTTACACAGTTTCTTAATGAACATAGCTGAGTGCTGTGCATTATTTGGACAAGATGAGATTGTATGCTTATAATGATTATTCTAGTTCATGGTACACTGCAGTATGTCTTTAAAAGCAAAGCAGTGGAACAAAAGAATGAAAAGGGGCTGTTAATCCAGTATGAATTAGAAAGGAGATAGCTCACCCTCATCGTAAGAGGTTAGAATTAAAATGCACCTCTCTTTTTATTTATTTATTTTATTTATTTATCTTTTTTTGGACAGTATGCAAGCACATTGGACTGATGATTCACTGCCTCACTGCTTAGTGCTGAAAACAAATGAAAAGGTGCCTTAAAAAAGGCATTCATCAGGTTTCAAACTGTCAACAGAGATGTGTAATTTGGCAAAGTGATATGCATTGAGTTTCATTGTCTATCTATCATAAATCAGTGAAAAATATTTTTAAATTGTTGCAAAACAATCCCTTTTGATATATTTTCACACATTAAATGATCTATTAATTGTGTGGTCAGTTTAAAAGAAGTGTTAAATACTGATGAAGTGACAATGTCTTTTTAAAAGGTCATGATAAATATCTGTTTGACAAAATGGCTTCAAAGATAGGAATAAGAAAATTGCATTTGTTACTTTTCCAAATTATTGTTCATTATTACTTGTAAATGGTTTTCCCAAAAAACCTCTCCAGTTCATTTCTATATTTCATTTATCTTTTAATTCTTTTGTTGTTTGTTTGTTTCTTTCTTTCTTTCTTACTTTTCATTTAATGTTTGAGGAAACTTGTATTGTATCCTTCCATTATTAAAAAAAAGTAAGTATTCAAGCACGGACTGGCAAATGCATGGAATAAAAACTTTTTTCTTTTGGTATCACCTTTTCTGTGCTAGAAGTTTCCTCAGGGTGTCTTCTGAGTTGGGTTTTCCTGCAAGGCATCCTTAACAGATGTCCAAACAACCTCAGCTGATTCTTTGCTTTCTGATGGTGAGATCTACTACTATTGCCTTTGTCTCACCTTCCAGCTCTATATGGAGTAAGAAGTCCAGTGTAGAAACCCATCTGTGGCAAAGGCATGCTAACTTGTAAAATAGGAAAAAGAAAATAATGTTTCTGCCTATATGAAATTGGATTTAGTTTGAATTTCAGTATTATGGCAACAGTCATGAAATGGTTCATATGAATCAGTTCAATCCCACACAACACCAGTCAAAAAGAATGACAATTTTGTTCCTAATTAAATTCCTTCCAGTACCAGTAAAAAAAAAGTTTTGGCTCATTTATTCATTTAAAGTGAATAGATTGGTTTGTCTAAACTTATAACTAGTACTGTAGGCACAAGTATTTTCATTAGGAAGTAAGCTGCCATTTTCTCTTAGTCTCACTAAGGAAACTAGACATCTAATAACACCCTTGGCTATGGAAGCTGCTTTTACTTTATCCCCAATCAAGCTGATTCAGCCTACACTTAAGGTTTGTATAGAGAAAGTGCCCATGACTGCAAATAACTGAGCCGGAAAGTATGTCTTTAATTAAAAAGTCTCCAAATGCAAATTAACTTTTCATATGTCAGAAGAGCACCAATAAAACCAGTAGAAACATAAACATTTAACAAAAAGTATGAATAAAAATTGATAACAGTAGGTTGCATCCATAACCACTGGTTATATAAAGCTAACCTTCTTGCAGTAATCTTCAGGACTTTCCGAACACAAACTGAAAATAGCCTGTGTTAATTGTACAGATGCTTTATAATCCACTATCTGTCAAACAAAGTATCAACTCACATGTGCAACAACAGAAAAACACTCCAGCCCACCGCAGTCTGGGCAAAAAGTTTTTCCTTGCTAGCTGAGCTTGAAAGAAACATCATTGGGCAACATTTCTCCCAAGAACTGTAAAAATCCCCCCTCTGTTGTGTTTCACAGCTATGGCCACTGGGCATTATTAAAAAAGAATGTGTGGTGGAAATGTCTGCTCTCTTAGCAACTGTGTCTGGTCCAGTATTGCACAGACTGCTGCGCGATAGTGTATTGGTGCACAGTTCACTATAATGTAGACATTATAATTTAGTTCAAGTTGTTCTTGAAAATATAGCAGTGGAATATACAAATATACAAATACAGCTACTATTAGAAAAAACTGTAGTTATATATATATATATATATATATATATATATATATATATATATATATATATATATATATATATATATATATATATATATATATATATATATATATACAACTACAGTTATTTCTATATACACATACCTTTTTTTCAGTTTGTGTGCGATTTGATGTAACTTTCACATCATCGTTCTTGAGTTTCCTGACTGGTCATTTTGTGTGTCTCAGTAAGAGACTTTTCTTGTGTACACTGTACAACTGCTGCACTTGTCAGCCTTTGTGTGATCATGACTAATCTGAGATAGAACTAGTACATTTTGGTTAGGCAGTTGCAAGAAAATGATTCAGATTTACAAAAGGAAAAAGACGACTCACTTTAGGACTGCTTGTTTTTGGCTTTTTGTTTTCTAATGTTCTTTCTTTTTTCTTTCTGTTTTTTTATTTTTTTAATTAGGTTTATTATTTTGTAATGTTTCTGTAAAGCACTTTGAATCACTCTGTTGTTGAATAATGCTATACAAATAAAGTTACCTCGCTTTGCTTTATCGTTTTCAAGGCGTTTTATATGCTTATCATAGTTTACTCTTTTTTGCCGTGTAACTTGTGTGTTCAAAATGAACATCATTTGTCCTTGCGGGCCTGCACACCTCTTGAATAGCCTCACTTTTTTCATGTGGTCAGTGGCAGGTGGGTTGTGCCCCTCAAGAAAGCCTGCGCGCACAGGAGTGCGGTCCGATTATAAGGTGTTCAGTTAATGGTTTCTAAATTGGGAATCTGTCGGGTTTTGGACGGTGGATTTAATGCATCGGCGTAACCCGGTGGTTGCCTAGTAACGCGCTGGCAGTGGGCGCCGTAGAGAGATCTCTATGGTGGGCGCTCCATTAAAACCGTTGGCGCTCCTGACCTTGGCGTCGTGAATGCGCAAAGCACACAGACTGTGCAAAGCAGCAGATAAGAGCGAAGATCGGTGTGTATGATACCGAAAGCTGGGAAATATTCCACATACATCCCTTTGTCTTATAGCGCGACTGGCGGGCATGGTATGGAGGAAATCTCGAGATGGGGCGCGTTTCAGCTTCTGTAAAAGCAGGTGAGTTAACCTAATGATTCTGGTTTTCTCTCTCTTCTTTTTTTTCCGCGGGACAAATCTCTATCCAGATTGATCACTGACATCTGGTTTAATTATTTCACCTAGAGAGGTTGCTCAGGGATATATCACGGTGGAGCATCTCTTTGCTCGACATTTTTTCCATGTTATCCACCGTTAGACCCAGATTAAACAAGCTTCCCAGTCACAACGTGAGGCAGTGCACACACTACAGCAGTTTGTCTATGCTGCTACGTGGGCTGTGGCTTGTTTTTTTCTGTGGGTCTGGATCCTTGCATTAATTTATGAAGCTGTGATCATTATGTTGATTGCTTTCCAACATGTTCTCGAGGAGATATTATTATACTCTGCCTTTCTTTACTCTTTACTACCTGCAAGATTGGGAGGGAGGTTTGGAGAATCCACTTAAACGTGGATGATCTATAACAGTCGAATTACAAGGACATTGGGAGCCCGGTGCTGTTGTCTGAAATACCAGGCTCCTTTTCACTTGCTTTCATGTCAAGGGCCCCCCAGGCTTCCAGAACCCAATCAATAAGATGTTGTCCCCCATATTTTTATTAGCACTAAATTGGTGCTGAATTGTGTTGTAGGTGTATAGATAGTATTGGTCGGAGTGAAACATGATTATAGCAATCATCCTAATAGGTCGGGATTTAGTCAGCTAAATGGGAATTAAAGTATTTTGGTCTGAAGTGCCAGGTATTGTCACCAGAACCACCACTATGTTGCATAAAACATCTGACTTCTGCAAAATTATTCTAGTAAAGTCAAATCTGTGGTTGTAAAGCATTTGGCTTTTTGGACATATCAGTTGCTGAGTTCTGGGCATGTCACCAGTCTAAATTGCCCAATAACCTACAGTGTTTCAGACCTGACTGAGTGATGGTTTGCTTTTATGTCATGGACCATTTGGTGTAAGCTGTAAAGCTTTTATCCTCATCTGTCTCCTCGTAGAACAGAAGAGGCTGGAAAAGGGAGTATCCATCTGCTTCAGCCGTCTGTAGCGATGTTAGTAAAACAGTTTTTATATACATATATAAAAATACATATATACACACACACATATATATATATATATATATATATATATATATATATATATATATATATATATATATATATATATATATATATATATGTATATATATATATATATATATATATATGTATGTATGTATGTAAGGTTCCTCTTTTGCTATGTGGATTGAATTAGAAGTTTAATTTAGTATCAGACTGCAAAAAAAAAACAAAAAACACATTGACTTAGTACAGTGCATGTGCAATTTTAAAGCAAATGCAATTCATTTTAAAAGTTAATATTATCCCTAGCTGGGTTTCTTTTTCTTCTTTTTTTTCCCGCTTACAAATACCAGAGCTCTCTTTTTAAACTGAAGACAACTAAAGAGTCTGATTGGTGGCTGACTCAATATACATTCTGCTAATTTTACAAGTAATTGTTTTGCAGGTTTTGTTAGGAATGACACTTTTCCTCCTGCAAATAACATATTACCTGTGTAATTTTCAAATCAGTAGATATTCCCCTATCTATTGAGAAGGAAATTCAGAGACCTTATCATTGTTTTATTAATATCTTGAAAGCTGAACATTATTGCCTTATCATAGATTGGTGATACAACGATTCTTGTCCTCTTTTTGGCCATAGGCAACATTCATAACTGTTAATTATTACAGAACGCTGCCCTGGAGCAGACAAGTCCAATATTTTTTACATGAACCTCCATGATAGTGTGAGATTGAAATTTATCTGAATTGTTTCATAGCCTGGAAACAGGCAAACCGTAATGACATTCATATTAGCTGATACACTGCACCTGTGAAGGCGAAACAGAGCAAGCTTTTTGTTTACAATCCCACCAGTGCAAATAAAATGTTGTAGCGACAGTGGAAAGCCACAAGCATCACGTCAGTGGTTAATTAGTTCATAACATTAGTCAGAGACAATCGCCCCGTCTTAATAGACAGGGTCATCGGATTAAAAATGGAGCCATGTAGCTGCAGTCTGTGACAGAGCTGAGAGCTGTAAACATCAATACTTCTGATTTGGTTAACAAGCTTGTTTTTGTTTTGTACACTGACGAGCAAGTGAGAAGACAAGATGTAATCTGGTTCACAAAGTTTTTAGAGGAAAAAAACAGTATAGTTCTCCTTGTTCTCAAGGGTTCTTCCATTTTCCACTTTTTTGTCTCCTTCTATGAAACATGCATGCTACAGCTTTGCATATGTGATGCAGTCACCAAGTATTCCCTTCCAGCAGTGAAACAGTAGCTATCTCTTATCATTGCACACATGTTAATCCGGGGACTGCATTTGGATTGTGAGACATATCAACAAATGACACCTAACATATATACACACCTGTATTATTTTTAAAAGAAAAAAAGTATAGATTTGCTTCTTTGAAATGTTAAAAATATCAGTGGAAGCTTTGTTTGAGGACCATTTTGCACATATTTAAAGACAGAAAATGAATGTTCACAGTGGAGTGAAATCTGTCATCTTCGACTTCATGTTGCATCAGTTTGTGTTAATTGAAATAAGGCATAATAACAGCAAAGCTAGACTAAAATGAAGGACAATGTCAACGTTAAGGAGCCTGTTTCCTCATATTTAACTCAGACTGGCTCTTGCTACCTTTAAGGGTCCCTCAACTCTTTCAACTAGCCTGGAATAACTCTGCTGTATGTGGAGGGGTTTTGGTGCTTGTATGGTCCCATCAGGCATGTTTATTCTGGGAATGTGCAACACTTCCATTATGCATCTTCATGTCAGTAACTGACAACACTGCTTAGATGCACTGGAAGACTAAAAGATGCAAATAATCTATTCATGATGCAGTGTTTTTGAAATGAAAAACTAAAACATAAACAGGTCAGAGACTTTTATTCCCACAGAGTGTATCATTTGAATCTTTAACCTTGCCTATTAAAGATTTCTCTTTCTTAATTTGCTGTTCACTTTGTTGCTTTTACAGAGGAAAAAACATCAAAATAAGCGATTAACACCATTTATCTTGAGATATTTTTGCTTCCTTACAGCAGATAGGCTATCTCAATACTCAGCCATTGCATAAAAAAAGAGTATTGAGTCATTTATACCACTATTTGCATAAATGTATCCATTTAAGCTTATAAGCAAGCTAACTTAATATGTGTATCAAGTTTTAGAGACTGACCCAACTGACTGAACCAATTATAGCCAGTTTTTGCTGTTTTATAAGAAGAGTCATGATTCTAAAATATATTACCAAAGCGTAACGCAACTATTTGTGAATAATTTAAATGCTGTGTTTAATTTAAAAAAAAAAAAAAAAGCACAAAGAAATAATATCAAATTTTGAAAGTGCATTCATGTGTTTTTAAATAGATACATTCATTGTAATTACTTATAGCACGCTTGACAGATAAATGTTTATCACCCATTCTTTTACCAACACAGTAACTGCTTTGTGACGGAGGAGTTTATTTAATGTGGATGTAAATTATCCTTTCATTACTGTTTGATATAGGATTTCAGCTTCCCAGGAGCTCAGAGGTTCCTTTTCCAATATTTTATTTGTATAATGCATGAAATGTTTCCAGATGGTAAAAGGGCTCGAGTCTAGACCACAGGTAGGCAAACTGGCATATTTCACTTTTGAGTCATGTTTTTGTCATTTTTGCGCATCAAGTGTTGGCATTGTCTTTTTTAAATAAATGAGGCTTTTCCTCAGAAAGATCTCATCTAGATGGTCATAACCTTTACATATTGCTCAGCTTTAATGGTGCCTTATGAGATGTGCAGCCATCCCATGAGCACTGGTACAGCCCATTACTACCACAGTAGCTGGCTTTTATACAAGGCTCTTATAAAATGCTGATAGTTTCTTTCTTGTTCAGCTCAGAGGACACAAATACTTGATTTACAGAAAAGTTTTTCAAATCTTATTTGACCATAGGTTAGTGTTTCTTTTTTATTTGGCCAACCATTTTGAAGGAAGTTTGTACCTAGACCAGGCAACATGTTTTCAGGATCTTGTTTAATTTAGTTTTCTTTCATATGATAAAATTTTAACCTGCATTTGTGTGAAAAAGGGTTTGATGATGGCTTTCAGAAATGTTCCAGAGCCCACTGCAGAGCTAAGTTTGTCTGTCATCACCAGTACACTACGGTTAGAGGAGAATTAAGTCTTAGTTGTGTTTTTTCCCATGCTTACAGAGATTTCTTTCAATTGTATGAATCCTTTAATAGTATGATGAAATCCCCAAATCCTTTCAGTTTTACAACGTTAGATTTTTTATTTTATTTTTTTTTTTTACATTACTCATCTGTTGTTAAGAGTACATTATTGGTATTGAATTTTCAATATTTCATATCTATGATATTTTTCACCTATTTTAATTTTTAATTTAATATTTGATCAGAATTTTCTGACAATCAAATGTTCTCTGTTTTCATTTTATTAATGGTCTTGTGTTTTGTTTGTTTGTTTTCTGCTTTTTTACAGAGTTACATACACTGCAAGGAAAAGAGGAAGTGGAAGTGATCTGTACCTGGCTTATGTGTACCTGGGTTTAATAGTTGCTGGCTCTAAAAGTGCATTGAGTGATGTTTGTTTGACAGGGTTAGCGCAAAGGGACTAAACAGACACTAAATTGTGCATTCGTGTTGTGCAAGGGCACTATCTTCCCCAGACCATGTGGCTGGCAACATTTAGAGGCCATCTGTTGCCTGCACACCTGCTCCATCAGCAAGGGACTGCAACCATCACCCACTGTGCTCTTCTTTGGTGGATATTATGTTCCTGCTGGTCCTTGACCAAAGCAACAAGCCAGAAATTTTACCCAACTGTGACCACCCAGTTTGGAAAACTGCGAGGCCTCAGAGTTCCAGTGCCCAGTGAAGTCCTCAGGCCCGTTGATCAGTATCTTGGAGTCCCTTACGCTGCCCCGCCAGTGGGGGAGAAGCGCTTCATGCCCCCAGACCAGCCTTCCTCTTGGTCAGGTGTCAAGAATGCTACCCACTTCATGCCTGTGTGCCCTCAGAATATCCACAGTACGGTGCCGGAAATCATGATGCCCATATGGTTCACCTATAACCTGGACACAGTAGCCACATACATCCAGAATCAGAGTGAGGACTGTTTGTATTTAAACATCTATGCCCCGACGGAAGAAGGTGAGTCGGTATGGTAAATTAAACAGGACTGATTTTCCATGCTCATTGCTTACTCTTGCTGCAGCCCTCATTGTTCTGTCATCCTCATGAACTCTATGTGACCATTGTTCATGCTAGAGCTGCCACAAAAGGCTGATTTACCATCCAAAATAACCAATATATCACCATTTTCTCACATCTTTCTTACATACTGATAAAAAAGAAACATATATGGTTGCTGATGTGTTTTTGAATGTTAATCAGCATAAATAATCTTAGACACAACTGGAGCTACGTAGACAAACATGAGTGAGGTACGTGCTTGTTTAACAACTAACAAACATCAAGTGATTTATTGAAAAGATCAGGTATTATTGCAGCATATGTCCATCAAAATAAATCAGTCATTTTTAGCTTTTGAAGCAATATGTGCAGCCTTTTTCCTGTCAAAGTCATTTTAAAGATATCTTTAGAGAAAGCAATGTCAGATTTCCATATTTTGACTTAAAATTTCTTTATATTACTGAATCACTGCTTTGTTCAGATAGTGGGTCTGTTGGGGTCCAATTAGCGAGGCACCGGAGTCAACTGTCTATCAAATACTGAATCCTCTCCTATTTTTGAGCTATGAAATGAACCAACAAGGGAGCATTCTGTGTGTCTGCTATGAATCTGTAGATTAACAAAATGCTGTATTGTATCTTAATCTAGTGATGACTAACAGATTTCCCTAATTGAGGTTACTTCAAGACTTCTAATTAAACATGCGATAGTGTATCGCTTACCTAACAATCGTTCCATATAATACAACACATTCAGCATTCAGAGTATAACAGTGTCCTGCTTGTGAATGTAACACGCCATTCTTTGAGACTTTGGTAGCATAGCAACAACAGATAAACAGCCTGCCTGAGAGGTAGCTGTCCAAAATGGTTCACATTTTATAAAGCCCCTCGCTTGACTACTGCCGTTAGACATCATACGTAGAGAAGTGAATGAAATTTCACATTTACATTTTTATTTAAAAGGCATTAACATGACCCTTTTATTCTGTACTTTTTTTCAAAATTTCAAAAATGCACCGCAGCCGTTTTGTGTTATAGTTATCTGTTTGCTGATGTTGTTTTCATTTCCACTTATTTTCAGCAGTCCTTTACCAAATTATAAAACATGGGGTTTTTTTTATTTCCACTATTTACTCTTATCTTTATGTGAAGCCTTCAAAGTTAATTATTTATTAATAAACAATCTTTTTTTTTTTCAGTAAACTGCAGTGTTTTGCCAAAACAAAAATTGACAGGAGAGAAGACAAATATTATAAACCGTGAAAATGTATTTCTCCAATCACAGTTAGGGGATATGTTCAGTTGTGGATATTTAGATGTGTGTCAATTTCAAATTCTAATTTAATGGTATATTAACATTATATATCAAGTCAAAGTTGTGCTGTATATCTACATATGTTCATTTACCTTTCAGAAGAGAGAGATCTGGATCTCTCTTTCTCTAACTCTCCCAGGTTAATTAGGCAGTATATTCAGAGGAGGCACAATCAAATCTACCATGCCTTTTTGAATTCTGTACTTCTTTTTTTTCCATATGTGAACCCCAGGGAGCCAACACAAGAAAAAGGGGGCGGCTTTCTCACATGCTGAGACTCATATATCTGAAGGTATTTTTTAAAGAGCTCAAAGTCTTGATGCATGGATTCTTTCGGTCTAATGAAGTGTTTCAGTTCAGTTTTTTTTCTTAATCAAGCTCCTGTGGGGCTATTTTTATTTCAGTGAAACAAAAAAAAATGCTATTATCTGATTATTAATTGCATAAGTGCTACATCTCTGCCATAGAAATGCACATTGATCCAGGGATTGCATTATGCAGTTGCCTGCCTTTAAGTTACTTCTTATGGACAACTTTTAACAAAGGCATTAAATCAGCCCAAAAACAAGTTATTAATAGTTGCTGTTTCAGTTTTTCCTCAAATTACCAGATCGCTAGAGCTCAGTTTAGTATGAGAGCTTTAACATTTACCATAGCTTTAACATTCCTTTTGACTCAATTCTATACTGAACAGTTCCAAAAATGCTTATGCTTGTGCATGCATAATATCCACTGAAATGTAAAGTTTCACATCTCTTCTCAGCTGAGATCAAAGTCAAATCCACAGAATCTGTTTTGGTTTTTTTTCCTCGCTCTGTCTATTCCAGGGAACTTTAGACATGATGCAGAGCGCAGCTATGCTTGGCCCAGCACTTCTACACACCATAATAACTGTTGATTATTTTCATAACCCCTGTCAGAGAGTATTTACCATGCATTTTCTGATTGTCACTACAGCTTTCAAACCACGGGCCAACCATCCCGGCTTGCTTCTAAACACATTTTCTAAGCAGTTCTCTCTCATACTTCATACTGAGCAGCTGAGATATAAAGTTTATACAAGCGTACTCTATTAAGTCTTTATCGCATTTCTGTTTTAACTCCAGTTGTTTGTTTAGCATGTGCATGTGTGTTAATGTTGCAGATATAAGGGACTCAGAAGCAAGACCTGTGATGGTTTATATCCATGGAGGCTCATACATGGAGGGCACTGGCAACATGATGGATGGCAGCATTTTGGCCAGCTACGGGAATGTCGTTGTCGTCACACTCAACTACAGAATTGGAATATTAGGTGATGGCACAGTCTGTGTGGTAACTTTTATTGGTATTTATTAGAGGGTATCTGGCTGCATTTAATTTGAGAGAATAAAGCACTTTCACTTCTGTGCTGTAGAAACTGGAAAAGGAAATAAATAAAAGGGGGAAATGAAAAGGTTGAGAGACAAAAAGCACAGCATGATCAAATCCAGCTAAGTGAGATCTGGGTAAGGTGAACATGTCTTTGTACATGGCATCGCTTTCTATGGTGCCTTATGAAGAAAATGCTATGCAAATTCTTATCAAGCCTTGTCCTTGTTGCACAACATCTTCTTTAATGTCCACTTCATCTTCTTTTAGATGTATTTATCTAGTCTGTAGAAGTTTATCAGCATTTGCCATTCATGAAAGTAAAGTGATTTAAATACAGCACAGAAGGCTGCCACATTCATACAGATTCGCAAGGTCAAGGGTTTTTTGTTTACACTGCTTAACATTCAAAACAGTATGGCATTTAGATGAGAGTAGAATGGGGAATAAGTAATACGATGAATTGTAAGAACCCAAATGACCTCTGCATCGGGTTAAGATATTCATTTGAAGAAATTTCTTTGTGCCTTTTAAATGGTTCGGGTTTAATGAGTGGAGCCCTGATTGGTTCCTATGGGGAACCACAGCTCAGGGACCTTTACAAGGCGTTGGTTAAAGAAGTAAAGCACTGTGTGAGAGAGTAAAGGAATATTTACACCTAAGGGGGAATGGTGTTAGTTCCCTCAGAATCCTTGCTGGGCTACAGCGAAACATCAAAGCTGTGACATATACCGTAGTGCTTCACTGTACCTCTAGTTCTGGTGTCTCTTTGTATATATTAGGCTTCCTCAGTACTGGTGACCAAGCAGCAAAAGGGAACTATGGCCTCCTGGATCAGATTCAAGCTCTCCGCTGGATAAGTAAAAACATAGGTTACTTTGGAGGAGACCCAGGTCGCATCACGGTCTTTGGATCTGGGATCGGTGCTTCCTGCGTCAGTCTACTAACACTGTCGCACCACTCAGAGGGTAAGAATATACAAAGGGCTTTTTTTTTCTTATTTAAGTTAGCTTTGTGTAAGTGTGAACGTAAGATGCAATATTTTGTTTTCTCAAACTTATTTTTATTAATTGTATTTCTCATGGTAGGATTTTATTCATTGCTTGGTGTAGCTTCACCTGGTCTGGCAGGAAGATGAAGTGTTATGATATGGGGGCAGAGTAAAGGGGGTACTTGTTAAGGCAGTGATTGTTTTTGCTCCCCTCTTCTCAGTCTAATCAGACAAAAAGCTCTGCCTCTTAAAATGTGAAGTTCTTAAAGAAGCCTGCTGGCATTATAAAGTTCTCAGCATGTCATCAGGTGAACCTGTGAACCTGTGACCATCATGTTTTTTTAAACATGCTAAATGAATCTCTGACTCAGAGTTGTTTACCCATATTTAAGGATCTGCTAAATTTAAAATAAATAAAAAACCTTGAATAAAAATGCTTTTGAAAGGAAGATGGGGAAAATTTGGAAAAAATGTCTGCTTTCTTGAAATATTTTTTGTTTAAAAAAAAAAAAAAAACAAGGATAGAAAGAAAAACTGATGCTTCATTTTTTTTTAAATAAAAAGTTATGCGTTTCAGACCAGAATTTTCCACTTTCATGCCTTGTATATATTTAGAACAAGTATTTAGATCAGCTTTAATCCTACTGAAATACCTCTATAATATATTTTAATCCAGCGATCGGGGGTTTTAAATTCCCCAAATAGTTGTTAACATTTGAACAAGCTCCTTTCAAAAAACCTGACCCAACGGGGACTTAAGATGTGTGTTCGACTCTGGGTGCCCCACTGGGAATTGAACCTCCTATCTTTGCTTTGCTGTTCCTCTGGTTCTCACATTGATGCTGGACAAAATCACAAGAAGGGCAGAAATTTTGCTTTCACTCATGCCTGGGAGGCTGCAGCAGCTGTCCTTTGTAAGCTTTGTATTGAATGCCCTCACTCGGCTACAGCGAACGCACAAAGACCTCCAGCTGTCTTTGAAGTAGACTAGTTAGCTGCTGCACTGAAAAATTTTAATAAAAGGCAGCAAAAAAAGGGTGAAAGTGGCAATGCCGCTGCACTATTTTTTTCCCCTGACCATCGTGCTTTCACCTCAAGATAATATTTCTCTATTAATTTGTCATTTTTGTTTCTAAAACATATGTCATGTCATATTCAGGTGGTCGATAGAGAAACCCCTCGAGACGTAGAGGAGATGCATTGCATGTAAACAAAGAGCAGCTTGTTTACGGTAGCAACATTGAAGGATCAGGGTTACTGCATATTCAGCTCTCTGCTCACACCCTTCACTGTATCGTTGACATCAGCAATCTGTGTAAACTACACAGCTTGTTAGACACACCGTATTAACGACTCCTCAATTACAGGGGGCTTTGTGAATGAATGGCAACAGAAAATGTAGACTTCTCCTCACTGAAACAGTGTTGCAAATTGACCATTAGTTTGACATGCCCTCATGGTGATCTGCATACAAGAGACACCACATTAAATAAATAAGAAGATCAGCAGAGACATTTTTTTATTATTATTTATTTATTTATTTTTTTATCATTGTATTCACAACAGAAAGAGGCGAAGTTAATTTCCTCTACTTGTGCTACTTTATTCTCCTGACCAGTAATTGCAAGCATCACACCTGGCTTTGTTTGCTTTTATATGCTTTACTTACTTATAAGACTTGGATTCAGTTGTTAGAGGCATTATATAAACGGTACAAATTATTAATAGTTATATTTGTTTAAATGTTTCCTTTCCCAGGTCTGTTCCACCGAGCCATCATCCAAAGTGGCTCTGCGCTATCAAGCTGGGCCGTCAACTACCAGCCAGTCAAATACACCCGCATGCTTGCTGAGAGGGTCGGCTGTAACGTGTTGGACACAGTGGACATGGTCTTGTGCCTGCAGAAGAAAAGTGCTAAGGAACTTGTAGAGCAAGACATTCAGGCCGCCCGCTACCGTGTGGCTTTCGGCCCTGTCATCGATGGAGACGTCATCCCGGATGACCCGGAGATCCTGATGGAACAGGGCGAGTTCCTTAACTATGACATAATGCTGGGTGTAAATCAGGGTGAAGGACTTCGCTTTGTGGAGAATGTGATGGACCTGGAGGACGGTGTGTCAGGCAGCGACTTTGACTTTGCCGTGTCAGACTTTGTGGACAGTTTGTACGGCTATCCAGAAGGGAAGGACACCCTGAGGGAGACTATTAAGTTTATGTACACAGACTGGGCTGACAAGGATAACTCAGAGACCAGAAGGAAGACCCTGGTTGCCCTCTTCACTGACCACCAATGGGTGGAGCCATCAGTGGTAACAGCTGACCTGCATGCCCGCTACGGTTCACCTACGTATTTCTACGCCTTCTATCACCACTGCCAGAGCCTTATGAAGCCTGTGTGGTCAGACTCAGCGCATGGAGACGAGGTACCGTACGTATTTGGCATCCCCATGGTGGGCCCGACAGATCTGTTCCCCTGTAACTTCTCCAGGAATGACATCATGCTCAGCGCTGTGGTTATGACATACTGGACCAACTTTGCAAAGAGTGGGTGAGTAACAGGAACTTCAGCAACCAACAATGTACACAAATGTGATTTATTCACTGTAACATTGTGAACAATCCACATTCAATATCTAATTTCATATTCTCGTCTCGGCTGGGAAATGGCTGCAGTCTTGGATTCAGCCTTAAGTAGGGCTTCCTAATTAAGTGTAGCCTGAACTCCCAGTACCACGTCCGTCAGATTCCTCTAATTTTTCCCTTTGTTAGTTCACAGAAACTCCCACGTGAAAAACTGAGCCACAGTCTTCATTGATTTATGTGAATTAATTTAAATCTGCAAACTGTAACATTGTTCTTTAAGTTAGGCTGCTTCCCATGTTTTTATGTTTCTGGACTTATCGATGTAAAAAAAAACCTTTATGTTAGGCTTATTATGAACTTACACACTGCATGCATTATGCCAAATGCGAAAAAACAGACAGTATGGAGTTAATGAGTAACAACTCTGAGTATATAATGTACCTTTCAACCAGTGAGGACTGTGTAGTTTTAAATGTCAGCCTGTAGCAGGTTTATGTCTTTGTAAAATCTTTTCTAATGCACATAACAAAGTTTCATCACTTTGGACGTATTCCCTGAAGGCGATGGGTCCTAAAACTTACAGCTTAGTTCACATATATTTTTAAAGCAGTCCCTCTGTGTCAAACTGAAATTTTACATAGACAGAAAAAAGGCAGGTTATAAACCAAATCCAACTTTACTGAAATCTGTGACTTTGAGTAATAGACACTCAGGACTGTTAGCAAAGAAAAAAAGCAGTGATGAATTCAAGAAAAAATTACTCAATAAGTTAACCTTTCAAAGCACTTTAGCTTTAAATCTGCTGTCTTTGGATGTCAACTAGGAAGGGGGGGGGGTGTTGCATCATTCTTCCGAAAGATATTCCCTCATCTGGTCTGGTGATCATGTTAGTTGATGTCACAATTATCATTTTATTAACTATGAATTGGCAAATCCCCCTAGAAGAGGCAAACCCAATCAAGTCAGTAATGTTTATGATATAAAAACGGAGATTCCTGATGTTTGTATTGATTTGCTGTGACCCTGCCCTCTAACAGGACCCAAACCACCATAACAAAACCACCACGTACCCTATGTGGTGGACATAAAGATGTTCTGTTTATTTGTCACCTGGGTGGACACTGTATATGAACTATATGCTTTTTTTTTACTGTAATGCACATCATATTATATATTTAGTGTGTAAATTTAGCTGAGAGTGAAATATACTGAAGATCTGATGCTCTTCTTTGGAAAGATCCCTCTGTCTTTTTGTAGCTAAGAGACACAGAAGCAAGTTCCACTGTGTTGGAGGACTGCTGATCTATTCCTGGAGTCCCCCCGCACAGTGAACACACAAATGCAATGAATATTTTTACAGAGGATGACCCCAGCAGAAGGCAAAAGCACAACGCAGGTCACTGTTGGCTGCTGTTTCAGTGTAGGGAATGAAGAAATGCTGAGCTCTTGAGGAGAGAATGGGATATTACATTGTGTTGACCCATATTTTTTTTCTTGCACTCAAGTTCTTCTGCTACCTCTTCATTGCTATTTAATGGAGAGCATTTTGGTCTTATTGTCTTTGTTCTTTAAGAATAATTTACATTATGATACAATAAAAATTTCAAGATGATTAACTTATAACTCAAAATTCATTTTCTGTTTTTATTTACAATATTTATGTATTCTTTACTAAACGTTTTCCTCACAAATTTGCCTTTTATGACTCAAGACTTTTATGATGTCTTTATAGGGATCCAAACAAGCCAGTGCCACAGGACACAAAGTTCATCCACACCAAGGCCAACCGCTTTGAAGAGGTAGCTTGGTCTAAGTATGACCCCTATGACCAACTCTACTTGCACATTGGCCTGAAGCCTCGCATCCGTGACCACTACCGTGCCACCAAAGTGGCCTTCTGGAAGCACTTGGTACCTCATCTCTACAACCTCAATGATATGTTCCATTACTCCTCCACAACCACCAAAGTCACCCCTATGGATCCTACCCAGGCCAATGGTAAGAGGTCCGGCAGCACTGGGCGCCCTCCTGTATCGACTGCCCACAGTGAAGGTGAGGGCAAAAAAGAGATGGGTCCACTGATCATGCCAAACCCCAGAGATTACTCCACCGAGCTGAGCGTCACCATTGCCGTAGGAGCTTCGCTGCTCTTCCTCAACGTCTTGGCCTTCGCGGCCCTGTACTACCGCAAGGACAAGCGCAGTCGCCAGGAAACCTGCCAGCAGCCCAGTCCCCAGCGTGAAAGCAAAGGCAACAATGCAGGCCACACCAACACAGTGGATGAGACCCTGTCATCCCAGCAAAGGAGTCCATGTGAGACCCTTCATAATCCTCTCCACGTCTCCCCAAGCTTCTCTCTCAGTCAGCGCCGCTCTCCTGATGACATCCCTCTGATGACCCCCAACAACATAACCATGATCCCCAACTCCTTAATGGGCCTCTCCAACATGAGTCCATACAGCACCTTCCCTGCCGGCTACAGCTCTGCAGGCCTGCCCAGCACCCACTCAACCACTCGAGTATAGCCTCATAGGAGGTGGAGATGGAAAAAGTGACTTATGTGAAATACAAAATGTAAAGCTGTATTTACAATGTGTAGGTAAAATAGGATTGAATATGTTTGTTCTGTCTAATCCAAGGTGTCCAACCACCAACATCCTGCCTTTGCGCTCTCATAATAGGAAGTTTAACTGCAGAGTCATTTTATAATAATCATTTTCAAAGGCAGAAAAAAAGAAAAAGAAAAAGTGCATTTCATTTTCCAGTTTGGCTTTTTTGGAACTTAATCTTGGAAGAACTTAGTATAATGTTTATACAGCTGGATTTGTATGGGAAGCTTTTTATTACTCTGTGATATCTATTTTGCTCTCATGGAACAAAGTGACAATACAAGTGATGGTGGACAAAGATGAGTTCTGGAAAAAGCAGAAAAGCATTATTATTATTGATTATCGAGCTATTTTATACACATTTCTCATACTACATTGCTTATTATGAAGAAGTATTTTTACTGTAATTACTTTAAAATGCTTTGTACATCGCTAACATAAGGAATTACTGTGGAGTCTCTACAGGAGTGGATGGAAATTTTACTTCAACACAGGTCACACAATATAAACGTGTCCAACTTATCCAAAATCTTTCTATCTGGTAGTGCAAATATAGCACTTGTATGTGGGTGAGTGTGGGATTGTGTGGGTGTGTGACTGCGTGGATGTGCCAAAAGCTGATACAAAATGTAAATTAGGCATTCTTTTAAAAAAAATAACCTTTCAGTTTTACGTATGTAGTGTTGTGTAATTTATTGTAGTCTACTTAAGTATCCTTGCTATATTTTAGCATTATGTGCTTCTAATTTTTTGCTAAATACACTGTAGAACTATGACTTCTGCTTCACTATAAAAAATGCTTAAAATGTGTTTTCCTAATCTAACTAACTCATAGTTCTTTTGGCTTGGCTTGTTTGTACAGATTACACTGATGTTTTATTTGGTGTTTGTTTATGAACACTGTAAGGTCTTCGGAGAGGTGACTATAATTACATTGTAACTCTATGTATATCAATTCATTTACTCACACTTAAAAGGGAGTTTCACGAACCTTACAGAACGTTGCTCCTTCTTGCAATAGTTTGGATGCTTACAAGTTATAGCCAGGGGTCAACTTTTACTGAATGGACATGGCGGACATCAAACTTTGGGATTTTATTCCTTTGAATCTATCATAATATTGTTTAATCTAAATGAAATGGCTATTAAAAGATTTTTGGAACTAAAGATGAGGCTTGTTAGACCTCAATAATTTGATCTCACATTATATGTTCATTGCATGTAACAACTAAGTCACAAATGTGTAAAATATACAACTAAAATGTGTTGCTTCAGATGAAACTTAAAGGAAACCTGCTGATTTAGCACTTCCTGTGGTGATGAAGCTGATGGTAAGAAAAAAAAGGGATAAGAGATTGTTTATTTAAAATAAAACTAAAGAAAAGTGCCAGATTGAAAATATGGAAGGGTGGCATTAGAAAGAAGTGTCATTAGTGCACTTCTGTTACCTGCTTGTTCCTCATCTGCTTGAGGCTGGTACTTAAATGCTACATGAATCACCAGAACTTTAATACACCTGCGTTTCCAACTAAACTTTTTTTTTTGCTGAGTTTCCTAAATGAGATAGCATTTCTGTGTCTGTTGTATAAATTCTTGATCAGAGGTACATTGCCCATGGCAAGTCTAACAATGCTGTAGCAGTATCAGCAGAATACTGTAGATAAAATAAAGTCATAAGATGGAGTTAGTTGAGATCAATGCAATCTTGACTGGGGGCTGTTCGAACCTTTCCCCACCTTTACTCATTCAATCTGGAACTTGATGCATCAGTTTTGTGTGCAAAGGGTGACCCCAAAGCATTGTATTTCATATCTAGAGTTTTGTAACAGAGTTTATAGAAAAAGCTGTCATGGCTAAGTGCAAACTCTTGTCAAAGCTTGTTATAGAAATGCCTCTAAATGCATTAACCATGATGTTTCCTTAAAGCTCAACCAAGTACTTTTAATGCCCAGTTATCAGTGTATCAATAACTGACAGTAGATGTTCTTGACCAAGTGGAGGACGTGACAAGTTGGGAGGGTTTCATCACTGCACCCTCCGTTGTTCAGTAGCTTATCCTGGCTTATGTTAGCTACTGTAAGCTACCTTTCCAAAATTTAATATGATGTAAATGCAATGTGCTGCTTCTGTGGCAGTCTGCACAAGTCAGGCTATCAGACTAGACGTACATCAGCTTCATGATGCCTAGTCTGACAGCCTGGACATACATAAACTACGGTAATCATGAACGTTTCTCTTTGAAAGTGTGTGAATGTTTGCTTTTCCCACAGGCTGCAAACAATCTTGCTTATTCTCACCTCATCATGCATTAAAACAAATATGTTCAACCCTCAGCACAGGAGGTTATTGCCGCCAAGTCCACAGGCACTTATTTGTATGTCTGTCAGCTGTTTGGCTGTTTAGTCACAGGATAACATAACACTCGCTGCAATAACAGGGAAAAGAGAGGGTGCGGATATTTTAGGCTGACCTCTTTCTCTTCTTCCACTGCATAAACACGTGCAAATTGCAATGTTCAGTAAGCAAATATTGACAAATGTATCTGCCACACATCAAACTGCTGCAAAAGTGACTCACACAGTATTGTTTGTCATATGCGTCCTGCGTACACAGTCAAATACTGCATTGCATTGATTTCCTTAACGGTATAATCACAGTCCTGTACATAGGGCTGATCCTGATGTACTGAAGGAATTTTCTCAGTTCAATTATGCGAAATATGTATTGATATAAGCAACTTCACAGAATTGGCAACTTAGATGAAAGTTTAGAGTGTACTGGAATTTTGTTCATCATCAGTTTGAGGATTAACTAGACTGTAATGCAGTCCTGTTAATTGCTATCTAACAATATATCATCTGAGCTACTCATATCACTGACCAACATCTAGATCTGTTTCTGCAGTGTGAGACCTATTCACAAATTCTCTTTTCATGTCACCCAAGCTAGCAAACCTCTGAAACTTTTCCTCCCACCTAATCCTTTGATTGTCAACATTATTACTTATTTACATCTTGCAAGTAAAGCCGACAACCATCCCACGCGCTTATATATTGCACGGAGGTTAATTAATGCTTCCGGTCCGTCTGTTTTTCTTTTGCAGGGTTTTCTCAGAGATTTCAAAGGCGTCATTCCTCTGCACTTCACTTCCAGTGTGTTTCATTAATCCTTTCTACATACTAATTACTTGATCTTTCATCGCTCTTGGTTTTTTAAAGAGATAAAAGGCTACAGAATGGAAACCAGAATGTATTGTTTTTTAGCACACCATCAAAAGAGGAGTTAATTTATGTTCAACAACAGATCGGTCCCCATGAGAGTCTAATTTCTGAAGGAACTGATGAGGTGATCAAACGGTAAAGCATTTGTAGCAGTCTTAGTAAATGATGGTGCCTCATGAAGAGTAGGTTTGTAAAAAAAAAAAAAAAGTATTTTATTACAACTGAATTCCATTAAATGCATTGCAATGGAAATGTTTCTGGGGGTTCTTTAAATCTCTATTGCGTATTTTCAGATTAAAATTGTGAATTAAAAAGATGATCAAGGCTTTTTCTCAAGAAAAAAAAATAGAAAGATAGCACGGTGTTTTCTCTTGCTCCACACTGGCTTCTTTGTCATGAACCCAGTTTTGACATCAACTGGGTCAAACATGAGGGAGGGGGGGGAGGAGGACAGCAGCTGGATCCAACCATCAATGTCACCGTTGTTAGTCAACTTCATCAATGTCAGTCTCAGGCATTTCGATTTATTTCACTCTTTTGTCTCAACATACTTTTTATCCCTGTGTTTCTGAAGATGCTGCTTTAGAGAGCATCAGACTGTCTATGTGGCGCCGACATCTGGCATGGCATGGAACATTTAGCAAACACAAGTTCACTGACAATAAACACACAAACCTTTGAAATATAAATAATGCCGCCTGCACAACAGTGTGAACAAAAACTGAATATGGATCTGTTTAAAGTGGGTCAAAATCAAACATTTTCAAGTCATTTTTAACTAGGTAAGTTGTTCATTTATCTTTTTTATTTTATTTATTTACTTATTCATTTTTACAGTTGTAGAAGAATGTTCTAAATTTGAGCTATTACTTCATTTAGATTGGGTGAAATATATAAAACTGTTAAAGCTTTGAGATTTACAGACTGTGTGTGTGTGTGTAGTGTGCATGGAAATACTGACATTTTTATTTAAATACATACATACTGAAGTGTAAAAAAACATCTTGAGAGAGGAGGTGTTGGTCAGAACAAATAAAATGCTGTATATTCCATCAGAAATCAGTGAACAGTTAAGGTTGGGATTTTGGCCTTCTCCTTGCCCCCCAGTGCAGAACCCAGTGGCTACATAAATAATGACTGGCAGCTGAAATGGGACTTTGTGACTTTAAGATGTGACTCGGGGAGATGTGGTCTATCTATTGTTGATGAGACAAAAGCACGAGTCAGATTCATATAGGAGTGGAGGGGAATAACTTCTCATATCCTCATATCAGAGTCACAAAGCCACCCAGCTAAACCTCAATATCCCCACACTTTTTTCTGGACATGGGTGAGTGCACAGAATATTTAATAACGCTTATCATTTCTTATTAATGTGATATGTAAAAATGTGGATTTCAATAACTCACTACAACTGCTTTTTAATATATCATTTCCTTTCTGAGACATCATGTTGCCCTCTTGCACTGTGGGTAGAGTTTGATGCAAATTGATTCTGTGTTTTGATATATGAATGGCTTTTTTTTTAGGTGAGCCTAACTCACTAATTTACAACGTATTCACCTTTTGCTCTTACCTCTGACATATAACAATATTTAATACAAAGATGGTTTCTGAAAATTTCTTTGGTAACATCACATATGATGAGGAATGAAGTCCTCATTGCCTACTCTAACCTCTTTTGGCCATGATCTGAACTAGAACCAGAGTGGCTGAAAGGGAATGGGCAGCAACTCCCATCATGCCAAGGCCATGCCAGGTCACTCATGTGAAAGAGGTCAGATGCTCCCACATGTGTCATGGGCAGAAATTAGCAAATTTCCATGAGAACTGTGGAGCTAATCAAAATCTGCAAACCCCTTTTATTCTGACAAAAAAAACCTGTGTGCTTACTGGTACACGATTTTTTAAAAAACATTTTTGAACTATTTATTAATTATCTTGAAACTACTGCAGAAGCATTTGTGCTTTTGCAGAGAACTCAAACAAGCAACGGTGGGATTTTTCTCTCTTTCACTACAACCACAGCTGCAACAGGGCACAGTTGAAGAGTGGGTGTCTGCAAGCACTATTATTTTTGGGACTATCAGTCTTCCTGCCTTTTCTATTTATACTTAGCAGGCAGTTTGCTTAACTTGGCGTCTCTCTTCACAAGCAGACACTGACTGAAACATTGAAATTAATAACAAGGTACTTTAAGACATCTGAGAATTTCAGAGTCTGCAAAAGTGTCATTTTAAAGGTGGTTGTTGTTGTTATGGTAATACTCAAGTTTGCCTCCCTCCATTCATAATGCTTCCACTCGCTCTTTGAACTCTTGAACATAGCCCCCACCAGCGTTGACAACCAGTGCCCTGGTACCAGTCCCAGCCAGCTGTGGATGCAGGATGGTCTGAGTAGAGACATTGCCAGTGGTGAGACGGTCCCGGTGACCCCCTCCACCACCACATAGTACATTATATGTATGTGCATTTGTGCATTCTGGCACGATGGTCTTTGTTTGTTTTACATCACTGCCCTTTGTTCCTCCCGATCGCTGCAAACACAATAGATATTGTATCTGCAGCCACAAAGAGAAGCTCTTTCTTCAGGGCCCCTGAAGCCAGTTTTTCACCACCATCCCTAACTGGCCTGGTGACGCCTGTGACTGCTGGAGAAAGAGGGCTGGACCAGATTTAGTAAGAGCTAAGCTGTGAGGAGTTGGCACAAGCAGAAGAGCTTTCACATACGAATGAAATCAGCATAGAGACTTACTGTACAGTAGCGATACCCTGTAGGCAGCACTGTACAGCCACTGCTTGGCACTGGGATCTTTCTCGTTGTGGAGTACACCATCTGAGGCAGCAAATGTTTCCGGTCAGGCAGCCTTGGCTTTGCAAAGCCTTAGGTGCTTTCTTCTATCCCATTTCTGGCAATGCATTTATTAACACTTTGGATACTTGCTACCTGCTTCAACACCGCCACTTACCCTGGAAGAGTTGCATGAGATTGTTGTGAAGTCAGTGAAGTGGTGGCTGCTTTTATTTGGACGCATTATTGGGAATCGCTGCTTGAACTCTTGTTTGTCACTGCTATCTTCTTTTTGTTGTTGTTGTTGCTTTCTTGCCTTTTGGTGGGGTTTTGGGTGTATGCTCATGGATCTGCAGACAGACCGAGGCCTTTTTCATAGCTCCCCCACAGGGTGAAAGAACCCCCTCCGGTGGCATAAATGTGCTGTGTGGTTATTTGTGCGGTGTGTGCCGCCTGTGTGCTGATATATTATGCCCCCTCAGGTTGTTATGATTGCTGTATCCGGTGCATTGGGGCAGTGCCCTATCCATCCCTGGTGGCCACCTTGCTGTGCTATGCTGGCATGGCGTTATTTTGTGGCTGTGGGCACGAAGCGCTGGCCCAGACCGAAGTTCTCGTCGAGACTTACTTTGCCCGCAATGTGCAGGACTATGTGGTCATGGCCTCTTTGTGAGTGATTTTTTTTCCATACATTCAGCAGCTTTTTAAAAAATCTATTTTCTTTGAGGAATTACTTCAATTCACTGTTTGACTGACTTCTTCCTGTGACTATCCCAGTATCAAATACTTCCAGTACGTGATCTATGGTCTGGCATCATTTTTCTTCCTCTATGGTATCCTGCTGCTGGCCGAGGGCTTCTACACAACGAGCGCGGTCAAGCAGACCTTCGGTGAATTCAGGAGCACCCAGTGTGGCCGCTGCCTCAGCTTGACGGTAAAGAGCATGGGTGGGAGAGGTGGGGGGGGGGAGGAGGGGAGGAGATAAAGAAGGAGGGGAAACATGACGTAAAGTCACTCCTCAGATGCTACGTGCTGGCCTGCATTTTGCTCCGAAGCTCAATGAATTGTTCTTTGTTTCTAAGATTTTTATCCAGAAACATCATTAATGGCTGATATCTCATTGAATGACACCACATTCATCACACTGACACCTGAGCACCTAGGCTACAAGTCTGTAACCTCTCTGCTTTTTTTCAGTTCATCATAGTGACATATATCTTGGCCTTCATCTGGCTGGCAGTGTTTGCCTTCACTGCCATTCCAGTCTTCTTCTTGTTCAACATGGAGCAGACCTGCCACAACATCAACATCCTGGCTGAAACTACTCCCAGCATTAATCAGCACGGCTGGATTTGCATGGACGCCAGGCAGTATGGTGGGTTGTTCTTATGATGATTGACCGAATGTCCCCCCTGATGAAAATGTTAATGTGTCCTTGTGAGAGCAATGAATTAATCAGTGGGGAGTGGCTGCAAAATTGACGGCTGAATTTAACGTGAAATGACAGGAATATCTACAACTTAATTGTAATTTCTCCACTACTATTTCACTGGTATTTTGCACATAAAAAGGAACTTGTTTGATTCATAAGGACTCACGATTCGACTTTACCAAGAGTTCACTCACATATGTTGTGTGTTGATTTAAGGGCTTCTTCCTTGGAATGCAATGCCAGGCAAGGTCTGTGGAATGTCATTGGCATCTATTTGCAAAGCCAGTGAAGTGAGTATATAAATTTGTGTGTTTTCAAAACATTACAAAATCGCAATAAAATAAATGTTTATCAAATGATGTTAAAATTTACTTTGTATAGTTTATATGTGCGCTGTATGAGAGTGAGTCTTTTTCACCAATGAATGACTTTAATTCTTTAATTATAGATTAAAACTGACTTGGATTTGTTATGTTTTACAGTTCTATGTCACCTATGACTTGTACATAGCTGCATTTGCTGGAGCAGGGATCACTCTCTTGGCACTGGTGAGTGATTGTTCACTTTGTACAAGTTCTATTTGTTTAAGCCTGTTTGTGTGAATGAAAGAAATGATTCAAAGATGAATATCTGAATGTCTGTGTTATTAAAATAAGGAGGAATAAAAGATAGAAATTCAGTTTGAGCATGTCAGAACATCTTGAAATGTAAAAAGGGCCGCTTTTAGCCTGAACACCATGTTTTCAGGGGACCTATTTTAGACTTAAAAATTATTCCTACTGCTGCTGTCTACATATATTATGTATGTGATTTAGCTGACAAACTATCAGCATGTTTCAGCACTGTGGATGTAAAAGGCAAATCACTTGTTAGCTTATTTGTCTTGAACAAATAAATTGCCAAATTTCACATTTGGATGATTTTAAATCCAAACCATATTTGCATAACTGTGTTCTTTGAACTGTTTTGTTTGGTTGTTTCTTTGTTCTCAATTATTGTTGAGCAGAATGATTATACATGGTCTTTTTGGCAGATGCTGTATAATGTCAGTGGAGATTCATATTATTTTTATCTCATTTCATCCCTCCTCCATTTATTTCTGCCTTTGCAGTTCCTGTATCTGGTTGCCACCACCTACAACTATGCAGTGTTGCGGTTCCTGGGCAGAAAAGGAATTCGCTAAGTGTCCCATTCATCACCATCGTCTGGCTATGAGATGGACAGTCAACATATGCAACACTTGATTTAAATTCTGCTCTTCCATAAAGCAGCACCTTTTTGAACTGGGATTATCTGTTTGTTTGGTTTTTTTTTTTGTTCCTTTCTGTGTCAATTGTTTCCCATTACTATTATGTATGAACAACAGACAGAGGGATGAAGATAATTCACACCTGGTAATGAGCTTTGGCCTGCTCCACAAGTCATCCTCTCAGATGATTCTCTTAGCTTTGTTGTTCATTTCCCTTTTGCAGGGTGTATCTCTTATTTTATCCTTTTTGTGAGGCTTCACTGGTGCTCGTTGTGATGTATGACGTTTCATGAATAATTAAGAGCAATGACAGCTTGCTTTGCAAATCATAACTGTGCACACTATTCAGTGTTTACTGATGCACATATTGGTTCTGAATATGGTTTTGCTGCTGCTTCGTTGTCACCATTTCTGCAGATCAACATTGTGAAACTAAAGCACATGAATTTGAATGTACCACAGTTTCCCTTGCAGCTTTTAATTTCACAACACATTTACTATATGTTCTTTCACAACCCATAAGAAAGTGGTTACTACTTAGAATATTTTACTGGAGACTTGGTACTTCAACGACTGATCTCAAACTGATTAGACTTGTGTGTGCTTGCTTGTAATTAAGGCTTATTAAAATATGTAAATCTTTGTCATTTTTATTGAAGTCATTCACAGTATTGTACTAAAATAACTGATGCTGATTGTGAAGTGTTATAATTAAGCATATGTGATCATCTCTGTTGCCAACTATTATAATTACACAATTCTTAAACATGATTATGCTGTATGTCATCCCTTTCTGAGAGGAAACAATTTCAGAAAAACAACACAGAGTTTAAGCAATAGTGGTGAAGTTCTCAGTCCACATAGCTCATCATTCATAGTATGCGTTAAATGCCCTCTAAATACATATTTGTCCCAGATAGGTTTCAAATGTTGAGAGTCTTGGAAAAGCAGACATCACAGTGGATCACTTTGTCATGCAGGAACATAAAGGTCTGCAAATCTCCCAGGGTCTTAGCACAAACACCACACTGCAAAAACATGCGTAGCATTAAAATATGCAATGACAGCCAGGATTATACATAAAGTCTCATATCGAATATGATGTAACAAACCTTAAGGCACTCTGGATGGCAGGTCACTGGAGGTTCACTCACTGTTATCTTGGCATTTCCATCAATGCTTTTCTCACAGTAAGTACAAGCTCCTTTGCCATCGCTGCGGAACAGAGTTGAAGGTATGTGACCCTTTGGTGAATAATTTTTCTGTCTGTATTAGTAGACTAAATCAACATATTATTAATGATAGAAATATTACATGAGATATTAGAAACCTACTCAGAGGTATAAGTAGTTTCAGTAGAACTTGGCTCTTGTGCAGGCTTTTGAAACATTTCAAAACTATAAAAAATAGAAATTGACCAATAATATGATGTATTTTCCCTCTGATTAAAACAAGGTACAATGCAAACATCACCGAATGACAAGTTATACTTTTTTTTGTAAAGGCTTACTTGTTGGTGTCCTCACACTGTTGCTTCAGCCCAGACTCCTCTGAGAGGGACCTTTCTGATTGTGCCACTGGTTCAGGAACATCTTCAGCTGTGGGTGTTTCAACATCTAATGCATCTGTCAGATTAATGGTTCTTTCAACTAAGTTGACCTTAACAGGCGCAGCATCTGAACCCAGTTTCACAACATCTTCAAAGTTTAGCTGCAGTGTGTGGTATGTGTCATGCTCAGATGTTGGCTTGACACTGTGCTGAACAATTGCATTATCAACACACTGAGCTTCACACTGAACTACCTGCATTGCACTGCTCTTTAAAACTGGCTCTGCAAACTCCACTTCACACTCCACAGACTGGGTGGCACATTCAGCAACAGGTGACTCAGATATAATATCAGGGTCTGGATGCACAATGTGAAGTGGATCAGCCTCTCCTCCTGGTGCTGCTTTATGAATAGCAGAAGTCAGGGACAGTGACTTCACCTCAATGTCATTAACGGCTTTAGGTTTTTGTTTTGCATCGTCTTCTGGATAAAATCTTTCACAACCGCCCTTTGTTGGAGTTTCAGCAGCACACTGAGTGGGGGACTTACACATTGACTTGACAAGTAATTCAGGGACTGAATCCACAAAGACTTGGAGAGAAGCATCGTCTCCTGTTTCCACACCTTCTCCCAGGGCAACATCTCCTGTTGCAACATCTCCTCCTGATGCCACATCATTTTCTGGTGTAGCCTCTCCTGTTGCATCATCTCCTACTGGCGAAGCCTCTCCTGGTACAACATCTTCTCTTGGTGCAACTTCTCCTGTTGCAACATCTCCTCCTGGTGCAACATCCTTTTCTGGTGCAACTTCTTCTGTTGCTAAATGTTTTCCTGGTGCCACATTGTGTCCTGGTGCAACTTCTCCTGTTGAAACCTCTCCTACTGGCGAAGCTTCTCCTGGTACAACATCATCTCCTGCTGCAACTTCTCCTGTTGCAGCATCTCTTCCTGGTGCCATATCATTTTCCAGTGCAACTTCTCCCGTTGCTGAATGTCGTCCTTTTGCCACATCATTTCCTGTTGCAACTTCTCCTGGTACAACATCTCCTCCTGGTGTAGCTACTCTTGGTGCAACTTCTTCTCTTGGTGCAACTTCTCCTGTTGCTGCATCTTCCCCTGGGTCTACCTCTCGTGGTGCCACTACTCCTAGTGGCACCACTGTTACTACATCACCGCCTGGTGCTGCATCTCCAACTAATGCTGTTTTTCTTGGTGACACATCTTCTTGCGTTGCCACATCTTTTCCTTGTACTGTATCTACTGTTGCTAAATTTCCCCCTGTTGCAACATCTTCTCTAGGTGCCACATATTCTCCAGTCACTGTTTTTCTTGGTGCCAACTCTCCCGTAGCCACATCTTCTGCTGGTGCCACATCCTTTCTAAGTACTACTTCTCCTGGTATCAGATCCTTCGCAGTTGCCACATTTTCACCTGGTACCAAATCTTTTCCTGGTTCAGCTTCTGCTGCCGATAAATCTTTCCTTGTTTCCACATATTCTTCAGGTACTGCTTCGCCTGGTGTCAAATTTTCTCCTGTTTCCACATCTTTCTTAAGTGCTGTTTCTCCTGGTTCCAAATCTGCTCCTGGTTTCCTGTTATTTTCTCCTGGTGCTGTAAATTGTTCAGGTGTTGTATCTACTGGTACTGTCTCGTCATTTTTCTCACACTCCACTGTTACTTTAGTGGCAATGACCACAACGTACTCTTCTTCTTGTGGTGGGCATTTTTTTAAACTCTCTGCATTCTCCACATCCTCCAGGTTTATAGCATTTGTTGGTTCTGTTAGGAGTAAGGATTCCTGTTCAGGTTTCAGCTCAACTACAGGTACAACAGGGACTTCCACCGCATCATGACTCTCAGCTATGCTACCCACATCAGAGACCACTGTATCACTATTTTCCACATTAGTATCAGTGGATACCTTCTTACTGTGATCTAGGTCTGACATGTAACTTGGTATTACTACATGTTCCCTCTTATCTTCAGCACTTTCATTGGTTTTTGGTTGCTCAGCTGGTTCCACATGAGAAACTGCCTCCAAACATTCAGTTGCTGAAGAAACTGGTTGGATGTTTTCTTCAACATGAACATCTGCTGAGATCTCAACTCTCTGCTTACTGTGTTCCACATTTAACTCATCCACTAAAGCGCTAATTTCTTCCTTCTTGTTTTCTGGATTTGTGTCAGGAATTGATATTTCATGTTGCATCTCAGGATTTTGATCTGCAGATGTCTGGAGCCTGTAAAAAAGGGTTCTGTTTATCAGCATCTTTCAACAGGTTTCCACTGTTGATTTCTCAGGCTGAGGCTCTTCCTGGACACTATGAACTGTACCACTTGCCTGATTTGCTGAGTCACTATAAAAAAAACCAGACCCAAGAAAACTTGCTTGATATATTCATCTGGCATAAACACTGTTTAAATTTTGGTTTAAATATGAAGACTTCTTTGTGATAAATAATGCAGAGTTTGAGACATATAATCTTGCATAGAAGCAAATACGGGCTCACACTTTGCACACTTAATTCTGAATTAAAATTCAACACATACGTACCCTTTGGATAGAAGAGACTCTGTCCGATGAGGAGGTGACGTTGGTAAAGAACCTATTGATCTTAAGAAGTAAGAATAAATAACACAACTGAATGAAAATATTTACATTTATAACCTTGTAATTTCCTGATGACTTATTCAAATGGTACAGTATTTGATCAGCTTTAAGATAATTTATTTCAAACCTTCAAACAAAGTCAAATTATCTAATTCTGTATAATTATTCATCTAAAAGAGATGATATAAACATGTAAGTTAGTATATTCACTGAATAATTACTTTTTATTGAATATATTTTCAACAGAAAAAAACTTTCTCCATCCCTTGTGATTGTTTTAGCATTTGGTTTATTTTCTTCTTGTCTACAGTAAAGAGTTAATCTGTACAAGGAATATGCACTGACCCCTGCATTAGAAGAGGAGCATCATGAGCATATGCATGTGGTGATTGATGAAATAGAGCTAATAATTTGATGCTTAAATGTCAACACAGGGTTTATTAACAATGTAAATATCACCAGTCACACTGCTGTGCAAAGGAGTAGAGGCTGGTAAATGAGAGGCACATAAACCAGAACAACAGCTCATGTTGCTTGTGAGAGCATAACATCTTGTTATTGATGTAATCCTTGATTTTTACAGTTGTGATGACTGCACTTACAACCTCGTAACTATGAAGTCAGAAACTTACGCCATAGGACCGACACCTTCATTTCATCAGTTGTCTTAGTGTCATGTACTCTACATATAAATTTCACACATTTGTTAAGAAATTCATATTTAGTTGACATTGCTGAAACACATTAGTTGTATATGTAGGTGCAAGCTTTTGCATTTTTAACTCTGTTTATATCATGTGTGGATATCTGTGTGGTTGCTGAAAAACATGCTGGCATCAGAAAAAGACTAACTCTAAACTGCAGCACTGACATATCTATGTAATGCTGCTCCATCAAAGTGTTTGAGGATGTGAGAAGTATTAATTTCCCTTCCCCTCCTCTTTTTTTTTTGTGTGATCAATTTCGTTCTGTATATCAGTTAGTTTAGTCATTTCATATTATTGTACTTCATTTGAGTGACTATTTTATGCCCTTTTTTTTATCTCTTTTTTTTCCACAAAGGGAAATCTTCAGAATACAATTTAGTACAAAATTTTACAGTTTAGTTAAGTTTAGTTAAACCCCATCCCATCCCCTACGTAAATAAATACATATACTCACAGGACAAGCCGCACAAAAACAATAATGTAGTCTTACATTTAATCTCTTTTAAGGGTCCTATGTGGTATAAAAAATGCACCCCAAACTGCTTGGTCTCTAACAGCAATAAAAAAAAGGGATATGAGCATTTCATACAGCTATTGCTCAGCTCACTGAAAATGAAAAGTGGAAAATATGTCACTCATTATGAGGCGAGCAGAGAAGTACCCCACATACCATAAGATATCTCTAGAAAGTGAAAATGCATTTTTGTATCAAATGTTAATTTACAATTAATGAATGGATAAAAAGGATGAAGTGCAATAGAATATAAACTGGATTTATTTTTTTATTTTTTTTTTAACTTTATAATCACCTGTGGTTTTTTTAGCGACATGTTATCTATCTGCAACTTTGGGGTCTTACTTTTGCAACAGGAAGTGAAAAGCTTTTCTTTTGAAAAATAATCCTTCCTTGACATCCGGTTTCATCCTTAACTTATAATAGCTTCATGCTAGGACAGGTAGTATACGGCAAACTTTCAATTCATAGTAGGATTCTTTATAGTGAGTACTATAGTTCAAGAACTGCATATAAATATATTTTTTTGTTTTTATTTAAAGCATTGTCTCAAGACTTGTTAATAACAACATGTTTTTCGTTCACAAACAGTAAGTACGGAATAAAACAACCAACAACACGGTTGGAATCGTCTTAGGAGGAAATAGGACCCCTTAAAAACCAAACCAGTAAGTATTTCTGTTTGTGTTGGTCCGTGAAGAACAAGCTTCGACTATGACACAAAATTAAAGCAGCGTATAATCTAAAGGTTATAAATGAGTAAATGACTCCATTAAGAATTAGGTTGGTATCAGATCTGTTCGTGGTGGGTTTAAGGACCTAGACGGTTCAATGTTCTGAAAACTATAAACCTTAACTTGATCTAAGTCATAATATCAAGACTCACTGTGTTACAGAATATGAAAATATATATATATCTACAGTACTATGCATATATATATATATATATATATATATATATATATATATATATATATATATAATTATCTTATATTGTTCTGGACAATTCGGGTTATTTGTAAACGTGAGTACAGTTTAACATATCTGTTGTTTTAATTTTCTTATAATCCCAAATGACACAGTGTTTAATTTTTGTTTGTTTGTTTTTTAGTACTATTTATATTTCTGAATTTTTGTGTCATCCTAGAAAATAAAAACATGCCATCAAGAAACCATCTTGACAAAATCGGTCGTAAGAAAAAGAAGAAATGGACAGAGGAAACAATGGAAAGAGCGCTGATGGAGGTGAAATCAGGAAGATCCACGGTGAGACAGGCTGCCAAGGAGTTTGGAGTCCCAAAGTCCTCACTTGGGGACCGAGTAAGTGGACGGGTGACACCAGGAAGTCGAAGTGGGCCAGCTCAGCTTATAACGTCTGCTGATGAGGAGTTGTTGGTAGAGTTCTCCTTGTACATGTCCAAGCATGGATTTCCACTTACCAAGCAGCAGGTGGTGTCCTTTGCATCATCGATTTATAAGCGGCAGCACCGGAGGGTGGCATTTTCCAAGCTGGGTCAGACATGGTGGCTCAATTTTAGAAAACGACAAGAAAAGAACATTACTATTCAGCCAGCAGACAATGTTATCCGTGGGAGGACGGTATGTGTGAGGAAGGAAGCCGTGGATCAGTTTTTTTGTCTGCTGAGCACTGTCATAAATGCGCATGGACTTGGAGACAAGCCTCTCCAAATCTACAACTGCAATGAGATTGGCTTTCAGCTGGGAAGGAAAAGAGGGATTCTTCAAAAATCGGCCAGTCTTGGCTACAAACCGATGACAACTTCAAGGGACCACATCTCTGTCCTGGCGTCCTTTAATGCCACTGGAAAAGACATTCCTCCATTTATTATTTACTCAAAGACTTATCCAGGAGGCGTGTGTTACAAAACACAAGGGCCACAAAATGCCCTCTATGGTTGGTCAGACTCAGGTTATGTCAATTCAGAGCTCTTTAAGAAATGGTTTCTCAAACACTTCCTCGTTCATGCACCAAAGGAGCGTCCTCTGCTGCTGATTTTTGATGGTCACAAGTCGCCTGTGAGCCTGGAAGTGGTGGAGTCGGCTCGCAAGGAGAAAATTGTTCTTCTCTGCCTTCCACCTCAATGCTCACATATCCTCCAGCCACTTGATGCTGGTCTCTTTGTGGTTCTGAAGCAGCGTTTTGCCGCACTCACAGGTGATGGCTGTGCCACTGATACATACTTTGCAGTCAGCAAGAAGGAGTTTTCATGTGTATTTAAAGGAGCATATCAAATAGCAAAAGAAGAGGAAGGAGTAAGAATTGTGAAGGAAGGGTTTAGGAAATGTGGCATCTACCCAGTGAACCAATGCCTGAGTAATGGGGGTCATTCATTGCCATTACATAACATTGGTCCGGCCGCTGGACCCTCCCTATCATTGTTGACTCAAGATGTGCACTCTGTGGAGGAGCTTGTAGCGGATGAACACGCCGCCTAGCTCATCACTAACCTGTCAAACTGTCATGGGGTCAGTGTCTTGGGGGAAACTGAATGACTCCTTTATTCAACAAAACTCAATCAACTCTGACTTGTTTTCATTTTAAGTGCTGAATGACTTTACATTGCTGTTGTAGTATTATGCACAGTGTCATGTACGGTCCCCACCAAAAGTAAGGGATGCTTTCATTTGTTAACTATCTGCTCAGATTTAGTTGCTCGGCAGCAGCACTCTGTGGAACCAGATTTTACCAATGATGGTTTATATTTAGTATTAGGAGTAGTATATTTTACAACTACAGTACCATTAAAATGTTTTCTCATTAAATCCAATGAGAAAGTTTGTCTCTGTGGCAGGCTCAGTAGAAAAGCATGTGGTTGTAAAGGAGCAGCAAGGTAGCCTACTGAAAATTGCGTGAAAATGGGTCAAGAAATACCTAAATCTAGGGTTGGACAGCAGAGAAGATACAATTGTTCTGCGTGTCCAACAGTTCAATCTGCACAGGAGATGAGATGCAAGATAAGGGAATAAAACACTGAGCTTATTCTGAATAGGCAAAGCAATCCTCCATTTCTCTCGATTTAGAGATTAATGATACTTTGACTTAGTTTAGCTTGGGTTATTATTTTCCTAATTTCTCATTAAGCCCTGGTAAAGGGAAAAGTTCCATAACAACTTCTCAATCAATCAACTGAGGTAAATCAGTTGATTGATTTACCTCAATCAACTGAGGTAAATCAGAAACACCTAAAGTGTTCTTACTCTTTCTTTTCAAAAGGAAAAACAATTTTAGTGTTCAGTTTGAACTGTCTCAGCAGGCAAGTAGTTATTGCTCTGATATTAGCCACCAAACTGACAGTCAGCCATTGTCTGTTTTTCATGTAATTGGTGTGTAAAAAAACCTACAGCTATGTTAAACTCTAATTGTATTTTTTAGCTTATTCAGTGTAGAATGACTTTGTTTATGTAGGACTACTTTTTTTTTCCTGCGTCTTCCCCTTCTCTACTTTTTTTTTTTTTTTTAATCATTGCATTCTTCCAGCTTCCCTTGCTGTAAAAAAAAAAAATTACTGCCTCGCTCTGCACTGAAGAGTTATGTTACCAAAACTACTGAGAACTAATATGTCCATGTAAATACATGTCAGAAGGTAATGTGCAACCAGTTTTTTGTACTAATTAGCCATGCTTTTGCTAGTGTTAAGGGATGCTAGCATGGTGACAGCTGTGATTTTGAAAATAAAGATTGTAAATTAGATTTTTTTTTTTTCATTAACCACAAAGGGATTGTGCCGGCAGTTAAATAAATAAATAAAAATTTAAAAAAATGACCGGTCAGGGTCATTGAACTGAGAGGTGAATTTGGAGGGCTGATACTACCACATATTGATTTGATCAACATATTTGTGTTAATCCATCCTTGCTGTAAAACACTGCCAGTTGAGATAAACAGCAGACATTGTGGAAAGATCTGCTGCTACGTGTGATATATTTAATTCTTATTGCTCGATTTAAAATTCAACAAAGCCACAGTATTCAGCTGCTAAGTGTTGCCTGGCTGTCACAGTGACCCTGTTGCTGGATAGATATGTGATGTTTGGACATCAGCTAACGGCTTAGTACGTGTTTGATGCAAATGATGTCATTTAAACCTTCTGTGAGATAAATACAATTCAGGTGCAAGTTTAGTGCAGCACAACAATCCAGCAGCCATCCTGCAAAGTTAATGTTGTAACTATGAAAAACATATGTCGCTGTCGTTGTTGTAAAACCTTAAGTACAGCCATCACAACACTCACACTGACAGATGTGCAGCCTCTACTGTTGTGGTTGTAAAATTACTGTTGCAATCAGTCACTCCAGCTGTCAGCGAGGGAGCAAGTGAACTAGCTTTTCTAGTTTTTGTGTTGGAATGTAACAGTACAGGCTTGATACTGTATCGAAAAAGAGCTCATCCTTTGCGGACCAAAGAAAGTGCAGACCTTATAGGAAGTAAAGCAAAAGAAAACCTTAACTTTCTCTTCATTGCAGCATTTTTGGGACTCCATCATTATGTGTTTGAAATCACTGAGGATTGCGACTGAATTATTCCTTTGGTTGAATATTCTGAGTGTTCCTGGTCACTTGATAGTTATGATTATGAATATTTTGTGTTAAAAATGATGCAACCATTGAGTGTAGTTGAGCTCTGTTGTTAAATTCGAAGGATTGCCAATGTGTTCAAACGCTGTACGTGCTGATTGTTATTCCAATGGAAGAACTGACCATACAGCCTGTTCTCAGGGAGAAAATCCAAAATAAAGATAGTTTTACAGGATGTTTTCTCAACCAATTTGTCCATAACATTATTGTACTGAGTTGGATTACGCTGATATATATCTGTCCATATAACATTACTTTTGTTACCAGCAGTTACTACAAAATATCTATAAGCAGGATCACCATCTACACAGTTGTCAGAATGTTTATAGCCTGTTAACAATGTTAAGTAGAGGTTTGTGTATTACTGTAAGTATTGATTCAAATTATATGTCAAAGATTTAAAATTATTCTCTTAAGCAGCACATAGTACTTAAATCTGTATGCTGTGACAATCACTTTATGCCATAGCTGTAAAATAGATACTGGTACATACTGTAGATCATGTATACTTTGCACTTGTTGCTTATTTGCATTCTGGTTAAATGCCAACTGTGTTTTGTTGCATTGTACTTTTACATGTGTAATGACAATAAAGTTTAATCTAATCTAATCACACCTTAATCACAACACAAACAAAATATCTATTTTAGGCTTTACTCTAGAAAATTGCTATAATTAAAAAAAATAAAATAAAATAATTTATTAAAAGTATTTATATTAATGCTCACCAAACAACTAAAGTACAGCTCATAAGGCAGTTCATTGTAGGTTTTAATGGATGCAGCAGAACTGCTGAGGGCAGAGTCAATGTTTATGTGTGTGAATGCCACAAATAGTGATTTGCACTTTCAGACTGGAACATTTTTAGTTAAAGGAAAATCTCTTCAATAACGAAGCATCACCTTGTTCTGGTGATCAAAATGGATTTCAGTACAACAGTTTATAAACAAATACCAAATTTCAATATAATTAATTTTCGAAAACCAGACTTTTTTCTTTTTTTTTTTTTACTTATTCGTTTATATTGTTTGAGACAGATGTTCTGCAATCTATATGGTAGCACTCACTCAAATCTCTTGGTTGTCAGCAGGACGTATGAATCCTGTCTCACTACAGGTGGTTTTCTTTCTCCATCAAGGTCCGCCCTGCAAGAAAAGACAAGTTGGGATTTTTTGCACCTATTATTTTACAAAATCAGGAAAAAATATAGACACTGCTGAAGATGTATTTCTCAAAATACACACTAATGCTTAGTCATGTGGCAGTACGGCACTAAGATGAAGGAATTCTGGAAATTTTCAGGTTAAAATGAAATAGAAACTCAGCTTGTCATCTTTTGATTTGTGGATCCAACTGCCATCTCTTTTCTGCGCATGTTGCACTTTCATATTCTGAAGTACCTGAGATCTGTCAACATCTGCAACACACATAGCAAGAATATTTATTTTCCCACTGAAATATTTCTGATAATTTATATAACATAATAACTAAATATCCATGACTTGCCTTTTGACATGGTGCTGATATTTTTCCAAATGTTCAGCCTGAGGACATCATTTACATACAGTTAAGTCTAAACTTAATACCCAAGCAATATCTCTTTTTTCAAACATATATATATATATATATAAATATATTTGTCCATAATCAACTGCTCTTTATACATATGGACAAGTGACAAACAGCTCAAAAAGCCTGGATGTCAACTAGAAAAACCAAATTCTGCATGAAAAATATTTTGTTTTATAAAAGTTCAACACATTATATGATTAGAACCAATCAAGGTGTTTTGCTGAAAATACATTTAGGCATAGATCTTACTTTATATTTTTCAACTTGTCCTTTATTTAGTGTCTTGTCTTGCCATTCTCTGCATCTTATCGGAATTCTCTCTGAGCTCTCGTTAACATTTTGACCTGCTCTTCGATTTTAAGCTCTTATAATGAATCTATTTTATGATGTGCCAGCACCAGTTAACCAGGTCAAATTCCTCATGCATACAAAATGAAAGCTATTCTGACATGTAATGAGCCCTTACTGTGCATCCAAGTCAGTGAACGTGAAATCATAACTAGTGTGAAATCCGTTGTTGGGCCATGTCAAGCTCTCACCTGTTTGTGTCAGCTGTGTTGTCAGATCAGACAGCGTTGAGCCTCCCCTGAGCCTTTGTGTCATGTAGGCCGTCAAGAAGAGATTTTTAAACTTGAGCCTCTACCTCCCCTGTCATTTCAGAATCCTCCCTCCTGTAGATGAAAACTACAGCACCTGGATGCTGTTCCACAGGCTGATCGAGTATAGGGGAGGGGGGATGAATGAGGAAGTAAAATAGTTTTTGTTTTCTCTATTTGTTTTTATATGATTACATCACAGTTATGGGAAAATGTGTGAAAGTGTGAAATGTCACATTCCATAAATGTTCACCATAAAGAGTTTTACAACTTCTTTTTCATGGGAATCAGATCCACCCATACCAATTTATTCCAATCCAGGCTGATGGGGATCCTTTTGTAAGAAGGGTTGTAGTTCTTATTTTTTTCACTTGTGCTTCTAAAGAAAAACATCCCTTGACAAACAAACATGTAGTTCCATTTCCAAGGAAGTGAGGAATCAAGAGAAACCTGATTTGAAAGTACTTGGAATTTAATCTGTCAGACCCTTTCTTTTTTTATTGTTCACTACATTAAAGCAAGGACAGGACACATATCTACATACCTCCATCCATTCCTTTCTATTATGACACTGGTGAGATCGGGAGATACATCTAAGCTAAAAAAAAAAAAAAATTAAAGCTATATACTTTGCTTTGTACAACAGAGGGTAAGTTGGTTAATATTTAAAATATATAATTTAACCACATGAAAAAAACATTTCTAAAAATGCAGTGATTCATGCCTGTCGCTAATTATCAGGAATATACTATTTCTCTGTCAATTTTTTATTTGGTAGAAATTTTTCTTAGATTCTTTTCATTTTCTTCTTATGTTGGATAAGTTTTATGTGACAAAGTGATGAAAGCTTTTCAGAACAAATATGTAAATGGTGCATGGAATCCAAAAGAGCCTTCTCGGTTGAGATACCTCTTTGAACCTCAGCCAACATCTTCAGAAAAAGTTCTTAGTGTTCCTACGATGTTCACATTTTACCAGAAAGAGGTCTTGAACTTGACTATGTGACCTTGTATCATTGAAACTGGGTTTGTGTTATTTGCAAATGGGAAGTGTCCAACAGGTTTTGTAGACGATAGATAAAGTTGTGCAAACTCTGTGCAAAAGGTCTAATGCTACCACTTGATCAACTTTCTTATTTTAAATTACTTTATTACCAGCTGGGCAAATTACTCTTTAGCATTTAAAAGTAGTAACGGAGTGGGCTGCCAGGCCTCGTTCCAGCACCAAGAGAGCAGAAGAGGGTTTGTTGCCAATCCATTTAACTTTTACATCCAGGTCCCCGTCTCCAACCTCACCAGCTCTCTGTTTAGAAAATAAAGACAATTTCTGTCTTATGCTGAGGAATAATAGTTTAGCTGGCTGAAAGAGGTGTCTCTTTCCAGACTTATTTTTATGTTACAAATTGATTTTTTTAGACCAGAATAATTAATGGTTTTATGGTATTTTAGAAAATGTATTCTTGGAAACTTATGTAAGATAAGCGCTCATCTTTAAATATTTGTTACACTGGCTTCAAACGCATTTACCAAAAACAAACACTTTTTGTAGTTTAAATTCAATGAGAAATTGTTTTCTTGTATACTAATGTTGCTTCTGCACAGTATAATTTCTTCATTGTTTAGAAATGTGGCCAAACTACAATCTCGAACACCTATAGCAGTTAGCGTTACAATCCAGCCCAAATCTTAATTTATGATTTTCAAGGCATCCAGATTCTGCATACCAACATTCCTGTAATACAAATGTCACTGAAATATACAGCAAAGCCAAGTACTGAATGTTCAACCAATCTAGCAGCAATGTAACAAAAACTGAATTACGAAATGGCAAATTCCAGATGTTGTTAGGTGCAACTTAGTCCAATGAAGGAAGCTGGAAACAATCAGATGTTCATAATAACGACTACTTGCGCTATGATGCATAATTTGATGTTATTACCTGTCCCCTACGTTTCACATTGTAGAATTCATTTTAAGTGCGATCCAGTTCTCAGCCCCACGTCTGATTTAGCCTTTAAAGTGATTTATTTAAAATGTATTTATATATTTATGTATTTCTTCTACTTTTTCTCCATTTTTTATATTCAGCTTTAGAAAATGTATTATTATTATTATTATTATTATTATAAATAATAATAATAATAATAATAATAATAATAATTTGAAAGGTGCTAAAATATCTAACAATGCGATTATCCGATTGTCTGTAAAGGCATCATTTTTCGTTCAGACTTTTTTCCGGAAGTGACGTTCCTCGTTGTGCTGAGCTTCCTTTTGTCGTTTGGAAGCATCTTCGTGAGTGTTTTTGCTTTGAAACTCGTTTTTAAGATACTATTCATTTGAATCTCAATTTTTAATTAATTAAAGTATGCCTTAACACGTTCTGTGTTAAACTTTGAGAGTTTACAGTTGATCGGGGAAGATAAATTTAATCTCAGCACCGTTGTCAGACCTGGTTAACCAGTTAGCAGCACGTTAGCTGTAAGGCTAGCGTGTGTTTTGAACTGTTACCCAGCTAAAATGTGTCTGAAAACAAATCCTATTTGCGTCCCATAAATACACGAATTATTAACATAGCACACTAAACGTTGAGCTGTATAAACATAATTGGTAACTAAACATATGTGAGCTGTGTTGCATAGCTTGCTAACTGTTGTTGCCACCGCTTGCTACACCAGGTCCACCCAGCATGACTACAGCTGCAAGACCCACGTTTGAGCCAGCAAAAGGAGGGAGGGGGAAAGGAGAAGGGGATTTGAGTGCCCTGTCCAAGCAGTATTCAAGTAGAGATCTTCCTGGTCACACGAAGATCAAATACAGGTCAGAAGAATCTTCTTTTTTTTTTTCTTTTGGGGAGGTACAATCAGTTTATACACATAAAACCGTTTCCATCTCTTAAACTGATTATTAATCATAAAGCAGCTAACAAGAGGTTTTACTTTCTGTAAAGACTGACTGACTGATTATCGATAAAGCTGTCAGAAGCATAAAGATAAAACTGACATATCAGTATAATACTTAAACACAGAAGAGCATATCAGAGACATGAAAATGGACCACAATTCCTACTTTGTCCTTAAATCCACATTGTCAGATATTCCACATTAAAATGCATCTCAATGATTTGTTAGACTCAACTTGTTTTATTTTTAATTTTAGATATCTAAGACTAAGTGTGCTCTTGGATCTTGAAATGTTATAATTGTGACAAAAATTTCAGACTCGTTATGCTTTTGAGACAGCGTTTCTCAACTCTGGTCCTCAGACCCCCTGCCCTGCATGTTTTATAGGCAACCCTACCTTAACACACCTGAATGAAATAAAGGGCTCGTTATCAGGCTGCAAAGAACTGGAGGAGGAAGTTCAAAAATCTGACCCAGGTGCTTTGAAGGAGGAACGTGTCTAAAACATGCAGGGTAGGGGGACTGAGGACTGGATTTAAGAAACACTGCTTTAAGAAATACACAAAGCCATCAAACCTATAAAAGCTTTATTTCTGTTGTACCAGTTTGCCGCCATTTTATCCAGATGTGAATCTGTACAGCCATAATCCATAACCAGTCATGATAAATCTGTGGACGATCATGCTGTTTACCCAAACCAGGTGTTTTTGTTAAGATACAAAACTGGTTTGTGAAGCTAATTATTTTATTACATGAATAACAGAATATTTGACCAGAATATTCTTTTGATTCTTCAGTTAAATAAATTATCGGTTTAAATCAAAGGGATGGATATTGAGAAATTACTCTTGGCTAAAATGCTATAGTGTGTGACATGATTCATGAAACATACTTGTCCCCATCAAATAAAGATTAAAAGTGAAAATAGATGTCTGTGATATTAATATGGTATTACTTGTAACTCCATTGGAAATGTTCTCCATCCTTAGGCAGCCTACCCAGGATGCACCTGAGGAGGTGCGTGCCCGTGACTTTCGCCGGGAGCTGGAGGAAAGAGAACGTGTAGCTGCACGTGACAAAACCAGAGAGAGGGGACCAAGAGGTTTGTCTCTCTGCTGGCATTTGAATCACAGATGTTTTGGGGGTTTTTTGTTTGTTTTTTAGTATAAATCAGATTTAATGTCTCAATATTTCTCAATATGGTTGAGTTTAATTTTACTGATCTTAACTTTCTAGAACACACCACATCATCATCATCATCTTCATCATCATCGTCAAAGAGGCCCAGACTAGATCAGATTCCAGCAGCAAACCTTGATGCTGATGACCCTCTCACTGATGTAAGCCTGACACTTTGTAAACTCCACAGATTTTCATTAGTAGCCTTTGCTTATTAAGCCTTTTTGTTCAAAGGATGATGAGGATGAGGACTCTGAGGAAGACAGTGATGATGACGACACTGCAGCTCTCCTGGCTGAACTTGAGAAGATTAAGAAAGAGCGGGCTGAAGAACAAGAACGCAAAGTATAGTATTGATTTTTTTATTTTTCCCTCTTGATAAAAGTGATTATAGAATCTGCAGCATGACAAAGTTAAAGTCAGGGAGGATTTCTAACTTTAAAATTGATTTCTCAATCAATTTCACAAGATAATCAATTTATTTTTTATTGTTTTTTTTTTATGTTAGGAGCGAGAGCAAAAAGCAGAGGAGGAGAGGATTCGAATGGAAAACATCTTGAGTGGAAATCCTTTGATTAATTTGGCTGGACAACAGCAGCAGAACCAGAGTCAGCCTACGTTCAGAGTTAAGAGAAGGTATCTGTCACCACCAAAAAGACATGAAGTACCAGTGTATATGTGCATTTGAGTGGTACTGTTAATGTAGTTTGATTTTGTTTTGTTGTTTTTTTTTTCCTCACATGCCACAACACTTCTATAATTCTGATAATTTGTTGATGTCCTTCTAGGTGGGATGACGATGTTGTGTTCAAAAATTGTGCAAAAGGGGTGGACGAGTCACGGAAGGAGAAACGCTTCATCAATGACACACTGCGCTCTGAGTTCCACAAGAAATTTATGGAAAAATATGTGAAATAAAGGACTAGCTCTGTGTTTATTACATCATTATTGCTTTTTTTTTTTTTTTTTAAATAAGATCTAATGTTATTTTTTTCCCTTATTTTGTCCCAAGATTACTAGATGGCATTCATACCAATGCAAATTTAATAGAGCTGTATAGTTGGCAGGTAAATTGTATATGAGTCAAGTTACATCTTTTGAATAAAGCTTGTCAAACATTGACTGTAAATTTTTAAAATATGGTTAATCATTTCTTTCTCTAATTTTGTTTATTTTCATTAAACAATAATTTGGCTCATGAATTTTCTTGTTAAATTTCTTTTTGAATTATAACACAGTCTGAGATGAGAGATAAGAGCCTGCACCAAAATATTCAACCAGATTTATCCACCTAACAATTCTTATCAAAGCAAGGTTAAGGTGATACGAATCGTCAGGTTGTTTTAAGTCTATTATTAGCTGTTGTTGATTAGAAAAAGAGGAGAAATTGTTTCCTCAATATTTTGAATGTTTTGATTTAAAACTTTTTTCTTTTTTTTTTTTACTGATTATTGTTAAATATTAAGAATCGTATTTACAATACATCTGTCCATTTTTCTAATGCACTAAAGTCACGGCCATAACTAACAGAAATAGTAATTGAGATTTCCAAATATGAAAAGCCGTGAAGGCACCATAAAAACATCTCAGTCGGCCGGCAGAGGGCGTCATCTTTAACAATGGTCCGCTTGTGAGAGGATTGGGAGGCTTCTGGGAAAAGATGGCAGCTTCCTTTTGTTTGTGGGGATTTGCTGTAGCCAGGGTGAATATATAAAGGCGATTCTCAGTGGAAATACGGCTGTAAACACTTGGAGTTCAAGCTATCCATTATCCAAACACTTGCAGTTGTAAAACATGGAAAAGAGCGGAAGCATCGACAGTTTGGGTTCGAAGCCCTCCTCCTCCCGACAGCCAAGTGTTGATTCATTGTCCAGGTAGCTAAATCCTCCACAACAAATTTGAATTTAAGCTAGATAAAAGTTTTGAAACCACTGTAGTTACTCATTTTGGTTTCGTAACATAGGTTAAGGTGTGTTATCTCAAAGAAAGCTTTGTAATCTTTCATAGGTGAATGTAAAACTACAAATATATCAGTCCGCGTAGTAAAAGACGACCACTGATTTTGACAGAAAGTAGGGCATCGCCGTGGCTTTCGTCCGGATGAGGAGTTGTCAATACTAAGCTGCTAAATAAGTGAACAGTTGAATTATATAAGTGAACAGTTGAATTATTATGTGATGCACGCACTAATCAGAAGTTGCTAGTTTTCTGAATAATAAGATACTGTACTCACGGTTCTCAAATGAAAGAGTACAATCAGAACCAATATGTGGACTCTGGTATTACAGGTAAACAGCTGGTATACAGTCCTCATCTGTGGTGTGCATACAAGTGTTGGTGTTGTATCAGTAGAAGAAGAGAAAACTGTTTTATCACCTGCCCAGTGTTTCATAATGAGTAATGTCTTATATTACATCTACAACTGAATAAAAGAGATCAGCAGTTGTGGTTGATGGTGTGTATTGAATTGAATGTATTAGTGCACAAGCATGACAGAAAAACAGAGGAGTTATTCTTCCTCAAATGACCCAAATTCTCTATGAAAATAAGACTTTATTACTAAGAGCAGCTTGTCCCCTGTTGTATACAGAGGGATGCTGGGGATTGTTATGGATCTTCCCCTCAGGATGTATATGACATGTGAGACATTTGATTGTAAGGGTTCATTTGAGACTCAACCATGATCTGTAATCAGGGTTTTAAATCGACACCTTCCTCAAGCAGATACATTTTTCCATGCAATAACTACATCTCATACAATCACACTTTTCTAGAACCTTAGCTTAACCTAAGGTGCTTGTATGCAGCAGGATGGCATTAGCTTTCTGAGTCTGACCAGCAGCTTAAATTCTCATACTACAGGTACATTAAACTCAATTAGGAGGTACCCAGTCATTCGGTTATCTGATGGAGAATAAATACTTTTTTTTGTTTTCTATCCTTTTGTTATGTTGTCTCCCACCAGTACCTCCACGTCTCGCTCTGATCGGTCAGCCCAGGCCAAACCAACATCTGCTTTTTCTTCTGACTCAATGTCAACATCTGCAGAGTTTTCTCCAGAGCTCAGGGTTGGCAGCCTGAATGCATCTTACAAATATTCTCTTTTCTTGTCTTCTCATTAAAATAATGTTTGATAACTGGATCATTTTTATCAGTGAATGTCTTTTCATTTATCCTTTTCTGTCTTTTCATTGTGCATGCTTTAGGTCAAGCCCAAAGCCCCTGCGAAGGTATGTTGTTACTACGGGTGGGAAAATCAAATCGAAAATCAGGATTTTTTGCTTCACAATTTTAAAATCAATTTTTTTTTTAATCTTTTTTTTTTTTTCCCCAAATAAATAAAACTAATCCATTATAAATTTTTTGTCATTTTTATTGTTTTCATTGATCTTTTTACTTGTCTTCTTTGGCATTATAGCAACAGAATGATAGTCTGGCTACTATGTTGTTTTTTCCTAATTGAAATCAAGAAAAATGACGAGGAAAAAAAAAAGTTTTATATTTTTTTTTGTTTTTAATCTACAAAAATCAGCAATATCAAAGAATTGTGAAAATTTCATTTTAAATCAAATCGGCACCCAAAAAATCTAAATCGAAATGGGACAAAAGGATATGGTCCCCTAGCTGTTACACACTTTATGTATATTTGACATCAAGTTATTGATTTGTGTTTTTGTGAGAAATTGTTTCTAATGTTTGCAGAAGGTGCTCAGAAATTCAGACAAAGACGAACCACAGTTGCTGCCGAATGAAGCTATACAAGATATGGGTAATGTATTGTTCCCTTTGCCGAATTGCTGCTCTAATCAAAACAGCCCTTATGCACTGAAAGCAAAACAATCCTATATCCTAAAGTAGTACTTGTGAAGTCCATTTGTAAATCAACCTTATTTTGTTGTTTTTTCTGTAGCACAAGACATCACCTACTTCTGTCCTTTCACTGGGGCACTGAGAGGAAGAGTGATGGTGACCAACTACAGACTGTTCTTTAAATCAGTGGACAGGGTATGTGTGGTGAATATATTGGAAAAAACATATTTTAAGAAATTATTTTGCCAATATGTCATTGTTTTCTAGGAGCAGGCATTTGTACTGGATTTGCCTCTTGGGGTGGTTAGTCGTGTAGAAAAAATTGGTACCGCTTCCAGCCGCGGCGACGTGTCCTATGGGGTGGTTTGCAAGGTAAGCTGCAGAAATAGTCAAAGATTGCTGCTACATTTTAATGTTCAGAGTCTTTAGATGGAAAATGGAACAGGCTCTAACAGAGAGCTGTGTGGACAACATTAATGAGTCATTTAGGAAACAGTGAGCTTCTTAAAAGCTCCATTTTTCACAGTGGCTTTCCATTCAATAACAGTTTTCTGCTCTGACTGATATTTGCACACTGCTGTTAATGCTTGAGTTTGACCCTGACCCGCAGCTCTGCCATTTTCCAGGATATACGTAATCTGCGATTTGCACACAAACAACCGGAGGACACACTCAGGAAGTCAATTTTCGAAGTCCTGATGAAATTTGCATTTCCTGTTTCCAACGGACTGGTGAGTGACTCAACCAAACTGCTGCTGTCGCTGTTAACCCTGCTCAGATTTGCACCAGATTCACTTCTCCTTCACTCTCCTCAGCAAATCTTTGCCTTTGAATACGGGCAAACCTTTCCTGAAAATGGTTGGAAAGTGTATGATGCTGTCTCAGAATACAAAAGACAGGTAATTCAAGGCAACGCGGTCCACATGTTTTCCTAAATGTTGAAGAAAGTTAAAGCAAATGCTGGGGGTTTTTTTTTTGGTATTTTTAGGGTATCCCTAATGAAAGCTGGAGGATAACCAAAGTTAATGATCACTATGAGTTGTGTGACACCTACCCATCAACTCTGGCAGTACCAGTCAACATACCAGATGAAGAGCTGAAGAGAGTGGCTGCCTTCCGAGCAAAAGGGAGAATACCTGTGGGTTACTGTTCTTCATGCATGTATTTACCCTTTGTAATACAGTGGTCTTAATGCTCATATACACTTGGTGTGCAGGTGTTGTCATGGATCCATCCAGAGAGCCAGGCTACAGTGACACGGTGCAGTCAGCCAATGGTTGGGGTGAATGGGAAGCGCAGCAAAGAGGACGAGAAATACCTCCAGGCAATCATGGATGCCAATGCTCAGTCTCATAAACTTTTCATTTTTGATGCCAGACCCAGCGTCAATGCTGCTGCCAATAAGGTAAATCTTCTGAAGCCTTACTTAAAGTAAAACATTTACTTAAAACATGGATTATCTATGGATCCAAAGAATTCCGGTGCAGAATTGTTCAATGTTTTTCCTTTTTTTTTTTTTTATTAATTTATTTTTTTAATAAATTTTGAACGAGCAAAAGAATATAAGAAAATATATGTACATACCTTGACATACATATGTACATACACACATATATATACATACAGACATACATACATGTACATACTAAGGAAGAAAATATTATTCATCATATTAATAATAATAATAATAATAATAATATGGCCTCATCAATTTATTAATTAAAGAAAAAAAAGGTAGTTAGAAAAAGGAGAGGGAAGAAGTATTCACTTATTTGGTATTCTGACCCCTTTCTACTCATCTAGGTTTATATTCTGTCACTGCACAACACAACATACTTATTCAATTAAGTAGATATTTACATTTACATATATACACACACACACACACACACACACACACATATACATATCCATAGATATACTATACACATACTGACACCCATATCTACATAAATATTACATAAATCTTAATCCAGATTGTTCCATAGTCACCCCACAGCTTGATATGCACATACTTTTCATTGTTGCTCTTACTTTTTGCTTTCTAAATTCTAGTTTTCCCCTTAAATTATTACTTCCCTTTCTTTCTGTGAACATTCTCTGAGTATTATTGGCAGTAAATTGTTTCTTGCTTTGTACATTTATTTGCACTGTTTTAAATTTAATCAAGTCCATGAATTTCAGTGCATGTGAGCTTATTAAAAGTGGGTTTGTGTATCCTCTAAATCCTACTTTGTTAATTATCCTTGTTGCTTTTTGAATTTCCATAACAACTTAAGCTCTGCATTGTGATGGTTCTCAAATTATTTAGAGATTAAACTAATTTTAAAAAAAACATTTTCAGAACCTTCTTTAATATATTTATATACTGCAATGACTATTACAGGGGCAGATGTGGGTGTAGTAGTGACAAAGTTTCATGTTTAATTTGGTTCTAGCTGGTCCAACATTTTTCAGGCCTATAAATAACTAAAAACAAAGCAGAAAATGGTCAAAAGGGATGCTGTAATTTCTTTTCATTGAAGACTGAGTTGCGTGGTTGATCTTCCCACAATTTCCTCTTGTTTTCCGCAGATGAAAGGGGGTGGATATGAAAGCGAGGATGCATATCAAAACGCTGAGCTTGTGTTCCTGGAGATTCACAATATCCATGTGATGAGGGAGTCGCTCCGTAAACTGAAGGATGTAGTTTACCCCAACATCGAGGATTCGCACTGGCTTTCCAACTTGGAGTCCACTCACTGGCTTGAGCACATCAAGGTGAGCATATTACACCTAAATACTGATGAGGATAAACTCATTGCCCATAATATTAACCTTGTCGTGTGCATTTCTGGTGCCTTATTTGTAGCTGATCCTGGCAGGAGCTCTTAGAATTGCAGACAAAGTGGAGTCTGGGAAAACATCGGTGGTGGTGCATTGTAGCGACGGCTGGGACCGAACAGGTCAGCTCACATCCTTAGCCATGCTGATGCTGGACGGTTACTACCGCACTATTCGTGGCTTCGAAGTGCTGCTTGAGAAAGAGTGGCTGAGTTTTGGTCATCGATTCCAGCTGGTAAACTGTCTAAACACGTTTTGGAAGTATTGGCATAGGATCAGGAAGTCTTTAGTGCTACTTGCATTAATGATTGTCCATTTGTTTCTGGCAGCGCATCGGTCATGGTGATAAAAACCACACAGATGCGGATCGTTCACCTGTTTTCATTCAGTTCATTGACTGTGTCTGGCAGTTGACTCGCCAGGTAAGCAAACTACTTTTAAAATAAGGTATTAAAATGGGGGGAAAAAAGAAGAGTTTTGAATAATTCTTTCATTTTCTCCCTTTATATTTTAAGTTTCCTGCAGCTTTTGAGTTCAATGAATATTTCCTGGTGACCATCCTGGAACATTTATACAGCTGCCTGTTTGGGACATTTCTATGCAACAGTGAACAGCAGAGGCTGAAAGAAGTAAGAAGTTTCTTGTTTGTGCAGGTTTTTTTTCTTCTTTTAGTGTATTAGGAATGTGTAATCTTCTGTCAATAGACTGGTTTAATGATTAGCATGGAGAATTTGATAGCAAAGCTCAGGAGCATTCAAGACAAAAAGGTGCAAAATGCTGTGATAGATCCAGAGTGAAATGTCTACATCTTTGATTTACAGGAAATTCCCAAGCGGACAGTCTCACTGTGGTCCTATATTAACAGTCAGCTGGAGGAGTTTACGAATCCTTTGTATGTGAACTACTCCAACCATGTGCTGTTCCCAGTAGTTAGCCTACGCCATCTGGAGCTTTGGGTTGGGTACTACATCCGCTGGAACCCTCGCATGAGACCTCAGGTGGGTTGCCAGACCTGCTTCTTGTTCCCAAACCTAATTCTAGGGTCCTGGGATTTACGAAATAAACTTTTTCCATCTTTTTGAAGGAACCCATTCACCAACGTTACAAGGAGCTTTTAGCAAAGCGGGCTGAGCTTCAGAAGAGAGTAGATGAACTACAGCGGGAATCGACAAATCGCTCTGCATCTTCTTCTGAGCGAGCAGGCTCCCCCACACGCTCCATCACTCCAGTGCAGACCTTTGTTTGACACCACTTGAAGTTTGCGACCATTATATTAGCGGAGCTCGACTAGTGAGTTGGTGTCATACTGAAGTCATAATTAGGGCCACACTGGGAGCCATGAAGCACCTGCGTCCCAAACTGCCTCTTTCTGTCACGTGCATTGATACCCTACCACCAATATTCAGTGAATATTCAGAGTAACTTATCAGTATTTCTCACCATCATGTATTGCCTGCTTTGCAACATAAGCGTCTGTCTCAGACCACTGAAGAACAGCCATATGTGACCAGAATAGTGACTACTGCGTAACCTATTAGAATACCTGCAATCTAAATATTACTCTGGTTAAATGTTTATGCCTTATATGCTTCATAGGAAGACTCAGATATTCATCTGAAATCACTACAGGTGATAAATTGTAAATATTAAAACTGCCGCAGAAGCTCAAACTTGCTTGATCTAAAGTAAATGGTTTGGAAGATGTTGAATATTGATTTTAAAACTGTAGCTAAAGGGCTGTACTGTTAGCTTCTTATTACGATATTGAAAAGTAGGTGCAATGTGGATTAGGAGAAGTTGGGAATGTCTCCATGAATCAATCCTTTTAGACTGTTATGACCAAATATCTGCTTTACTTTTTGACTGCGTAACATGAATAACATAACAATAGTGAATAACATTCCTTTCACAGCAAGTCATTTAGGTTTAGTAAGTTATAATTTTGTAAGTATCTAACATTTATTTATTATCTTTTACTCCAGATTTGTATTTGTAACTCTCAGAAATTGTTTCTCATGCATTGAATGAATGACAGCTTTCCATGCAATATCAATAAGCTGCAAAAAAAAAAAAAAAAGAATGCAATAGATCATTTTCCATGATAGTCATTTTTTTTTGTTTTTGTAGACTGATTTCTTGTTGATGCTTTACTTTTCTTTTAAAGCAGCATAATATGTAACAAGACTAAACAAAACATTTTTGGTGTAATACATCTTAATAAATGTGTGCCTTTTCTGACTAACTTGGAGAATAGCAAAAGAGTAGCGTACACTGCACAATTTGTGATGTTAAATGATAAATACATTGTTGGCATCTAACCTTTTCCACTGTGGATGCAAAAGATTGCATGAAACAGCCAACCCACTGCGCCGTAAGGATTCAGTTTGGATTGAACTTTTTATGCACTGTTTAGCTATTACTGTTTCAAATGTAAGTTGACCACCCCATAGCACTAGCATGAATTATTCTCGGTTTTGTGTATAATGTTGCTGTAAAATTTGAGACAGAGTGCCTTTTATGATAAAATAGGAAAGATAAAGTCTGGAAATAACTACATTTGTGGGGAAATTTGATACTGGACTGCAAACATTTCTTTCCTTTTAATTTTTACAGTAGCTTTTAGAAGTGCTTTAGCCAGAACAGCCTCATTTTTTCTATAGCTTTTGTATTTGGTTAAAGCCGCTATTTCTGCTTATGTACATCTATATTGACCATAGACTGTATAGATATTGACACTAATAATAAATGACTCTTCCTTTACAATGTATGCTATTAAAAACACACATTTCCACACAGTTCAAGTGAAGCTGTATGGCCTCGAGCTTCAAGACTTGAATTTGCTAATTGATGTGAAACACAATGTCAAACTGTAATATTAAATGTCAGACTGGTCCAAATTATTAAATAATAAAAGTGATGACACTACTTAGTATCTTCAGACTTTTGGGTTGTTTTTTTTATTTTATTTTATTACGAAGTAAGAAAAAACTGCATTGATCCATCAACTCCTTGCATCTCTGATCCCACAAACTTTAGTTGGGTCGGAAAAACATTTAAGTGACAGATTCAGGCATTAACATATTTACTTTGGAAATCAGAAAGTTGAAGTTCTCTGTGTATACCAATACAGTTTTAGGTCCCATTTCCCACAAATGCATTTGAACCAAACCTTTTAGGTGGTGATGTTGACTGATGGGCACTTTTTCTCACTCTGCATCTATGTCATAGTAAGTGACTGAAGTAACATCAAAATATGTTTCTTTATAGACTTTGAGTCCTTTTTCTTATACATGTGACTTGAGTTAAGAGAATGTCATCACAGATTGCTTTTCAAACAGCCAATTTTTAAATTCAAGTATTCATTTCAGGAAAGGGGTTGGAGTTAATACGTTTGTACTTATTCCCACTCATTTTTGTACATTATTTAGTTTATATATAGTTTATATTTAGTCTTTATAAGTTATTTGATTGGCTTGCTTTATTTATTTACTTCATTTTTTTTTAAAAAATATTTTTGTTGGAGTGTACATGTGTACACATGATCTGGGATTGTTGAGGTTTTTTTTGGTTTTTTTGGTCTTTTTTTGCATGCTCAATATATCCATTTGGGAAAATTTATTTAAATTTTCAAAACAAAAATTAAAAGTAAATTAAATATGTAGCCTAACACACCAATACCATTTGTGCGGCTTTTTTCTTGCATGGCATTTATTTATTTATTTATTCATTTATTTATTTGTTGGGATAAGTATACAAATAGGTTGTTGGTTAGTAACTTGGTGATTGTGTGTAAATGTGCTGCTGAATTCGTCTGGCCACGTGATTGGCTATGCTCATTTCAAAATGCGAATCCCGCGGACGGATGTTGTGTCGCGATAAGTTTCCTTTCTTCCTCGGGAGCTGTCGGCTACTTCCGGCTAAATGACGACTACGGCGTTGATACAAAAAGAGAGAAGGAAAACACAAGAAAAATACCTTTCTTGGCGAGAACAGAATAAACTTAACCTCTGGAGACGGATTGTCACGAACGGAATGCTTATACGGCAACTTAACTAATAGCTGATACCAAGTTGGTGTAGACGGACAAGGCTTTGAAAGATCACGGATTTTGTGGAGTTTATTGTTCTTCGCCTTCTCCCTCCATCTGAGCTATTTCTGTGTTGCGCTACATAGCCGTGCGAGCTAACATTGGGTAACGCTGGATGCCAACACGGCGTGTCTCCGTAACTCTCGGTATATCGAGCGGCTTGAAAGGAAATAGCGAGGTTAATCCGTTCAGTTTGCAGCTCGACTCAGATATCCTCTTCTAGCTCCGTGGCTTCAGTTGGGTGACAATGGCAACATCGGCTCTGTACGCCTGTACGAAGTGTAATCAGCGGTACCCCTTCGAGGAGCTGTCGCAGGGCCAGCAGCTGTGCAAGGTTGGGGAGTGTGTCTGACATCGGGGGTGACTGAACAAGACACAGAATAATTACAAGCTTAATGAGTGTTGATGTGTGCGAGTGTTGCCGCAGCTAAAGAGATGTTATTACGACAAGCAGCAGGTTAGCTAGGCTCAGATTATGTAACAAGGTTCAAAACAGCCGTATTAACGTAACCATGTATAGATCATCCCTTGTTATGGATTATACTAAAGACTTATATCAGAAGTACCACACCCTTAGATGTTGAATATTTGTTATAACATTATAATAATTATGTTATAACTTACTGTTATAATTATGTTATAACATACTGTGGGCTGATATTAGGTGGCAGTCTGTTTATAGTAAAATATTTTAATAGTTTTACAACTTTGTTAGGCAAAACTTGTTTTTTATATCTGGATTTTTTTTTCTACTGAGAGTCCCACCTTCTTTAAACACTCAAGTACTTTATAGATTTGATTTGATTAGATTTGATAATCTTTAGAATCAGAAAGACTTTTATTGCCATTGTCTTTGAACAATTCACAGACTAGGGACTTGTTTCGGTGATAAGGTGCTGAATAATAAAAAAAAAAAAAAAAAGAATAATAATATAAAGTAGAAATACAGTTATTTTACAACTATTTTACAAATAAGTTAAGGCAAAAGCATGCAGAGAAATGAACATATATACATACATTTATTTTTGTTAAAAATATATAATAAAAGTAAAGGTAAAAGTAATTTTGTATGTAGCCTTGCAGATATGTACAGTCTGAACAGTAGCATCCAAACAACCATGTAAATTAGCAGTGCAATAGATGAAATGATGTGACATGACTTTAGAGTAATTATAGTCCCACTTAGGTATTTCTACTACAGCTGTATTGATGTAAATACAGATTTTCCTCTAAAAATGGGTTTTACAGGTTACATGCCAGATAACTTCTAATTAACGTCATAAATATTGTGCAATCCTGTGATAAGATGCAGGGCTGACTGAGAAAGAACAGGTATAATACATGATAGACTTTGTGCCAGCAGAATCAAATGGACATATTTGTGATATTTTACACTTGATATTAAAGCAACGCTTGTATCTGACAGGTTTCCTGTCATAGTTATTAGGCTTAGCCAAGGAAGGATATAAAAATATATTTCTTTGTTTTTGTACTACAGGAGTGTCGCATCGCCCACCCAATAGTGAAGTGTACATACTGCAGATCTGAGTTTCAGCAGGAGAGGTGAGAATAAAGATTTTCATCTTTTATTAATGCAGATGCATGCTTTTATTATTGTTATCATCGTCGTTATGGATTTGATAGCGACGTGAACTCCTGTATATTCCATTGCAGTAAAACAAATACAATCTGCAAGAAATGCGCCCAGAATGTCAAACAGTTTGGAACAGTAAGTATCAGATTTCTCACATAATCTGTTTAACATTTGTTAAGTTGTAGACTGACTCCACCTGATTTAATGGATTGCATAAATTAAAAAATAGAAATAAAAATATATATATATTCATGCTGACTTGACGGACCAATTCATTGTATTATTTTTAAGCAAGTTTTTCTTTCTTATCTTTGTTTTACAGCCCAAACCTTGCCAGTACTGTAACATCATTGCAGCTTTTATTGGAACAAAGTGCCAGCGTTGTACCAACTCAGAGAAAAAATATGGACCTCCACAAACCTGCGAACAGTGCAAACAGCAGTGCGCCTTTGACCGTAAAGAGGAGGGCAGGAGAAAGGTACAAACCAGAAAAACAAGTATTCTTATAATACCAAAAATGTGTTGCAACAAGTTATATTGGTTGCTGTCTTCTATGATTACTCCAGGTGGATGGAAAACTGCTGTGCTGGCTATGTACTCTGTCCTACCGCCGTGTCCTGCAGAAGACTAAGGAGCAGAGGAAGGGCTTTGGTTCGTCCAACTCATCATCCTTGAACGAGAAAGACCATCACTCCAGATCTCACCATCATCACCACCCCCACCACCGCCACCACAGACATAGCAGCTCTCACCACAAGTAAGTTTCTGTTGTCACACCTCTCTCTCGTTTTCTTGGCCATCCCTATGTAACTCATTCTTAATGTTTAATTGAGTACGTTATAGTAAATTACAACAGTATAATGAGATGCTATAGTATCAGATGCTGTTTGCTGTTTCACAGACTCAGTGGGAGCTTGAGTCCTGAACAGGAACCTGGACTGTGGAAGCAGAGGTACAACTCTCCTAACTGAACTGCATAAAAGGCCAAAGGAAATTTATTTGTGTGGGAAAATTTTCCACTTTCATCTTTATTTTGTTTTGCAGCCATAAATCGTCTTCAATCCAGAAGGAGACTCCAAAGAAGAAACCAAAACTGGAGATGAAGCCATCCAATGGAGACAGGTAGGATGTGTTATAAATATTGGGGAAATATTAAATTTAGTTTGACTTGCATTTATGGTAAAATATTAATATAAATTTTTGTCTCCATACACATACAGAGGTGTTCAACGTCTTCGTATTAGCTTCATGTTGTTTTTTTGTTTTTTCTTTAATCCCATCAGCAGTTCTATCACCCAATCTATGGATTCTGGCGGGACAGACAACTTCATCCTCATCAGCCAGCTGAAAGAAGAAGTAATGTCTCTGAAGAGACTTCTGCAGCAAAGAGATCAAACCATTCTGGAGAAGGATCGAAAGGTGAGTTACTGGTCTCGGCTCAGCTCCAATCACAGCTGCATGAATGCGGGTTTTCCCTCTCCTGTTTGATGTGTTGATTAAATGATTAAATTCTCCTCCAGCTCACAGAGCTAAAAGCAGACTTTCAGTACCAAGAATCAAATATGAGAGTGAAGATGAACCAAATGGAGAAGGCACATAAAGAGGCTATGGAGCAGCAGCAGGTAGGAATAAATCTGTGTGCCTGTCCTCCTGTAAAGATGCAGCTTCATGCACAGCAGTAACTGCTTTCAACATCAGATTTGGGAACGTCTGGAATATTTTACTATCAGAGACTTGTCAGGTTTTTTTTTTCTGTTTGTTTGTTTGGTTGTTTTTTGGGGATTTTTTGTTCTTTTTAAGTAATAAAACGTGTACTTCTGTTTTGCTGCATCAGAAAACTATTTATCAACCATATGTTCTTATGTGCTGGTTCCAGTGATGGGTATAATTGATAGGTGCAGATTGATTCATATGTTTCCAGCATGATTAACTATGATTAGTTGATTGCTGTTGAATAGATCAGATTTTATACCTAAATTTACGCGCACGCAAGGCAGGATAGTTTTTGTCATGCATAAAATGTGCAGTGTGTTCCGAGGTTTTCCAAAGTCTTTCCTGTCCCAACACAAAGTGCATTGTAGCTTACCCAAAGATATATGTAGAATCAAACTTGCCATGTCAATTACTTATAAACAAAACTGTTAAAGTCTTTGCATAATCATGTGATTTGAGCAGATCATTATCATTCTGAATTATTCCAACAATTAATTGAGTTAAAGTTGTATATTTTGGTCTTATTTTGGCTTACTCGAAAGAGGTCTGTCCTAGCACAGGAGCTTAAGAGATTTTAAAGGAATGAAACTACAATTTATGTAATCTTCTGTGTCCAAACTTCTACCATTGTGCATTAAAAAGTTGTTTACTAACGCAGTTCATTATTTGTTTCCACAGGCCAAGAACAGGGAGCTGATGAAACAAGTGGCTGCCCTTTCAAAGGGCAAAAAGTTTGATCGGACAGGAAGTTCACTGCTGTTGCCCTAACAAAAGGTCAGCCAGCGGATGACAACACAGAGCGGCTTCATTTTTCTAACACTGTGAAAGTCTCCCTCCTGTGTTTCCTCATTGCCATCTACATCGATTACTTCTTAATTGGTGAAATCAGAGACCATGTTATACATGGAAGTAATTTGTAAAATTAAACAAAAAGCAGGGGAGGTACCCTCTGAACCTTTCGCTAATTGTCAACATGTTTTAGATATATTATGGCAACTTTCCCCTCTGGATCATTGGACATGATTTTGAATGGCGTGGAGGATGAAGCCCTCATGTTTTTTTAAATACTGCCGGGCCAAAACAAAAAGCATGGTGAGCTTACGTGGAGAGCATTCTGGTTACTCAGTGTGTTCACTTGATTTTTTTATGGATGTCATGCATTTATTTATTCAACTGTATTTCTTAGCTTTTTTTATTTCCTCACAACATACTGAGAGAATATCCCACATTTTGGGATTTTCTTCAATAGTAACTAGTTATATTTTTCTAAATGGATGCGATTGTGGAAGACAAGCTCTTCCGAACAGAGACCATGTGCAACTTTACAATGTATGCAAACGCCGGTTCAGTTACCACTGATCTGCTGCTCAACAATAGTCAAGTCTCAGTAACATTTCAGTAAACAACCAACGAGCACTCCGAGCAGCTGTCGGATAGATACCTCTTGGCTGCCCTCTTTCTCACTGTGTGACAGCTGTAGTGCTTTGCTGTTTCTCTTTAGTGAAACGATTGTAATATTGCATGATTTTACTGCCAGATACCGGATGGCATTGTGGTAAAATGTTTTTCCCCCTCTTTTAACTAGTTTTTTTTAAAAATCACTTGTAAATGTATTGCTGGGGTCAGCCGTTGTATTTAAACTGTTGCTTGTATTTGTTTTAGTGAGTACAATATGTGTATGGTAAGGCCAGTTGAAATGAACATGTCTGTAGAAGATGCCTTTTAAAGGAACTCATCACTCTACGTTATTGGGCTGGTTTCATACTGTGAAAGGATCACTTTTGTACTTTTTTCCAATCTCAAGTGTTTAAAACTATTAAAACTGGCTAAGCTGTTAGTGTGTGTTTGTTTTTATTAATAGATTCTGTCATCAGCACATTTAAGTGTCGGGTAATTGTGTCAGAATTAGATATAAAAGGAGTATCCATGATCGGCTCCACCTTTTCGGACCAGGATAGACTGTGGCACTTTTTTTTTTTTTTTTTTTTTTTTAAAATTTTTTTTTTTAGCCCAAACTTGTTTTTAAAAACAATGATTTTTCAGTGTAAAATTGTAAAGAACTTGGATCTCATAAGATCTTTACTGTGTTCAGATGAGGTCACTTTACAGCAGCTTTTTGGTAAAATGTATAGTCTCAATATAACAAAGACGAGACAAGCTTCTCTAGTGCACTTTCTAAATCAGTTATGTTGAGCCTCCTCAATTCACCTCTTTAGTTCCTGTAACTGATTATGCATTCTAGTTGTCCTCAGAACTCATTTTCCTGTAAAAGATTAGCCTAAAATGTCAAAGTAATTTTATTTTTTCAAACATCCAACTCTGAAATTACAGAGGACTCCAAGATCCTAGATTTATATATGGTTGCAACCGTCACCACCTGAAGTTCATAGTATGTAATAAAGGAACAATAAGCAAAAATTCATCATTTAGTTTTTTTGAAGTATTAAAAAGTTTCTATGTGAAGAGCCTGTGGTGTAATTACACTTGGCGAATAACATTACGCCACACACCCTCTCTATGTTAATCTCTAGACCCGTGTTTACCAGCTGGTCCAGCAACATGTTCATGAGCGTCATTGTGAATTGCGGCCCCCTCTTGCTTCTCGGAGCCCTAGGCTCACCCTCCCTATAACAGGCTCCAGCAAGTCACCAAAGGCAGCATGTATTTTCAAAGCAAAATGGAAGAGAATGGAACAAAATGTTCACCTGATGATGACCAGGACTAGGCATTACTTCTGAAAACAACTACGGTTGTTGGTAAGGAAGTTATGAGTTAAAGGGATATAACCTGGATTGACTTTGGCCTTGTATTATCAAGATAAAGAGCAAAAGGGGCTGCAATTTGACTCGGACGAAGCTTTTCTTCTCTTGGACAGGTAAGTAACAACATAAATGTTATTTCGACATGTTCCACAATATTGTTTTGCTGAGTCTGTTTGCAATTGTTTGTATGTTTGTTTGCAGGTGAAGCCTTTGGGGGGAGAGGTAGATGGAGGTGTGGCTCATGACACGCTGGGCCTGCTCTGAAGAGAAGTGAAGTTGAATGGTGGAGGAGACTTGTGCTCTTTCCACCTGGCTCGCTGTCAAGTCACCTGGGTGATAAATTGTGCGGAGCCACTTTATTTGGGCTGTGAAGAACAACAAACCTTGCAGTGAAACCAATTTTGTTCCTTTAAATTCACTAAAAGTATATTTAATGTTCATTAAGTTTTTAGGTTAAACAACACCAAGTTATTATCAAATCATGGTAAGGACAAATCATGCTAATATGTGTGATTTATCATCACCCAAAATTGACTGGTGTATAGATTGATTTAAATGGCAAAATATGCTCTCAAGATGGCTATTTTGGAAGCATCTTGTTATTTCTGAGTTGGCGCAGCTGGAACTCCATAATCTGGTAAAACAACTTGCACCATAATATGTGAGGAGAGAACTAAAGTTCCCTGTGAGCATCATTGCCATTATTCTCAGTTTATGTGTTGGCTAATACAAATTTTTCATAGCAACAAACAAAATCACAAAAATTATATAAAAGTCCGAACATCGGTTACATAACCAGTAATAATACAGAAAATGAAAATATAAATGTTGTCATCTGATATCTGACCTAATAGCTTATCAGTAAATTCATATCATCAAAAACAACATGGTCTTGATTTCTCTGACTAGAAATTAATGGCTTGAATTGATCATTTCTGCAGATTGTAGCCTAAAAGAGAATCACAAAAAGGAATTGCATTTTTTGTCAAGGTTTTGTCATTTAGTTTTTGTTTTTTTTTTCCCTCTCTTTTGGTTTGCTTTGCTTTACTTTGGGGTGGAAAGACAATAACGAGGAAACATGGCTTCTAATGCAGTAAGTGCCAGTGATTTACAACTACAAAAATGAACGCTTCAGTTTACATAGTTTAGGGTAGGGCTTGAACGTATCATTTACATCCGGGTCACTCAGTTGAAGCTTCCGCTGGTTATTCTGCAGACCGCGGAGGTGCGCAACCTACAAATAAAAATCAAGTTTGTATTTAACTTAATTATGCCAAGGTACCAATTGTTCTTTGTGTTTCTTTCCTTTTGACTACCTAAAGCTAAGTAAGCTGAAGGACAAACGTGAAACTATTAAGATTTTAGTCAACGTAATACAAATTACAACATGGAGCTAATGTTAGCTCGCCATCTTAGCTGCTTATATTAGCATTTAATAAATGGTTTAAGCTGTCTAAAAACCAAGCTTTAAAGAACAAATCTGAAGAAGATACAGAACTTCTGAAGAATTGTTGGAAAAAGAAAAAAGGTAAGTGTGCCTATTTGGCTACCAACATGTCGTTTTCCCATGTATAAAATTAATAGGTAATGTGTCATAATAGTTTATCATTTAGAGGATAAGAATAAAAGAACTGTCTTGCTATTAAGGCGGTATCAAGTGCACTATTTACACAATTGCTAACATGCTGCAGAAAGGTAAAGTTATGTTTATGTAGCCTCTCTGAGAAAGTAATACTTGAAAAGTTAGGATGCTGTTTTGAAACTTGCCGGACATGACCAGCTTTTAAAGGGTTGCGTGGTCTTCAGGTATCTACAAAGCTTGTTGTTAAGTTTGCCAGATGGGATTTGGCAATGACCAGAGATATTTACTTGAATAAAGTAAACATATAATTTAAAAAAAAACAAACAAAAAAAACCCGACTTTAATTCATGTCTCCTAAACGGAATGTTTATATTGAGAAAACTTACATTGCTTGCTTGATGATAATGATTCAAATGATAAAAGAACCATCATAATTTCTTCTTATTGTTATTGTTATTATTATTACAATGTTATTGAAATATTGAAATCACATAACTTAAAGAAGCAAGTTGGAATTGGACAGAACCCACGTTTTGGTAGAAAACAGCAAAAAAAAAAAAAAATATGAACATGAAAACAATGTTGATGTTTGAAATTGATTCAAATTGTATATGACCCCAAGGCTGAAACAAATAAGAAATTGCTGCGTTAAAGAATTTTTTTCATCCTTAAGTCAGCGTATTCTTTAAAAAGAAAATGCTTATTATGAATATTATTTTATTTCTTGATATTATTTTAATTTGGCTATAATTAATGGGTAGATTTCTTCAATTTCTTCTGACTTTGTTTTTGCAGTTTGTTGTAGCCTTGGTAAGTTGTTTTAAAAAGGAAAAAAGGTATCTTCAAGTTTGATTTTGTATGCATGTCATAGCTGTTGTTGTTTGATTCTGATTTTTAAGAAAATTGTGTCCGAAAGCCCTCCTGCAGAGTTGTTCAAGTTGTTCAGAGTTGTGATGCATTGCAGTATTGTCCAAGTCACTCAGCAGTAGGGGATGCTTATGTAGCATATGTTTTCTTTGTAGCATGTCGGACTCTGACAGTGATGAGGACCAAGATCGTCCTTTTTCCATCACTGGCTTCCTCTTTGGAAACATTAATGAAGATGGACAGTTGGAGGGTGACAGTGTTCTGGACAATGTGAGTGTTTTATGTTTCTTTGTAGCTGTATTTAAGAGCTAAAAATTATAGGTTTTTTTTTATGTGTACTAGTTTAAACTTGATTATTTTGTAACTGTTATGAATTAAAAAAAATTCTGACTTTTTCTTCTTGCAACAGGAGTCCAAAAAACATTTAGCTGGTTTGGGCACTTTGGGTCTGGGCTCGCTCATTACAGAGATTACTGCTAATGAGGATGATGAAAAGGAGGGAAATAGAGACTCAAGTGTGGATTCAGAAGGCAAGATTAATTATATGATGGGTTTGATGTGAATATAGTTAAGAGCTTAACAGGATGATATTATCAATCTTTTCTTGTTTGCAGGTTGGGTGAAAAGCACTGAAGATGCAGTGGATTATTCTGACATTAGTGAGGTTGCTGAGGATGAGACCAAAAAGTACCATCAGGCCATGCGGTCTTTGCAGCCCAGCAGGAAAACAGGTGATCACCATACAGCTTGTTGGTGTCATAGATAGTGTTTGAATGTTAGATTATTGGTACAGTAACAGGAACTTGAAAATATAAATAATGCAAGTTCTGAAAGGAAAAAGATCTAGCTTTTTTCTTGTGAGTGATGAATTTCTCGAACTAAAAAAATAATTGCATAAAAATAGAAACTACCATTCGATTATAATTTTTTCTTATTCTTTATAAACAAAACATTCCTAGATTTGTCCCTTGTGCGGCCTTTTGCTTGTAACTGCATTGTCTTTTGCGAAGCTTTTTTGTATTTTCTTAAATCCTGTTTTTATTGAACAATTTTATTTTAGATGATGAGGACGACTATGACGCTGACTGTGAGGATATTGACTCCAAGCTTATGCCTCCTCCACCACCACCAAGTCTTCCTACATCTGTAAAGAAAGAGGAACCCTCAACTCAGAGTCCAAATGGTAAAATCAGATTTGCATGGAAAAATTACCTATTTGCTCACACACTCATCATGTTTCCTATAAGTTGACTATAATTTCTCGCCGGTCTAAACATGTCAGGTGACAGAAATGAAATAATACGGGTAAATCTCAGTAAATTAGAATATCATGAAAAAGTTAAATGTTTTTTGTCACTCATTTCAGAATGTGAAACCTATATGTTTTATAGACTCATTACACATAGAGTGAAACATTTCAAACATTTATTTCTTGAAATTTTGATGATTGTGGCTTATTGATAATTAAAACCCAAAATGCAGTGTCTCAAAAAGTTAGAATATTACATAAGATCAATGAAAAAAAGGATATTTTAAACAGAAATGTCAGGCTTCCAAAAAGTATGTTCATTTCCATGCACTCAATACTTGATTGGTCCTCCTTTGGCATGAATTACTGCATCAATGCAGCATGGCTATGGAAGCAATCAGCATGTGGCACCGCTCAGATGTAATGGAAGCCCAGGTTGCTTTGACAGCAGCCTTCAGGTCATCTACATAGTTGGGTCTGGTGTCTCTGGTCTTCCTCCTGACAAAACCCCTCAGATTCTCTGTGGGGTTCAGATCAGGTGAGTTTGTTGGCCAGTCAAGCACAGTACACCATGGTCATTGAAGCAGCTTTTGGTACCTTTGGCAGTGTGGGCAGGTGCCAAGTCCTGCTGGAAAATGAAATCGGCATCTCCATACAATGTCAGTAGAAAATTTCCTGGTAGATGCGGTGTTGACTGTGTACTTCAGAAAACACAGTGAACCAACACCAGCAGATGACATGGCTCCCCAAATCATCACAGACTGTGGAAACACTGGATTTCAAGCAGCATGGATTCTGTGTCTCTCCACTCTTCCTCCAGACTCTGGGGCCTTGATTCCCAAATGAAATGCAAAATTTGCTTTCATCTGAGAAACAGTCCAGTCCTTTTTCTTCTCAGCCCAGGTGAGATGCTTCTGTCTCTGGTTCAGGAGAGGCTTGACACGACGAATGTGACATCTGTAGCCCATGTCTAGCATTCATCTGTGCGTTGTGGCTTTTGATGCGCTGAGTCCAGCTTCAGTCCACTCCTTGTGAAGCTCCCCAAATTCTTGAATGGATGTTGCTTGACAATCCTCTCAAGGCTGTGGTTATCCCTTTTGCTGGTGCACCTTTTCCCTCCACTCAACTGTTCATTGATGTGCTTGGAAACAGCACTCTGTGAACAACCAGTTTCTTTAGCAATGACCTCTTGTGGCTTTCTGTCCTTGTGCAGGGTGTCAGTGATCATCTTCTGGACATCTGTAAAGTCAGCAGTCTTCCCAATGATTGTGTAGCCATCTGACCCAGACTGAGAGACCATTTAAAGGTTTAGGATACCTTTGTAGGTGTTTTGAGTTAATTAGTTGATTAGGGTGTGACACCATGACTTTCTAAGACTTAAGTTTTTCACAATATTCTAATTTTCAGAGACACTATATTTTGGGTTTTCATTATCTATAAGCCACAATTATCAAAAGTAAATGTTTGAAATGTTTTAATCTATGTGTAATAAGTCTTTATAATATATGGATTTCACATTCTGAAATGAGTGAATAAAAAATATTGAACTTTTTCATGATATTATAATTTATTGAGATGTACCTGTATATCTTAAATATCTCAACTGCTTCTGTAATATGTCTCTCTCTCTATGCAGTTGGGGAAGATGGTGATGGAATCATTCTGCCCTCTATCATTGCCCCATCCTCTACTGCTGATAAGGTCGATTTCAGCAGCTCCTCAGACTCTGAGTCAGAAACTGACCGTCCGTACCAAGGCTCAGGAGCTGGAGGCGCCCCAGACAGACTCACCCTCCCTCTTGCTGGCATTATGCAAAAAGATGCCGCTAAAGCACTGCCAGGTGTCACGGAGCTCTTTCCGGAGTTTAGGCCCGGAAAGGTACAGAATCTTTACAAGCACAAGATAAAAATGATCGTTTATTTTCATCGCCATCATTCTGAATTAAAGCTGCACACTTTAACCTATTTTATCTGACATACTTACAGGTGCTTAGATTCTTACGACTCTTTGGTCCGGGAAAGAACATGCCATCAGTCTGGAGAAGTGCCCGTAGAAAAAAAAAGCGCAAACACAGAGACCCTCAGCCTGGAACGCCTCCTCCAGAAGGAGAGACCCCAGAGCACAGCCTAGAGAAGAAATCTGGATGGGTTTATGAGTATGCAGCCCCTCCACCTCCAGAGCAATGTCTTTCTGATGATGAGGTAAATCTTCCTGTGTTACAACCTACAGTTGGCTCTTGAGATGTCAGAAGCCTGGCAGTGACTTAACAGCAAATTGAACATATTTTGTTTTATTCATGTATTTTTTATGCTGTTTAGATCACAATGATGGCTCCAGTAGAATCAAAGTTCTCACAGACTTGTGGTGATGGAGACAAGGAGGCTGAATCTCGACCTAAAGTAGCAGAATGGAGATATGGTCCAGCCCAGCTCTGGTATGACATGCTAGGTGTCCCAGAAGATGGAAGTCATTTCAACTATGGGTTCAAGCTCAAGATAAAAGAGTCCAGTGAGCTTCAGAAGCAAGACGTGCCTAAAGAAATAGTGGAACCTACTCAAGAGGTACGTAGACCTGGGCCTCTGTCTGTTTAACAAGGAACTTGTACCAGCTGCAGTAATAATATTATGTATACTTTACCTTTAGGTTCAGAGTCTTGAAGATAACCATGATGACAATGGTGATAACGTTGATGGAGATAAAGAAAAACTCGCTCTAGAGAATGAGCTTTTCCTGATGGTCACTCAGCTGCAGTGGGAGGACGATATTATTTGGAACGGAGAGGATGTAAAACACAAAGGCACCAAGACTCAGCGAGCCAGCCTGGCAGGATGGCTTCCGTCTAGCATGACCCGCAATGCCAACGCTTATAATGCACAGCAAGGTAAGATATCAACAGGAAATACAGAATTAAATCTTGTATTGGCTTGTTTTTATTACACTGCCAGCACACTATACATTTTACCAATAATAAGTTAAATTTGCACTTTATGTCATAGTCTATTGTATTCTAAATTTGATATGTTTAATCCTTGAGGTCTGTCAAGAAGTAATTCCCAGTTGGTGCCACCAACACCTCCACCTATTCCTAAGATTTCTTCCATTTCTGGCTCTAAACGGGACAAAAACAGCCATGACAGTCAAAGTGAGTTGATCATGTAACAGAAAATTGTTTTATTCAGCTTTTTTTTTTTTTTTTTATCTCAAGCAACTCTCTACTTATCGTTGTTTTTCTTTTTGTTTTGTTCTGTTTTTTGGTTTTTTTTTTTTTTTTTCAGTCTCTCAAGAAGAAGACTGTCCCTGGTTCTCTATTTTTCCCATTGATAATGAGGAGTTGGTGTATGGTCGCTGGGAGGACAACATTATCTGGGATGACCAGGAGATGGATCACTTCCTCGCACCACCTGTTCTCACATTGGACCCCAATGATGAGAATATAATCCTAGGTATATTCAAGATATTCAAAATTAGCAGTCCTTTTAACATAAACAGCAACTTTTCCTCTGTCTTTTCCAAAATGAGTGGATTTCAGAATTCACCATAACTAACTTTAATATTTTTTAGATACATGCTAAGCTGTTGTGTCTTGTAGAAATTCCTGATGAAAAGGAGGAAGCCACCTCCCACTCACCTTCAAAAGAAAATAAGAAGGAAACTGCAATCAAGAAGAGCCGCATCCTGCTGGGGAAAACAGGAGTGATAAAAGATGAGCCACAGCAGGTATATTGCCTCATCAAGGCGAGCAGAGGCATATGCTTCATTAAGAAAAACAACAGACTGGAAACTGGGGTTTTAAAATACCATTTTGATTAGACAACAGAAATCTGAAAATATATCCCAAAATTACAAAAATCAGAGATGCATGATAAATGTATATTTTTGCATCTCAGGCTCCATTGTGTTTAGCAAATTTATTCTGTAGCATTAACCATTTAGCTTTATGGCAATACGGCATTATTTTGAGTGGGAAATATTTCTTTCTCTTAACACAGAACATGTCCCAACCTGAGGTGAAGGACCCCTGGAACCTCTCCAACGATGAATTCTACTATCCCAAACAGCAGGGTCTCAGGGGAACCTTTGGTGGTAACATCATTCAGGTGAGAAGGAACCATCACACCAAAGGAAAGCTTGCAGAATGTGATCCAATAAGGGACAGCTTTAAATTAATACTTATACTAGGATTTGTGTGGCAGAATCTTATACAAGTATGTACATATTTAGAATAACAACATAATTGTACACTGTCCTTCTTGAACAGCACTCTATTCCAGCACTTGAGCTGAGGCAGCCCTTCTTCCCCACTCACATGGGTCCCATGAAGCTTCGCCAGTTCCATCGAGCAACTCTTAAGAAGTACTCATTTGGTGCTTTAGCTCAGCCGGGCCCCCATGCTGTGCAGCCGCTGCTCAAACACATAAAGAAGAAGGCCAAGGTGGACATCTGCTCAAAACAAGCATTGTTTCTCTGTGAATGTGACCATCTTGTCTTATCCATTTACGTATTAATAATAATGTTGAGCTGACTTAATATGTCTTTGGCATAGATGCGAGAGCAAGAACGGCAGGCATCAGGAGGTGGAGACATGTTCTTCATGCGAACGCCACAAGACTTGACTGGCAAAGATGGAGATCTGATTCTGGCAGAGTACAGTGAGGAGTACCCTCCTCTCATCATGCAAGTCGGCATGGCTACCAAGATCAAAAACTACTACAAAAGGGTGAGTGTAGTGTTTGTTTTGCATTTAGCTTGTTTCTCTTACGTGACAAACTAGCCAATAAAAATATGAGCTCTGGTGGAGTTTTTATGTCATGTCCTGTAAGTAGATAAAGTTGTTCAAATCTGATGCCACTCTTTTCTGTTCTTCAGAAACCTGGAAAAGATCCTGGAGCACCTGACTGTAAATATGGAGAGACTGTGTACTGCCACACATCCCCTTTCCTGGGTTCTCTGCATCCTGGACAACTGCTCCAGGTCTGTACCGCCTGAATGATGTACACTCAGTACACATACAGAAGGAGTCCAGTGTCGTATCTTACATGTACTTTACATGTATATTTAGGTCAGTTTTCAGAGAGCTTGTGGATGCGTAGCTACCTGGAAACTTTGGGGGGACTTGTTGTACAGTAAAGCTGACGTGACCAGCAAAAATGACAAAAAAAGAAGAATCTGCTCTGTATTTAATGGCCAAACAGACCACAGATATCTAGTGTGACGCCTTTTTCTGTCTCTTTTTGTTAATGTGCATTATCATGATCTTGTTCATCGTTGCCATGTTTGCTGTTGTCTGAAACCGACATAATAATTCAGAAGCGAGCTCTAAACTCTACACTGCCCTCTATTGGACTGACAACCATGCCAATGTAAAGGAAGCATTAGACCAGGGGTCCCCAAAGTCCGTCCTCAAGAGCCGCTGTCCTGCAGGTTTTCGGTGTATCCCTGTTCCAACATACCTGGCATGTATTAAAGGGTCCAACAGCCAATGAAGTTCTGCACAATGAGGAATGAGTTTGAGCCAGGTGTGTTGGAACAGGGATACATGGCAAACCTGCAGGATTGTGGCCCTCGAGGACTAGAACTGGACACCCCTGCATTAGACGATGTGAGCAGTGCTGTTTAACAACATTTCAAAGGAGCTTAAATATTCATCTGCATATTTTACCTAGGGAGTATAAATAAGCCTTCATTCAAAAATAATATTTAACTTATGTTTAGGCATGAAACACCTCCGACTTGTTATGACAAATTACATGATAGTGTGTTCTTTTCTTCTAGGCATTTGAAAACAACCTCTTCCGTGCTCCAATCTACCTGCACAAGATGCCAGAAACAGATTTCTTGGTTATACGGACTCGTCATGGCTACTACATTAGAGAGCTGGTGGATATTTTTGTTGTTGGTCAGGAGTGCCCCTTGTTTGAAGTTCCTGGGCCAAACTCTAAACGAGCCAATACTCACATCAGAGACTTCCTGCAGGTATGCTAATGTGGCCAAATCCCTCCAGAATCATCAGTGGTTGTTGTTTTAAGTTCTCAGCTGTGACATCTGTTGTTGGCAGGTATTCATTTATCGATTGTTCTGGAAGAGCAAGGATCGTCCTAAAAGAATCCGTATGGAAGATATCAAGAAAGCTTTTCCCTCTCACTCAGAAAGCAGCATCAGAAAACGGCTCAAACTTTGTGCTGACTTCAAGCGTACAGGTACTCCTAATCCGATTTTCCCATTTTACAAATACCCAATCCTTCTACTCGCCTCCGCTGTTCGCATCCCATCAGAGGTGTGAGCAGAGGAGGTGAGGACAGATGCAAGAAACAAAGCAAGTTGTCAACCACACAATAAAACTTTGGTTTTAATTTCATATATTAAATAAACATGAAATATAAACGTGTCATCAGACTTAATTTATTTCAGCCTACAGATATATTTAATTATTTCTGTCAGTAAATTGTTGTGACAAAGTATACATTTTCTGTTGATGCACTCACAATGGGAGACTAATTTATCAAACCCCTTCCAGAAGTCATGGAAGCCAAAAATACTCAAGCAAGGTTTATTCCCATCTACCAGCAAGCTTCTTTTCTTGTCATTCTTCAAAACATTTGGTAATGAATAATTTACAGATCACATACAGGATTATCTAGAAGGTAAGTTGTACAGTGGCAGTATAAGGAGATTGGATATGGCTCTCCACTATCACAAACTAATTGGTAATAAAATATTGAAAAGAAATATCTGCTTTTTTTTGCTTTCACTAATCTTGTAAATGAGCAAAAAAAGAAAGAATGATGAAGTTCCCTTTGCTCTTGCTAGGAATGGACTCCAACTGGTGGGTGTTGAAGAATGATTTCAGATTGCCCACAGAAGAGGAAATCAGAGCCATGGTGTCTCCGGAGCAGTGCTGTGCTTACTACAGCATGATGGTGGCAGAGCAGAGGCTCAAGGTAACATTTTGCTATCAAATAACTTCTGGTTGTATCCAAAAGTAAATACTGATGCTGTTTCACCACAATAACTGGGCCTCTTCAGGATGCTGGATACGGTGAGAAATCTTTCTTTGCTCCAGAAGAGGAGAATGAAGAGGACTTTCAAATGAAGATTGATGACGAGGTAATGATGAAATTGTTCCATCTTCATGACATTAACTGTTCCAAACTTGAAGTAATGTAAAAAAAATTCACATCTATTTTTATCCTGTGTTACATCATGCTGTAGGTGCGAACAGCTCCTTGGAACACAACCAGAGCCTTTATTTCTGCCATGAAGGGCAAGTGCCTGTTGGAGGTCACAGGTGTGGCAGATCCTACAGGATGTGGAGAGGGTTTCTCTTATGTGAAAGTTCCCAACAAGCCCACTCAACAAAAGGTTTTTCTTCTTCCCTTTTTCACTTTTACACACACTGTCTGTTTTATGTTGTTAACTTTTGTTTCATGTTTTGTTTTGTTTCCCAGGATGACAAAGAGCCCCAGCCTGTTAAGAAAACAGTAACAGGGACAGATGCTGATCTGAGGAGACTCTCGCTGAAGAATGCCAAACAGCTGCTTCGCAAGTTTGGTGTTCCAGAGGAAGAAGTAAGACTGATATGACATAATCTGTACATGATCTTTTTTCTTTAATGATCTTTTTATTTATCACAGTAGTCTACAACTTATATTAATCTTACTTACATCTGTCCTTGTCTCGTGTATTTACTCAAAACTTACCAATAAAGTTGTTTTAGTGTCACATTTTTTTTCAATCCTGTACAAGTTCTAGTCTTTTTGTCTTCATGTCAGATCAAGAAGCTCTCCCGCTGGGAGGTTATCGATGTGGTGAGGACCATGTCCACTGAGCAGGCGCGCTCGGGTGAAGGTCCCATGAGCAAGTTTGCAAGAGGCTCTCGTTTCTCTGTTGCTGAACACCAAGAGCGTTATAAGGAGGAGTGTCAGAGGATCTTTGACCTACAGAATAAGTGAGACTCTTATTAGCTCTGCGTGTGTCCATGATTCTGCCTGTGCAGATGTAAAGTTCTTTTTCCTGTTGTGCCCCCCACCCCCATCCCAGAGTGCTGGAGTCGACAGAAGTCCTCTCAACAGATACAGACAGTAGTTCAGCAGAAGACAGCGACTTTGAGGAGATGGGTAAAAACATTGAGAACATGCTGCAGAACAAAAAGACCAGTTCCCAGCTTTCCCGTGAGAGGGAGGAGCAGGAGAGGAAGGAACTGCAGAGGATGCTGATGGGTGAGGAGAGCGATCGGGACAACAAGGCACGCAAGGAACGACGCAAAGGCTTGTGTAAGTTTATGTTTCTGATGGTGAACAAGGCCTTATTGATAAACCAAGTACACATATTATCTGACAGACTGCCTTTGATTGTAAATCTTCGTTCTCCTGGCTTTGTAGCCAGTGCCTTATCCACCAGCTCCCACAAAGATGATGACACATCCTCCGTCACGAGCCTAAACTCCTCAGCTGGACGCCGACTCAAGATCTATCGCACCTTTAGAGATGAGGATGGCAAAGAATATGTGCGATGTGAGACAGTGCGTAAAGCTGCAGTCATCGATGCCTACACTAGAATCAGAACCACCAAAGATGATGAATTCATGTAAGTTTTTTCTTTTTTCAGTCAAATTCAGAGTCCTGTTTCAGGGAGGGATTTTGAATGACTATATTGTCTCAAGGCTACTTTTTCCTGACCGATGGAACAAACAACATCCAGATAGTCAAAAACTAGCGTTGTATCTGCAGATTTGAAATAAAGACAGGATGCAAGTTCTAGCTGTCCTTTCAACATGTACAAAACATCACAATATTTATTTAGTAAAGTTTTTTTTATTTTATCTTGCCAACCGACTCCGTTTTCAGACTTTTATCTAGTTTTAAAATAAAATTCAAATATAAAATTTAGCTCAATGCCCTCATATTTTGACATATGCCAAAAACAACTGGCTTTTCTCTCTCTCTCTCTCTCTCTCTCTCTCTCTCTTTTTTATTATTATTACTTCCACCAAGGAGGTGGCGGACGTATATTCAAAAAGTACTGGATGGATTTTTTAAATTTTTTTTTTTTTTTTTTTTTCTGACAATGCATCCTGTTCTGACTTAGATTCCAAATCATAGATTTTGGGAGTGATCAAAGAATATTTTGAAGGATTCTTTATCATTGTAAGATAAGGACATTTTCAATATCAATGCATTTAACTCTAAAAAATAAATAGAAAAAATACAGAAGTTCCCAACAGGTTTTATAAGATAAAGAATTTCGATCTGGATCCCAGCTAAACTATAAATACTTATGTTCAGAACAGAAAAAATGTGGGATCTTTTGAATTTTCATCATTGCATGAAAAGATATTAAGATATTAATGTGAAAAAACATCATAATACAGCCACGACACCGTGGACTCATTATGAATGTATCTAAGAATCCAGTGGTGTATACATATGAAATGAATGTAGGACTTTAACATAAGGTGGAAATGAGCTCCTTCGTGGAGGTCTGCACTATTCCAGTGTTTTTCAAGTTATCTATGTTACTCAAAAGACAACCGGAGTCACCCTACTAGTAATGTATTCTATTCGAATAATATAACCTACCGTTTGTATATTTTTTATACCATCCGTATATAACGTTGCATATTAATAACATTGTATAAAAATAACGTTACAGAATATCTCTATCTTTTAAAGAGTCCCTTTAGTCCACAATTTCTTCCAGGTCACGCACAAAATTTAATGGAATTTAAGTTTGACTGAGACCCATTCTCAGAAAAAAAAACCCAGCAAAAATCCGCCCAGTAGTTTTTGCATGAAATTGCTTCCAGACAGATAAATGTGGACAAAAACACAAACTCCGTGGAGGAGGCACTAATAAGCTTTGATCTGGTTATGTGAACTTTACACTTGATGAATATGTTTAGGTTTAGTCTGAAATTACTTTGAATGATTGTTAAGTTACTGTTTTTCCTCCATATGTTGGAAATGCAAAAGTGCAACATCTCACCAGACACCAGCTAAGGAACCAATAGAAAGACATATGACGTATATTTTGTATGAAGTTAATGTGTGATGTTGTTGATTGTGACTTTTTGTAATTTCAGACGAAAGTTTGCCTTATTTGATGAGCAGCACAGAGAAGAGATGAGGAAGGAGCGTCGGCGTATTCAAGAGCAGCTCAGAAGGCTGAAGAGAAACCAAGAGAAGGACAAGATAAAGGGACCCCCAGAGAAGAAGGCCAAGAAGGTCAAAGAGAGACCAGACCTCAAGGTAAAAGTAAGATTGCTAATTCAGTTCTATAGTCATTTCTAAATACTAATCGGAGGCTAAGAAGCATTTTTGGTATTTACTATCTTGATTTGTAGTTGTGCTTTTTAGGGGTAATGAATTTGTAGCACATGTTGATTATTATCGTGTTCCTTAATATTTGCATCTTTTCCCTAGCTGAAGTGCGGAGCATGTGGAGCTATTGGACACATGAGGACCAACAAATTTTGCCCACTGTACTATCAAACCAACGCCCCACCCTCAAACCCAGTTGCCATGACAGAGGAGCAGGAAGAGGAGCTGGAAAAAACAGTGATCCATAATGACAATGAGGAGCTGATCAAGGTGGAGGGCACTAAGATTGTGCTGGGCAAACAGCTCATTGAAAGGTAATGAGGTGGTTGTTTCACACGTTGCGTAAAATGTATATATATTTAAAAATCTAAATCAGGGGATGTTCTGCACCGTTTAAATTCTAGCTGCTAATGTATTTTTCCTTCTGCAGCGCCGATGAGGTGCGCAGAAAGTCTTTGGTGCTTAAGTTCCCCAAGCAACAGCTGCCACAGAAGAAGAAGAGACGGGTAGGAAGTGCAGTCCACTGTGATTACCTCAATGTAAGTACTGTTTATGCAGCATGTTGTGGCACATTAAGTCTGTATAGCTGTCTCTTTTTTTTTTTTTAACACAGTTTATGTTCTTTGATTATTGGCAGAAGCCACACAAGGCGATCCACCGCAGACGCACCGATCCCATGGTTACATTGTCTTCAGTGCTAGAAAGCATAATCAATGACATGCGGGATCATCCCAATGTAAGATATGCCCGGCAGGCCCACAATATCTTTGATCCCATACACCTTGTTTGTCGTCTTATCTTGTTTGTCTCTTCAATGTAGACGTACCCCTTCCACACGCCTGTTAATGCCAAGGTTGTGAAAGACTACTATAAGATAATCACTCGGCCCATGGACCTACAAACGCTCAGAGAGAATGTACGCAAACGGATGTACCCATCGAGGGAGGAGTTCCGTGAAGCTGTGGAGCTCATTGTTAAAAATAGTGCCACCTACAATGGTAATGTTAAAAGAATATTTTAAAAACATCTTAAACTTTAAATGTAACTCATTTACACTGGAATTAAATACACAGATCAGTGTGTTAACGTTTATCTTGTGTTTTTTGTTTTGTTTTGTTTTTTTTATCAGGAGCAAAACATCCCATAACACAGGTGGCACAGTCCATGCTGGACCTGTGTGATACTAAATTGAAAGAGGTGAGCAAATTTTAACAGATTTTTGTCTTTTTCACATCTTCCTACAGTTTCCATTAGATTTCATGTTAAACATCAAATGTCTGTTTGTGAGTACAGAAGGAGGACAGACTGGTGAGGCTGGAGAAAGCCATCAACCCCTTGCTCGATGATGATGATCAAGTGGCCTTCTCCTTCATCTTGGACAACATTGTAACACAGAAAATGATGGTGGTTCCTGATGTAAGTAATGCTGGTAGATTTGAGGGTTGTTATCAGTGGAAATTTGGATAATCATTCTTCCACCCTCACCCTCTTTTAGTCGTGGCCGTTCCATCACCCCGTCAACAAAAAGTTTGTGCCAGATTATTATAAGGTAATAGTAAATCCCATGGATTTGGAGACCATCAGGAAGGTGAGATGCTTCTCAGATATTTGTTTTACACTGCATAGTAATTTTCAGATTTTGCAGAAATAAATAGAAATTTAGCTAAAATAACTGGATGTTTGTTGTTGTTGTTTGTGGTTCAACAGAACATCTCCAAACATAAATACCAGAATCGGGATGCTTTCCTCTCAGATGTCAGTCTAATCCACACCAACAGCATCAAGTACAATGGTAATTATCACTACTGTTACCTCGACCACGCAAGTTTCTCCTCATAAGTAGTTCACTGAGGGCAGCCTACACACTCTGCTACTTTAACCACCTCATAAATTCAATGAAATTTAGAAACAGGTATCTGATAAACTTGGCAGCAAATTCATGTTTGATGTCTGTGTCCATGATACCTGCTGAATTGTGGTAAGTCATGTCTCAAGTGCAATACTTCAAATATCAAGTTGAAAGTTTCTGAGCTGAAAGACTAAATAGTTCCTGGCTAGCTTTGGTCACAGTATCACAGTTTCATTACACTTTTGTTTTGCCTGAAACTGGACTATTGTTTTAATGGTGTTACCACAATTCATTCACATTTTTCATTTTGGATTTTGGACAGCTGAACATCGCAGTGTTTAGCTTCATTATCTTAACATGAGCTCTAAGGTTAGGCAAAACATGACTGCAGTGTTATTGATTGTGTGTTTTCAACAGGTCCAGACAGCCCTTACACTAAGACGGCCCTGGATATTGTTAATGTGTGTAAGCAGACCTTGTCAGAGGTACGTTGAGTCTGATTTTAGCTGATTCTTTGCAGAGAGTAGCATTTGACTGGTTTGACTATACTGGTAAAGCCACCACAAAGCAATGTTGGGAACCAAGAGAGGCAATTCTTAAACTTAAGCTTTTATTAAGTCTCATATTCCTAATATATGGCTAACCCTCTTTTTTTTTTTTCCAACCCACTATTTTAGATAGTTTTACTCAAGTAGCACAACCAGTTTATAAAAGAAACTTTCTGTACTTTTAAACTGGGAGAATAGCTGCAATGGTTTGATAGTAAATGGTGAAAACAGAGGCAGCATGTTTGACTAAGATTTATCTTAGTTCTTTTCAATCTTTTACATGGTTGTTTGAATGAATCCATCTCTGTTGTGAGTTGTAATTGAGATGACACAAATACTATAACACTATTTATGTAAATATGTTAAAAAGTAATCCACCTACTACCTACTCATCACTTAAGGTGTAATGATTTAATTCATAATTTGAGATATATTTCTCTCTTTTTTTCCTTTTTCTTTCCATAAGCATGAAAAGGTGTTGTTCAAATGTTCTTTATTATATTTTAGTACGATGAGCACTTGACGCAGCTGGAGAAAGACATCTGCACTGCTAAGGAAGCAGCTCTGGATGCAGCAGACTTGGAAAGTCTGGACCCAATGACACCTGGGCCATACACACCCCAGGTAAGAGCATTCATAGCCCAGTTTTGCTTCTGGCATGGTAACTGGTGATATTCTGGGTATTTTTTTCCACACTGTTAGTAGACTTACATTAGCCTTTTTATATTCAGCCTACACAAGTGTCAGAGTAGTTGAGTACTTTCCTTGCCACACCTTGTAGTGCTTCTCCTGTCCTTTCTTTCCTTGATCACTGTACTAACACTCCCTTCCAGATTGTTGCATTGTTTCTGTACTGTCTAGTTTCTTCACTTCTTTCTCCCAACTTGTTTTTTCCTTCACTCCTGCCCCCATGTCCCGTCTCTCCATTTGTGTATGCCACTCTGTGGTGCTGGCCAGCCTGCTGATCTGTTTGACAGTGGGGCTTCAGGGAGTCTGCCCAGAGAGCCCAGCAGCCTTTTCTCTGAAGGACCTCTAGTGGTTGCTCCAGAGAAGAGAGGGGGGCAGGTATGGAGAGAGACTGAAATAAGGCTTGCAACCACATGCCACCTCTCCTCAGACAATGCTCACGGCGTCCAGCTTGATTGGTTTTTCTTTTGTTTGTTGTTTTTTTTGTTGTGTTTTATTTGTGTACCTACTTATTTGTAGGTTGTTTGCGACACAAGAACTTGATAGTAAGGAATGATGCTTTGTCGTGCTCTGAAAGCTTTTACCTTTCTGGTTTTCAGGGACGGCACCTCAGACGACCTGGAGAAGAGGAATCAGATGTTGATATTGAGGGCTTTGAGGAGGATGATGATGGCAAACCCAAAACTCCTGCCCCTGTAATAAATTTGACATAACATATTTTATATATATTATGAAATGGCAATTTTCTCTCTCTCTCTTTCTCTCGATAGCTAGATAGATAGATATGTGTGTACCAATTTTACTTTATCATCCAGCTGCATGTTTACATGGGTACTCAGTATGCCTAAAAAATAATTTATTCAAATGAATATCTTTTAATCCTTTGTGTGCTTGTTTGTTCAATCGTGTTTACTTTGTTTTGTGTGACCTGTTTTTCTAGGCAGAAGATGCTGAAGGAGACCTGGAGGACGACGATGATGATGAAATGGAGATGTTGCTGCCACCTCGCAGGAGAGTGCATGATCAGGACGAAGATGAGGAGGAAGAGGAAGACGATGGGGAACATGGACGATCTAGTCACCCACCTCAAGCCAGCGTGCTTTATCAGGACTTGCTCATGTCTGATGGAGAGGATGATGCCAGCGAAGAGGAGGGGGACAACCCTTTCTCCTGTGAGTCCACTACTGATGCTGAGGAAAAAACTGAGTATCTTATGATATTTTCCACAGTTGCTTTATGCTTTCAGAAAGTCTGAATGTTTTAGACTCACAAATATGCTGCCTTCTTTTTTGGTGCGAGTAGAAGACACGTTCCCAAATTACTTGTGTAAAATGTTGTGATGGATTCTGTGTCCTTGCAGCTATACAGCTGTCAGAGAGCGGCAGCGACTCTGACAGGGAAATTGACATGCGACCCGCCCCTCCACGGAGGGCTCAGGACACGGCCCGCATGGGCATGGAGCAGGACGAGAGCATGATGTCATATGAAGGAGATGGGCAGGATGAACCACCTATGGAAGACAGCAATGTCAGGTATAACAGGCCATTAAGTTTCTCTTTGTGAAAACTATTCCACACTTTGAAGCAAACATTTTTGGCAGGCTGAAAGTGTTAATGGAGGAAAATAAGCTGTTACACTTTCTATTTATTTCTTAAATCACTGAACCGCCTGCAGATCTGTGGTTTACAGCTATATTATCCTGGTGGATGCTTCATTTCTTCATAAAGTATTTAAAATGTGGTGTTTCTTCACTAACACTGCTCTGTGGTTTTCCTGAATACTTGTCTCAGTTACGGCAGCTACGATGAGACGGGAAGTCGGAGTCAGTTGCAGGCATCCAGCATGGGGAACGGAGACGAATATGGCATCAGTGAGGAGGAGGAGGAAGATGAAGAAGATGAAGCACGGAGGAGAGGCCCAGCTGTGCTCTCCCAGGTCCAGCTCAGTGAAGATGAGGAGAGTGAAGAGTTTAGATCGATTGGAGGCGACAGTGACATGGACTCTGATAATTAGTCTGATTTTGTCCTTGTAGATGCACGATCCTGAAAACATCCCACTTTTCAAAATAGAGAAATGCTATTTCTCAGGTAAATATGTACATTGGTTTCCTTGTAAATGGTAGTTAATTTTTTTACAGCTCTGATAAACCTATAAAATACAAAGCAGAACATTGTAAATATCACTTTGAGCATTTTATGTAGAATATTGTTCATTGGATCTCATAGAGGTTGTGTGCTCTCTTGTTTATTTGTTTTGTGCACATCGGCAATAAATAATGTATTTCTACTCCATGTTTTAAAACTTGAATAAACAGACTAAAAAAAGAAAAAAAATCTAAAAGTATTTTTCTTTTATTTCTAGCAGTAATTAAATCCTGTCTATGCTCATGAACAAACCTTTAAGCTTTTATGTTACTCACCATAATTACTGTGATCATCCATATAAACATGACTTTATTCTAAGTGTTAAGTTATGACCAGTTACAATAATAAGAGAAGATTAACTTATGAGCACATATTTTCTTTATCATGTTTGTGTTATTTGTCTTCCGTATAAATGGTGATCGTATTGTTCATGGAGATTTCATGCATTTATTACTACAGTCAGCTAATATTTTAGCTCTCAATGAAAAGCAGAGGATACTGAGCAATACACTGTACTTGTAATACACTAATCTTCAAATATATATATATATATTTTGAGGTATACTTATAAAAGTTATGAGGCTTAGAAAAGTTAAACATTGGCCAAATTTGGCCTCAATAAGTAGAAACGCTTCAAGCAAAGTGCACCTTTCCTCACAGCTGCAACAAGTTGACTTAAGAGTTAAACCAAATCATGCTCGTCATCCTATTGAGAAGACGAAGCCACTGCATTGTCGCTGAACAGCTTTGAGGAAGCCGACACACCTCGATTCCTGGTCCTGTCATTTCCTATTACACAGTGTTTACGTCTGTATTTACCGGATGGCAAACTGAACACTTCCTGTTGCAACCACTGCAGAAAGTACTTCCTTCAGCAGTCTGCCACCATCAAGAGATGTTTAGCTGCAAATTCACACTCATATCTGCTCTTAAATCTTTGGAATATGATTGAGAAATAACGTATTTGGGCATGTATGATTGTAATGACTGATCATGCAGCACTTAACTAAAACGTCTCCATGGGTTAATTTAACAACATAAAAGTGATCTTGACTACTCACTACACTTAGTTTGCAGTACTACACAAAATAATATGAAGTTCCTTAGTGAAAGAATAACATCCATTTTTCCTCACTTTCCCCTTTTTAATGATAAACAACATACAGGTTTTTACATACAGTTTATCATACTATTTATTATACTATAAAGCATTCTAACACAAACTTCCTTCTTTTTACAGTCCAAGGATGTTTATGTAATTATGCAAGTCAGTCATGCAAGCTGCTTAGAGTGCTGTATCTTAAGTTCTTAAAGTACTAATTGTGCATTGCTACTGGTGATTTAAAAGGGGTTCCCTGGTATGATTTTTCAATGCTGAATTGGTTGGACACATCTGCCCCACGCTGCAGTGGTCGGCCGCTCGGGTGAGGCAAAAACACGCCCATGAACAGACAGGTATCCCTTTGTAGGGCGAGAAATCCTGCAGGGGCTCAGAGACTGAGATCTCTGCAGCTTCTTAATGGTTGTCAGCCGCGCTGATGACTCTTTCATCAAGTGAGTCAAGCTACTGGAGTTTAGAGATGCTGCAGAGGAGTTGGACCCACAAGTTGGCCTTATTCTAGCTGGTGACACACCTGATGAGATATAGGAAAAGACACAAAGTTTGCATGTAAATCTGCATACTGTGTATTTTATCATGTAGGAAACCAGAGGCAAACCTGATAGAGGGTAGGAGAACTGGCCAACAGGTTGGTAGTCATCATGCTCTAAACTCCGACTGTTCCTGACAGCCTGGAGAGATCGAAGGCTTGTCCGTAAAGGTGACCTTGTCCTGCTTGGAGATGCTCCTATGAAATACAAGAGACATGTTTTTAAGGACCCTTCTGTTGTATCTGTTGGAGTACAGAGAAGCCATGAAAAAGATATATTGCATAAAATATGGAATAAAAACAAAAAAGTTTAATTTCTGCCTTGTTTTCTCATCTTAAAATAAGAAATGTGGCAGATCAGAACGGTGTAAGCATTTTTTAAGAATAATGAAAATGAATCATTAAATAAGGTTAAAAAAAAACTAAGGCCAAATTTTCTCAGTGTTAAAGTATTAAAACTGAATTTTACATTCAATTCAACTGATATTTTCTATCACAAATAAATAAAAGTGCAACTGTGCTAATTATTTGTACCTTGATTTTGGGCAAGTTTAAGCAGCTTGAACTGAGTGACTTGTTGGTGAAGTCTGGTCAGTTTTGGACTCTGGGACCCCTGCTCAGTTTCTGATGTTGGTAAGTGGCAGTGGGAAGAGCTCAGTGATGACAGACCAGGCTGCCAGCAAGATGATGAAGCAGCTTTGGTTTTATTTCTGGCAGCAAACTCATCAATATTTTCAACTGTGGTGTTTAAACAGGATGAAAGCATCTCTGGCTTTCTCCTGAGTGAAGTAGTGGCTGGTACTGAAACAAAATCTTGTCTTAAACCTGAAAAATATTGATCATAGTTAGGTTATGCTGTAACCAATCAAATTGAAATAACATTTTTTGTTTGTTTTTTAAAATCATACATACACAGCAAAATTGTTTAAAAATGTACTCCAAATAAATATATTTAGCGAACAAACAAAAAAGAAAGGTTAATGTAGCTGAGCATGCAAGGGGATGTGAAGTAATCCAATATACTTCTCTGTACTCACTTGCTTCCTGTATTCTGGCCATAATGTGGACATCTGTGATGTCCTGTAGTCTGTAGCTTGTAGTTATGGAGTCATGGAAGGTGTTCAGCTCATCACGATCTGGAATGAAACATGATACCAAATAAGACTTTCTTTTCCCTTTTCACTATTAGTTATTTGTGCTTCATCTGACACAACTGATGCAGCATTTAAGCACCAGATTCAGCCTTTAATTAAAGGTGTAGTTTTTCATTTTAGGTTGTGATTAGATTTATAGACATTACAAAGCAAAATAAAACCATGTATTTCAATATTTAGTTTTAATGTTTAGAGGAGACCTTTGTGGTCATTGCCTGTTTGCCCGATGTCCCTGATGTATAAAGATCACTGTGCAGGTGTTGAACCTTTACTGTTTTCCTTTCACTTTTAGCTTTTGTCCACTGCTGGATCTCTGTCTCCAGTTGAGTTTTTAGCTTAATTGCATCTCAAGTGTTTAGATTTTTTACGATTCACCCACATAGCTGCTTGCTCGTGTGTAGATTTCTGGTGAAAAATGAGCTGCTGTGACGTTATCAATAAATACAAATTATATCCATTAAGTGAAGCTGTGGGTCATAAATTTCCCTTATTTTATCCCTAATTTCTAGTGTTTCTTGTCAGTCAAAAGACCTCTCCAGGTTACTTTTGAAAATGTCTGAAAACCACAACATACACTCTCCATCTTTGAGGCTTTATTTCTGTGATCTTTTTGTGAATTCTGTGAGCCCATGCTTATAAATCTTTCTCTTTGTTGATTACAAGGAAACATGTGTACCTCAAGTAAATCATGGAGCCAAATTTAGACTGATCTGCTAATTTCATTCTTTTTATTAATTTTGTCCACAAGCTCCTGAGTCAACCAGCTTGATTGGGATTTTTAGTTCTCCCATGCACACTTGCTTTTTCTTAAAATGTAACAAATTCATGCAATGACTTTTTATCCACCTTATAGATTGAGAAATCTCATTATCTTGTTTAGTTGCAGAGTCACCTCTTTTCTCCAAGTGCTTGATCAAGTCTGGTACACGAGCATCTGTTTACTTTAACATTTCATCCAGTTTTTTATTTAATCCTTTCATGCATGAATCAATAAAAAAAAAAACAATGCAACATTTTTTAAATACAGTATTTTACCTCTACAGACATATGCAGTGATTTTTTTTTTTTTTGTTTATTAGTGAAATTTAGAATTTATTATGATTTATTTTTATGTATTCTATAAAATATGTAAAAAATTATATATAATCAAAATTATATTACGTAAATCTTGCGTGATACATAGCTGTATCGCTTTCTTTTCTTATTTATCGCAAAGGCAAACTTGCATAATTACATTATGTTCAATTATATTGTATAATTATTTATTCTCCAGTGAGTGGAAATGTATTGGATTACTGACTAACATCCACTGAATGGTTTATTTATAAAAATGCCATCTTTATTCATGAATAAGCAAGAAAAAAGCTTGCAGGTGTCCACTATTGGGCCACTTTGCATGAAAAGGTTAAGTCTAGAAGAAGCCCAGAAGTCACATCTTATTTATCTGTATCTATAAATTTTCCCTTCAAATTTGATATTCTTGCATGTGAATAGTTTAGTTTAATTCATATAGACAGAATAGCGTGCAGGTTTGAGTATATTTCAACTTATTTTCTATGCAGAGAAATGGGAAATGTCTCAGTATAACATTACCAAAGCTGTTAAAGTCATTGAGTGATGTGTCAACTGATGTTTTGTACGTTGAGGAATCCAGATAGAAACCGGGAGCATGATGGGAAACAATTTCATTTCTGTAAAAATGATTCCTTGAAACTGACAAAAGAGAGAACAAGAGTACAATAAATGTATGATGAAGCATCACTGTTAAACGTCATCTTAAAATCAAACACTTTTAGGATATTAATATGCTCTACTTCCTCACTTTGGTCCAGTTTATTAATCAGTAGACGACGTGCAGCTTCCATCTCGGGACTGGGGTTATCAAGGATGTGTCTGCACCATTTGAAAGCAGACTCCTTCTCCACAAAACACTGCTTCTTTAAAGGCTCATATAACCTTACAAAGGAAAGAAAATAAAGACAAAAAAAGTGTATTTCACTTTCGATAAATGACTCCCTTAACAATCTCAATGATAAGTTGTACAACAGATCAAACTTCAGTGTAACTGCACAAGTAAGCAAGCAACAAACAACAGACTAGAAACGAAACTATCTAAACACCACAGGCCACACTATTTGAGAATACTACTAAGGTAGAGGAGGCACCCACCAGCTCTCTTCATCCTGCATGTTGTCCTCTATATCAAGGATCTCTACCAAATCCAAAGCAGACTGTTCATTCTGTGACTCTTCACTGTCCCAGAGGTCTTCTTCACCATTTAGACTGGACACTGTGCTGTTATTATTCATGGCACAGCAAGGTAAAGGAGAATTACAGCCAGATTTCAAACTATCAAGTCTAATTCTGGCATCCATAGCAAATGATTTGCCATTACAGTTCTTCACTCTGGCAGGTTCAGAATCTGTCCAGACATGGCACAGTGGATCTGGATCCCCAGCCAGCTGCACACTGCTGCTTTTCAACTCACTGCTGAGAAGGTGATGGTCTACACTTGTCTCCAACTCCACCTCTGGCTGACTGCAAAAATACCGGTCCCCATTGTTGGTCCTCCTCATGGCTTCAAGTTTTCATCCAGCTATGTTAAACTTGAATGGATCTTGATTTTAAAACTAACCGTTTAAGTTTAAGTTTTAAAATTATCTAAATTATTTCACTCAACTCGCACACAACAGCGGTAAACTCATTCTACCTTCTACTGACCCAGATATATTGAGTAGGGCTGTTAAGTAGAAGCACTCGACAGATTGGGTGGCTTTAGAGAAGCATCATGAGCTTATGTGGATTAAAGAGTCCTCAAGTTGCTACTAAGTTGGCCTTCGGCATCACAGCATCAAGACTAACACTAACTAACATCAAGACATACAAAAAGGCTGCTTAAGATAGTGGCTGTTAGAAATGTTTGTTTGGCTTCTTGCTTAGTGACATACAGTAGCATGTCTCATTTGTCCTGCGTTATCTAGGTTGACTGAGTTGTGTTGTCGCCTTGTAATGGCTCTCTACATTGTTGTACACACAACAATGTAGAGAGCCATTAGAATCATATGCTTACTGTTGTACTTGAGGTTTTCAGAGATCTCTTATAATGAATGCTATTTGTAAGTGTTTGCGGTCATTTATCACACTTGAGGAAGTCTGACTGAGAAGTGTGGCCAACCACTACATCTCTCTTGCACGATACACAGGAGTGTTATACAAGAACAAATTTAAAAAAAATAAATAAATGAAGCTTATTAAATACCTTTGTTTTCTGTGAAAGTTAAACAGAAGGACATGCTAAATCAAATCCAATAAAACTTTATTTATAAAGCACGTTATCATACATAAAATGCAAGTCAAAGCGTGTTTCATTAAAAACCGCACCCCACCTTCTTTTCCCATCTTTCCCATCAAATCTAGATGACATACATTTATTATTGTAAGATTTCCATAAACATAGTTACGTAGACACATATGGGCATAAACATGCCCGCACAAACGCAGCAGATACACCCACATACACCCATGTACACAAAACAATTTCCCAGAGGGTACTTTATTTGCAAATAAAGTACTTGAACAATAACTTGTTGACATTTTAAGTAACTGCCTACATTTCCTCCGGCGTTCTTTACACTACATTACCCACTATGCACTGCGCAGCCCAGCGCAGAAACGCTCGCGGCAACAAAGATGCAGTCCTGCTCGAAAAACAACTGCAGGTGGAAAGACAAGCAGGGGCACATCAAAAATCTTGTCTACTTATGCATATTCACACGAAAAATAAGTTTAAAAAAAAAAAAAAAAAAAAAAAGAATATTTCCGTGTAAAAAAAAAAAGGAATTGTGTCCGTCTCTACTTAGTAAGAAACCAGTGAATAGGTCAGCTTCATTAACTTCTAATATGAAAACCGTGGAGTTGTCCACTCCAGTGTGACAAGTTATCCTGAAACAGCCTAGCCAGTTCTACATTTTACAGCCTGTTTTTCTTGCTTTAAATTTGGGCAAGAGTTGAGCAGAAAATAGCTGCTTAACCAAAAAAAAAAAAAAAAAAAAAAGCTTTGTCTTCTCACACATCTCCACATGCATAGATCGAATGAGTGTGTTAATTTAAGGTCTAGTAGCCTATAAATGATTTCATTGCAAGATAAAACTTTTTTTTTTTCTAGTCTAGTTTTTCACCTACCTTGAAAATTTAAATGGAGCTTAACTTTGAACTCGTTGAAATTTGAAATGTGAACGTCAACTATTCATTTTCACCTGTGGGAGCTGAATTTAAGTAGTTCATGAGAAGCATGAACTTGCACAATACTGATGCACAGGCAGATTAACACAAAGATTTAAAGCTTCCCTTGTGAAACCTAATTGTCGTTCAATCCCTCCAAAACCGCAAGAACAAGAGCGAAGGTGCTGACCTTTTTTCATTCTTACTCTGCACATTAAAAAAGGGAAAATAAAGATTTCACCACTTTGTAATGTTTCCATTTCTTCTCACAACGCTTTAAAATGTACGGCACTCAATGACCAATGAATTATTTCAGTTTTTTTTACCCATTCTTTCCACAGTGTTATTGCACAAGTTTTAATTGTTGGATTTTTTTTCGGGTGTAGGGGGAGGGTTCATGTCAGTAGTTTCTTCTTCATCAGCCATCCCTTTGTGATGTATACAGAACTTCTGTTTTTGTATTAACTTGTTAAAAAGTTTAAAGACATCCTAGGAAAAGATATAACAGTTTGTTACCTTAAAAAAGAGGTTTCCAGCTCTGGTCCTCAAGGGCCACAATCCTGCAGGTTTTCCATGTATCCCTGCTCCAAAACACCTGACTCAAAATAATGAATCATTGTGCCAGACTTTATAGGCTGTGGGATCAATTTAATTAAAATATTGCATGTTAAAGTAGGACAATAACAAAAATCTGCAGCACAGCAGCCCTTGACCAACTTTGGACACCCTACATTAAAATTTATTTTTCATTTATTAATGTTGCTATCACAGATGTTTAAAAGATCTCTGCTAAATTCTTTTATATCATCATAAAGCCTGCTGTTTAGACTTGTTGATAGCAGTCTGGATTCTCCTTTTTGTCTTTATATTATCTGTAAAGTCCATTTTTAACCAGTAAAATCTGAGCTACTGATGAATCTAACCACAACACATAATCTATCATATGGAGGCTCAACTAGATAATATTCATAAGCTCTAAACAAAGGCCACTTGTAATTAAAGACTGACATTTGGCCAGAAAATCAGAAACTGATATTTACTCAAAAATAAAATTAAGATGAAGAGACACAACAGTGTTGTTCATTCAAGTCACATAATGTAGGCGGTTTCAGGTCAGCTGGACTAGCTTTAGTTTCTTGAAAAACTTGCTCTCTTTCAGATTGGCTCCTTTATTTCAGATGGAGATAATGAAAGATTTCAAGTAGCCAGTAAAACTTATGTTTAGAGTATAAAACCATCGTTGAGAGAGGGAATAGTTTCCAAATGACACACCTGAGATATGTAGGCCTACGTCTCAAAAAGAAGCAAATACTTTTTAAAGTAAATTACTCGACATTCTCTATTTCCATGTAATAATTTTTTTTCTTAAAATACCCTTGGTTTAACCCCGCCTATTTTAAAGAAGCAGGAGGTGTTTGCCTGTTTTGTGCTGCACCTGCCCACGTCCCCCCGCCTTTCAGCTCACCGCCCCACCGGCATGTTTCCTTGTCGTCATCGTTGATGTCTCTGTGCTGAGTCTGACTCGCTGACCGACACACACTTCTCCTGGTGCCACTAAAACTTCGGCATCTCGATTTCCATTCACGAGCACGTCCCTTTGTAAAATATGGAGTAACTACCGACAGATTAAACACTGATAACCCACCATTACCGGGTGGAAATGCAGGACCAAGGCGGTAAGACAGCACCCGGCAGCCCTGCAGGAGGAAGCAGTGCAACCGCAGGGCAGGTGAGACCGAAGACCTCTTGTTTTTGTTGGGTGAACTATGCACTGATGGGCCGTGGGTTTCTGTTTGTTGTTTTTTTTTTCCCCCTTTCTTTCTTTTTTTTTTTTTTTTTTTTTTAATTTATTTTTTTTAAAAATAATCATCTGAAGATTTGGACATTTCACTGGCATCTAACTGCAACTTCTGACGAGCCTGTTAAGTTAACACAGAAACCGGCAGGAAATAAGTATCCGCCCTCGGATGAAGCAGCCCAACCTGTCCGTCTACATTACAGTGAGATCTGAAGTCAGCTTTATCGCTGCAGACCCTTTTCCTCTCTGTATTCACTCGGCAGATGTCTTTACACAAAGTTTTTCCGTGTTGCTACAACACATGCACTGACGTTTCCTTCATAGTTAGACTCAATTATGTTTTATTTATTTAGCATCTGCAAGAAAGTGAGGCTGTTTCTGAGGTGTTTTTATGTCATGTGAACATGAACACCCCTTTGATATAACCTTGAAACTGTGTAATCTGCACTTTTTACTGAAACTGATCAATAATGTCATCTTTAGATTAATCAATATACATTACTGGAAGTTGCACCCAGACAGGGTCACAGCTCCTGTTTGTACTGATGAATGATGATGATGATGATAAGCAACTAAGATGTAGTTTCCTCATGTGCGTTCAATGGGGGTTTCAATTAATGGAAAAAAAACTGTTTTAATCATTCACCTTCAAATAATAAACAATTACAGGAACAATTGATAAAGCAGAAGCTCTTCTGATATGTCCATCTGAGTTCCTCTCTGTGACTTGACTCAATAAAGTAGTTCCTTTCTTGTTCAGAGGTAGCCTACATGGCCAGCAGGAAGAAAGTAATAGTTCAGCTAATGGTTTTAAATTCTCTGACTTGACAGCCATAGTTAATCTGAGCTGTTACCACCCACCTTTTTTTTTTTCTTTTTTTTTTTCAATTAATACTTTAATATTTTAATCTAAGTATTTTTTTCTGGGCTTCTTAAATATCCAACAACAGCTCTTTAAATTGTTTATCAGCTTACTTACTGAAATCTTCTGAACTCTTAGCCCCAGTCATCTGGGATGTGCTGTGTTTACTGGTTATTTAAAGTATTAAGTAAATATGAATGAGATTATTTTCCATTTTTTGCTATAATTTGACATTTGATGTAATCTATCTATCTATCTATCTATCTATCTATCTCTCTCTCTCTCTCTCTCTCTCTCTCTCTCTCTCTCTCTCTCTCTCTCTCTCTCTCTCTCTATATATATATATATATATATATATATATATATATATATATATATATATATATATATATATATATATATATATGTATATATATATATGTGTGTATATGTGTATATATATGTATATATATATATGTGTGTATATGTGTATATATATGTATATATATATATGTGTGTATATGTGTATATATATATATATATATATATGTGTGTATATGTGTATATATATATATATATATATATATGTGTATATGTGTATATATATATATATATATATATATGTGTATATATATATATGTATATATATATATATATATATATATGTATGTGTATATATATATATGTATATATATATATATATATATATATGTATGTGTATATATATATATGTATATATATATATATATATATATATATGTATGTGTATATATATATATGTATATATATATATATATATATATATATGTATGTGTATATATATATATGTATATATATATATATATATGTATATGTATATATATATATATATATATATATATAGTAAAACACTCGTCAATATATAAAAGGCTGAAAAGTCAATTCTGAAGTGATTTAGATACCTACATTTTCTTCTTGGATTTCACCATCATAACTTCATCTTCATTTTAATGTGTTTTAGAATCCAGTGCATTTGAATGGGCATACTGTCTCTCAAAATGGACACAACCCAGCTGTTACATCATCTTCAGAGCCACAGTTTGAACCTCAAGTCCAGGGTCCGACACCCACCTCACCAGCAATTGCCCCAAGGGAGCAGTGGGGTGGGAAGCACGAGTTCCTCCTCTCCTGTATTGGATACTGTGTGGGACTGGGGAACGTGTGGAGGTTCCCATATCTCTGTTATCGCAACGGAGGAGGTGAGCAAGTCAACATTTGTGTTCACTGCCTTTCAGGTCTCAGACACTTTCAATGCCTGGGTGTGTGTCTGTTATGATTTGTTACATCTATTAAGAGATGAAGCTCACTTTGCCAAACCTTAGGGTGTGTGCAGTCCTCTTGATCATGCTGACATATTTTGTAGACTTTAGTCCTTAACTCTGGAGTAGACTGCTTCACCACACAGTTAATACTTAAAGTACAGACAGTGATATCCATTCATTACGCACCAGACTTGTAGTCTCTCTTGTATCCCAGCCTTTTATTTTATGCATCTTTATTTGAAGCCAAACAAGTTGTAGCTCGCTGGCCTCACAGTAAAGATGAATAACATCTGTCTGTGACTGGATGTAGTTAATTTAACCTGCCTTTACACGTCATCTATAAATGTAAAATATATCAGTGGATGTCTTTCCCAGCACAACCCTTCCTCAAGTTGTCATGTATTGAATCTTCACAGGTGTGTTTCTTATCCCGTACTTCATTATGCTCTTTGTTACTGGTGTTCCACTCTTCCTGATGGAGCTGAGTTTGGGCCAGTATGGTGCAGCTGGCCCGATCACTGTGTGGAAATGCTGCCCTCTTCTCAAAGGTAATTTACCTTCATCATTGTGCTTCCCAGTAATGATTCTTCTTTAAACTGTTTTACAATGTATCAACCTTAGAAACTCTGAGATAATGACTTCATATGCCTCTAACTTAACTTTATACTTGGCTAGAAAATGCTAATATTATTTTTAAAAAGTTACTAAAGGAATGATGTGTAACAATAATTAAAACCAAGCACGAAAGAGCTTTGTAGTAACCAACGTGAATGCGATCCACCTACTTTTAAGTATAATCTGTGATTTCCATCGGGGATAAATCACACCACTGTTTATTTTGTGATTTGTCCTCACTGACTGCAGCCACCTATTATTTTCATTTTCGCCAGTTCTTTCAGAATATATTAAATGTAAATCCCCATTTTTCAAATGTGAATCTTTTTCTAATTTTTTTCCTCGTCCTCTCAGTAATTTTTCATTTTCCTATAAGGTAGTAATCTACCTTTTTCCCCACTGCAGCGAAATTGTTTAGCAAACAGATAAAATTAATACCAACTGAAGCGCTTGTTGATCGCATAATCAAAATTTTCTCCTATCTCTCTGTTGTATCTCATACACATTGACTGTAGTTTGCCAGGAAGCATCTATATAACACATGCAGGATGCCTGTGTCACCAGTTTGTCGAGAACAACGTCACAGTCTGGAAAAATAACCAGCTGCTGACTCACATTAACCTGCCACCTCACTGCCACATGTCATGCGGCCAATCCTAAAAATTCTTGACACTTCTGAAGCTCAGTGCCTAAATACACACTTTCATTAAGCATTTGAACTGTGATAAAAGCAAAGAGATACAATGAAAACATGTCAGTCAATAGGAAATTTAAACAAATTATAAAAGATGAGATACTTAAAAGTTATGAGGCAAATATGGATTGAAGTAAATGTATATTGTATATTATGATTTATTATGTGTATTACCACTGTTAATTGTTTAAGTTTTATTGTAATGTAATGTCCATTAATTTTCAGAGATCCTGTGTAATGTTAGGGTGTTATTCATGAGGGGGTTTTGGACCAGATAAGCGTTCAACTCCTTCCAAGACCCTTTTCGAACTGAACTGAAGCTGAAGCTTGTTATGTTTGTTGTAAAGACTATTTGTTCTGTTTTAAAATGTGCTTTTTTAATTTGAAACAAATTCTTTAAAAAAAAAAAAAAAAAGGCGATAGAGAATGTTTTAAGTGTAGTGTGCTTGGAGCATGTTGTAGTGGAAAGGCCAGTTGTTTTAGTTGAACTGGCCTAATTTCGGACTTGAGGTGGAGTTTCTTGCCGTTTTTCAAGAAGAAGTGTGTTTTGGTGAACAAAGCCAGTGATGTGTTGAAAGAACGGCTGTCAATCAGTAATACACACCAACGGTGTAACATACACTTTAATATTTTCTACCTTGTTATGTAACAGGTATTTCATAATCACATGTAAATTGATCTATTTGACATCTAGCGTGTGCTTCATACAGCAGTGTGTGTCATGTCTTTCTGTGATACTTATGCCTTCTCTTGTTCCTTTTTTTTTGTAGGTATTGGAATTGGGATGCTGTGTGTGTCCACCTTGGTGTGTCTCTACTACAATGTCATCATAGCGTGGACATTTTACTACCTGGGAAGCTCATTCCAAAGCCCCTTGCCATGGTCATGTGATGCTATAGCCAACGCAGCTATCTGTGGTAATGGTACCACAGGCAATAGCTCCTCTGGTAGACCCCTGAGCCCCACAGAAATCTTCTGGAAGTAAGTGCTTTGTTTGTTGTTCACACAGTTGCTCGTGCTGTTATAAAAAGAAGACTGCTTTCTAATGGAACTAATGGAAAAGTATTTTTATTATATATGGGGGCTATGATAAGATTTCTAACCTGATTAATTTAATTTTCAGGCACTTAATAGAGCAGGAATATTAGTTGGCTAATACAGATCCTGGTAATGAATTATAAGAACAAAAAAAGCATGTACAGCAAGCAAACGCCACACTTTTAGGCTTATATTTGTTCTTATAATATGTTTTCCATGTGGCATTACGCATCATGTATGCACTTTCACACCTGCTTGACTCTGCTCTAAATGTAAATTATATAAAAATATAAAAAATATCTGATGGCTCAACATAAACATCACCAGTATCACTTATACTGTAGATCCAGACAGACAATTACGCCTTTAATCCCTACTAAGCATGATTAAAAGACACCATATTTTATGATTGTCTTGTAGTGAGAGCGTGCTGGGTGTAGTAAACAGCAAGGGCCTCCATGACCCGGGCCCTGTGCGGTGGCCCCTGGCTCTGTGCCTCCTGGCAGCTTGGTTCATCATCTTTCTGTGTATGCTCAAGGGCATCCGCAGCTCTGGCAAGGTGAATCAGCACAATGTGTTTTTTTGTTGGCCTCCCTCAGAAAAACAGCCATATCTCACAAACAATCTGTTCCTCTTTAAGTCTTTCTTCTGTCTGACTGATGTCTGTCTGTTTTCAGGTGGTTTACGTGACGGCAACCTTCCCATACTTTGTCCTGGTTGTTTTGATCATCAGAGGTGCCACGCTGCAAGGCTCTCTTCAAGGCGTTGCTTTCTACCTTACACCAGACTGGGCCCGGTTAGCTAATGCACAGGTATTTCAATCAATCAAACATTATTTATTAAGCACTTTTCCAACATAAAATATGTGACTCAAAATGCTTTACAGTTTAAAATCAGACATAAAGGAAACACACAGACAGACAGACGCATTATATAAAAAGATACCTCCAACCCCCCTTTTTAGATGCATCTAAATGAGAGAGGTAAGTGCAGACGGACTAGTCGTGGTGTAATGGTTCACCGGCACGCACAAGGCTTGAAAGGGTGCGAGCAACATGCTTTGATCCAGTTTTAAAAACACCTGCAGATACATTCATTGTTTAAAACACCATTGTCTCTGAAACAATGCAGGTGTGGAATGACGCCGCCTCACAGATCTTCTACTCATTAGGGATAGGAGTTGGAGGGCTGCTTTCTATGGCCTCTTACAACAAGTTTGACAACAATGTCATAAGGTGAGTTTGTTGTTTGCTCCATTGTTGCAGCCATGACAGCTACATTCTCTTACTCTTTTTTTTTTTTTTTTTTTTTTTTTTTTTTTTTTTTTTTTGGTAGGGACACCATAATAATCACTACAGGAAACTGCACCACCAGCTTCTTTGCAGGATTTGCTATATTTTCGATCTTGGGTCACATGGCATGGAGGAAGGGAGTGCCTGTTGCAGAGGTGGCAGACACTGGTAGGTAGCATGGACCACTTAGTTCACTGTTTTTGGTCAGTGTTTTGCATTATATGCACTATCATTTCTTCATCATTTTTCAGGTCCTGGGTTGGCCTTTGTTGCATATCCAGAAGCACTTGCCCTGCTCCCAGGCTCAGTATTTTGGTCCATTATGTTCTTTCTCATGCTTTTTTTCCTCGGGGTTGATACACTGGTAAGACCATGGACCATACGAACACATCAAGTAAAGTAAACATTGATAAGTCCGCTTGTAAATGCATGATACCATCTGATCTGTGTCCGTACAGTTTGGCAACATGGAGGGCATCACAACGGCCGTACTGGATGAGTTTCCACAGCTTAGAGGAAACCCGCTGCACAAGTCTTTGTTCTTGGGTGCTCTGTGTTTCTGCTTCTATCTGATGGGCCTCCTCTTAGTGACTGATGTAAGTGTGCTTTAAAAGAACAACAGTATGTGGAAAATCTTTGTGTGTGCGCCTCACTATTTTGCTTAGACTCACATTTTCACCATTTTTGTGTGTCTTCATAGGGAGGGATTTACTGGTTCACTCTCATTGACTCCTTCAGCACTAGTTTTGGCCTCATCATCATCACCCTTTTCATGTGCCTTGGCATCTCCTTTTTCTATGGTATTCTATTTCACCACCCACCACCTAATCATATCACTCCACTGTAGTTCAGGACACAGTAAAGATGAAGAAATGTCACTTTTTTTTTTGTGCTCGTAACTCCAAATTTGCCAACTTTTGCTCTTGTTCCCACTGTTTTCTTGTTGCTTTTAAGCTTTTAACTGTCTGTTCATTCTCTGCAGTGACAATGACATTCAATTTCATTTCATTTCATTTCATTCATTCATTTATTCATTTTCTACACCACTTAGTCCTATTCAGTATTGTGGGGAAACAACTATTTCTGCGATTAGTAGTTGAGAGGTAGGGTAAACCCTGGACATATCAGTTTTATTTCATTGTTCCTTCTGTGCATCTGTCATTTAACTTTTCTGTTAGGAGTCAACCAGTTTTGTCAAGACATTGTTGACATGATCTGCCACTGCCCTCCCTGGTGCAGCAAAGTGCTGCTTTACTTCAAAGCTTGCTGGGTTTTCTTCACTCCGTTTCTTCTGCTGGTGAGTATCAGTGTTTCAATTCACAGGCGTATAGCTGTAATTCAGATGCAGTGGCAGAGAAATGATTTTAATCATTAACATTGTGGTTATGGTCCAATGTAATTTAGATAAAACTAAAGCTATTAGTAAGAGAAATCTGTTGAAGCACAATTAATGATGTTAGCACCAAACTGTGGTGATACTGTTACTTGAAGCATTGTCATTTGTATTGTTTGCTCAAGCCATGTGACCTAACCTCCCCTTTCTTCCACTCATCTTTGTGTGCTGCCTGAAGCAGTATTGCCGTTTACATTCAGACCCAGGTGATGCTGTCTGTATTGTTGCACTTTCAGCAAAGGGTGTAATTTGATAAGGGGTGATGGACTGTGCTCTGTAACGGAGCTAAAAATACCCCAGGAAATTGCTGAAGGACCAGAAATTGCAAGACAAACTGCATGCCCATTTCCCAAAAAAATTATAATGTAATTAAACAGTAACTCTCTCATGTATATGTACTATTTTATGAAAAAATATGAGCTCATGTTGAATTTACTAGTGATAAAAGTAGCAAATGTAAAGGATGGGGTGGACTTATTCTCAGAAGATGTAGTAAATTTCTTTGTGTTGCAAGGAAATCTATTGATGAAATAGGATCCCTTTACTTGGTTTCATAGTCATAAGAGATGAATAGCTCAATGCTTACATGGAATTTGGAAAACTATATAACACTTCTGGGAAAATGTGGCAGTTTGAGCTGGATTATAAATGTTACTAGTGACCACGGGGTTGGAGAGGGTCGAAAACATCCTACTGCTACTTTTTGAGAATTTGTGATGTAAATGACCTTTAGTCATTTCAGATATATGGCACAGTACCCAAGCTGTGCTGGAATCTTGATGCCAGTTAAATAATTGAAGGGGAGAAACTGATATTCATTCAGAGCTCCCCCTGAAGCATTTCTGAACTGGGTCTCTCATTCTCTCTTCTTCAGATGCTAGTGCATTGTTGTTGTTTCTCACTGTGTGCCCCTTCCATTGCATAGTTCATCCTGACCTACATCTTCATTGAGATGTACAACACACCACTCCATTACGGCTCATACGTGTATCCATGGTGGGGTAAAGCTTTGGGCGTGTGCATGGGTGCGACCTGCTGCCTGCAGATCCTCATCTGGGCCGTTGTCGCCATAAGCAGAGAAACAGGAACACTGAAAGATGTCAGTATTAATTCTGTTACTCTGTCACAGTTAAGTCTCATTCTACACTATAGCCATACAGCTCTGCTCAAACTGTCAGTTCTGATGTTTGGCATCTTTCTTTGCAGCGTTTCAGGAAAGCGATTCGACCCCTAAACTCCTGGCGGGTAAATAATTTGAACAGCACCGGAAGAAGAGAGGAACGCATGGAGCCCGAGAGAGTGGAAACTCCTTTCACTGTTACCCTCACTGATATGGACTATACAGCTATGACATGGGAGGTGGGAAGCCAGGCATAAGGCACCAGCGATGAACTCACAATGATGACAAAACTGTTGAGAAGACAGGAATTTGTTACTCACCCCAGCACGGCTCTGGTGGCTGGGTTGGACCAGGCTGTGCTCTGAAGGGCAGTGTGAACTAAGAGTTTTATTTATATCATTATATATTTAGGGATATTGTTTGTTTTTTTTTAAAAAAAACATTTTTTATGTTGTGTCAAATGTAAGGTTACAGAGGTAAGTTGAACTTTAGATCATCTTTCTGATGATGACCTTACAATGCCACAGTGGTGGAGGACAACAAACTTTCATTGATGGGATCCAACCACAGGATTGTTGTCTTGTGCGAGGAAGGACACAGTAAGACACAAGGGACCTGGAGAAGTGGTTACATATTATCAGCCTGCAAGACAAATTATGCTGACCGTGTTACAGGACCAGGTCATGAACACTTTGGCTCTATCTTGCTTTTTTTTAAATGAATGACTGGTAAAATTATTTGTGCAATAAATGAATGTCAAAATGAGTTGCCAAGTCAACATTTTTTTAAATATTCTATTCATGTGTCAGAGGTTAATAACTTTTTAAATAAACAATTCATACAGACTGCTGTAGAAATGTTGATAGTTTACTTAATTAAATCCAGAATACAATGCTACCATTTTATGTATCATCAACAAATTTATGTGCTGGTATTGTAGATTTGCTTATAAGCGAATATCTCATATAACCCACTGCCACTGAGAACAGATGTGGACACACTTTCTTTCACTGGAAGTTGTTTTTTCCCCACTACTTTAATAGTCGGTTTCCTTTTTGCTGTTTATAAGCAGACAGCGCTAGTGCTCAGTGACATTTTATCACTTAAGTTTTTTTTTTTTTTATTTGAATAAATGTTCAAAATGAAATAGATACTTTGATCTCCTAAGAAAAATGTACACTTATTATTGTAATGGTATCCACTTTGCAAACATTTCTCACGAAGGTTTGCAGGTATAAATGATATTGTTAGGTTTGCACTTTACTCAGTTGAAAGAAATTATTGCTGTACAATGATATGCACATGTTTGTTTGTTTTTTTACTCACCCAGTAACATTATGCTTGGGACAAAATGGAAAGATGCTAGAAAGAACACAAAAGATACACTGACACGTGTTACACCTGTCAAATTAATGCATTCACTGAACACAACTGTCACAGATTTAGTAACTGTGCTTGTTGCCCCTTTTTTTTTTTTTTTTTTAACCTATTGTATCCCTAAAGGTTCTGTATTATGTGGTGTTGAAAAAAGTATCCGACATTTTCATTAGAACTTTACTTGAGAAAACAGCCTACTTTTAGTCCATTATTTCCAGTTTCTTTGGAATATTTACTGCGCTTCCCCTTTTCTGCATATGTGGGTTTACACATCTGTACCTACAATGGGTTAGATACTGTTATGGTTTGTGATGTGAAAAAAAATTAACATTTCAACAGAATATTTTACATCTCTCATAAGCACAAACGTGAAATAAACTCATTTAATTTCATTCATTGTTGTAACATGCCGCTGTCAGATTATGACGGTTAAAGGCAAACTCTTGTTCTGAAATCCACGAGTTTTAAACCCTTTCGACGACAAAAGCCATTAAATTTGTGAAGAACAATCAGCTGTGAGGTTGCACAATGATATTGCCACAAGAGGGCAGTGGTGGTAAGAACCGTGCTAAGGCTTGGCCAGCTGACACAGATTTTGCTGAATATGTTTAATTACATTTTTAAAATATATCAGTAAAAACATGTTAAATTCAAATATGACAATTCGGTGTTATCAATGTCAGCATGAAGATGTCAATTGAAAATTAGCTTTAAATAGTGTGTAATATACGTTCACCCTATGAATAAAATCGTGGAACAAACACACGTACTGTGTGCATCGCTAATATTTAAAAAACAAACAAAAAAATATAAAACAACCTAACAACACGGACTCTGAAGTGGACACGCTAAGCCCTGACTCCCGTCTATGGCGGGTTAAATGCAAATAAGAGGATGTGGCGTCGATTTTTTTTCCCGCGTTTTCAGCTCGTGATTTTGGGTGCGTTCGTTTGCATGTTTCTTTGAACGTAGATTGTGGTTTGCGTATAATTCCAGTGAGCCTTGGATAATTGTAACATTTTAACTCATATATTGGATACTGGTTTTGACTATATTGAATGAGAAAGTAGAAAATCATAATACAAAGCGAGACAAACTGTATCTTAAGAATAAATTGCAAACAATGACTGGGAATGGCGTACAAATTTCTCCTGACTTTCTTCCTTGGCTCTCCGTCGCGTACTTCCGTTATACAAAACGAGCATCCCGAGTATTACGGTTTCAGGAAGTAGGTCAGATTTTGTTGTATTGTTGGGGCGGAACTTCTTTAGTGGCTTTTAAACTCAGTTAACATTAGTTGTTGTCTTCAGAAATCACAGCTATTTTTCTTCTTAATATAGTTGCCTTTCAGCTAAGCAGACACTAACATGCCACCTAAAAAACGCAACTCCGGAACGACACAGAGCAAGGAGCAGAAGCCCAGTTCTGACAGTTCATTTTCAGACAAGAATCCAGAGTTATCTGTGAAAAAGTAAGAGAAGTTAAGATGCTTCTTCTGGGACGTAGCCGCTAGCGTTTACTTTATTTGTTTATTTAAAACAGCTATATTTGCCGTTATATTTGGGGCATTTGCCACGTATCTAACCACTTCTTGCTAGCTTGTGTGACAAACAATTTGGCCGACTACTTAGCTTCTCTAAACGAAGTTGGGCTAATTTAGAGCTAATGTGATTAGGTTTTAATATTCCTCAACACTACACAACTGGTCATTGAGTTTAATCCTTAAGCAATAAGTTTAGTCAGTTAGTAATAGGTAAACACGTTGTAATCTTGGTTGTGACGCTGTTATAAACAAAGCATGTTGGGCATAGTCTTGCTGGGAGTTAATGGTGTTGCGCTGGCAGGATGATGACATTTGCTGCTTCTTTTTATGGTTTTGTTTTCCGTCCTTTAGGCACAAAGATAAAGATGCTGAGTTTGTGACACTGTGTAAGAGCCTTCATGTTACAGACCTGGTCTGTGACCGCACTTGGACACTGTGGAAAACTGTTCAGGAATCTATGGATGGAGCTGTTGTATGTATTTATAATTATTTGACCCATCATGTTTGATGTAATTCTGGAACATAAAGGAAAAAATAGGGGAGGATTAGAAAACGCAACATATCTCCTTTTTGAATAAAGCTCATATACCAAATTATACCGCTCATCAATGGAACCTTCTCGCGCATGTAGTTCATCCATGCTTTTACAGAGGCATTTTCATCTTTGTCATGTAGAACCAAAGCCCTGATTCTCCTCCAATGAAATTTCAATGTATTTGGCCACAAAGAATGAATTCACTTTTTATTCATGTAAATTAGTTAGTGCCAAGAAAACTTGATGTCTCTTCAGCACATATAAATGTTCCTCCTTGCATCAGGATTTCAGGATAAGTTTCTTTAAGCACCTAGTGGACAGTTATATGAAAATGACATTTTAAAGTGCTCCTGAAGTCATGTCACTGTGGCTTATTAATTTGTAATCCACTGTGTTCTTGTACAGTGTACAGCTGTTATAAGGAAGGAAGAGCTACCTGTATCTCTTTGTCATGTTATGTTTTTTTTTAATTTACATTTTTCAGGACACTCAGAAAAGGCTGTGGGGTGCTTGTCTGTTTGTGATTGTAACAGACATGGATGTTGCCTGTTTCACTGTGACTCAAGTTCTGAAAGCAGTCAATTTAAAGTAAGTGCTCGTAGTCATTTTATTAAAAATATATATCCTTATTGTATCTCCATGCATACATTAGTTATTTGTGTAGATTTGAAAAAAAAAAACCAAAAAACTTTTGTTACTTATTTTATTGGATTTCCTGTTTGGTAGTTGCAGCCATGAATAAACTATACCTTGTTAAGAACTGCTTTGTGTATTATACATTACATACTGTGTATTAGTGCTTTAACAGATTATTTGATAAGTAGAAATTGCACCATACACAAGACTTGAAAAGTCTTCAATTTCTCTTTTTTTATTCTGCAGCATAAAGCAGTTTATTGAATTGGTGAGAAAGTTGGATGTGAACTTGGATACAATAAGCACTAAAGTGAATTCAGCACTGACACGATTGGAGAAGAAGTATGATGTGATGCTGGCTCTCTACCAGAGGTTTGAAAAGTGAGTGTCTTAGTGGAGTACAGGGAAATAACAGTCGAGAGCCATTTTGGCGTAAATGTAACCCACCATAAAACTTTTTATGTTTCAGAACATGCAAAAAAATCTTTGCTTTGACTCCTAATGACAAGTAAGTTGAGTTTAAGAGGGTGATCTACCTCAGCTTTTTGTACTTTTGTCACACTTTCTTTAGCATCTTTGACCTTTCCTTTTGATGTTTTAAGGTTAGTTGAAATTAGATGTGTGACTCGTGGTAACGGTTCATTGTCTTGTTTCAAGGGCAAAAGAGACAATGCGGACCTGCTGGACAATGTTTCTACTGGCAAAGGGTAAGCTGAGCTTTCTAGCATGATCAGCAAAAAACAAGTGGTATCAAGGTGTTCCTACACTTGGTGAAACTAGTTATTCATTTTCCTCAATCTTCTTATTACTCTTCCTTCCTCCTCCATGCTCAGTTATGGATATCATATTCATTGGAAAATTGTCTTTTTCTTCATGTTTACAGCTCTGTTCACACCAGTATTACTGTGAAGACGCTTAACATGTGATGTGTACTGCTGTCTGCAGGAAGGGCTTTGCAGATGGAGGATGACTTAGTCATATCCTTCCAGCTGCTGCTTTGTACATTGGAGTTATTCATCAAGCGCTGCTCTCCAGACCTTCTGCAGCCTCTTTACAGTCAGTTTCACCATCAGTTACTTTAATCTCCATGTTTGCTTAAAATTTCCATGATTTATTAGAAAAAGATCAGTAAATGTAAAGTCAAAGTAGTTTTATGTTTCTCATGTTGTTCAGATATTGAAAGGTTAAATTTGACATGTCAGCTTATTAATGTACATATGGATAATTGATACATTTATATTCCCTTTATTATCATTATTATTATTATTATTTTTTCAGAATCAGCAATCAGTAAGGTTCAGAGCACTCCAACACGAACATCTCGTCGCAACCAGAGCAAAGCCAAATCCCGACCTGCAGAGCCAGAGTTTGATGTGCAGCTCCTAGAAACGTTGTGCAAAGAGAATGAATGCAACCTAGAAGAGGTCTGAGCACTCTTTGTTTTTAATTTTTTAATCAATTCTGAAAGCCGTCCTATGAGTTGAATTAAATGACCTGTGTGTGCTCTGACCTGACCTGTTTCTTATACTATTTGCAGGTGAAGAACGTATATCAGACCAGTTTCTCAACCTTTCTGGACTCTATGGATCTTTCAAGATACCCAGAATTTCCTCAGGTAGGGAGCAGTTCTCAGAACATGTGCTTCATTGTTTGGTTTTACTCTGTCTCCTTCACACCTATTCCTTCCATTACTTATCTCTCCATCCTTCCTCTTTCCTTTGTTCAATGTTTTAGTGTATGACAGATGTTGGCTTTTCTTTTTGCTGCTCAGACATATTTGTTCACACATACACAGTGTCACAAAAATGTTTACTTAAGCAGGGGATTCTTTGTAGGATATCAGGGCAGTATATTGCAGTGTTGGGTCTGAAAAAAGTGGGGACAGGATGCCACTGTTTGCTGATATGGTCACTCATCTGAAGGAGGATACTGGACATATTTATTTTTACTGTTGCATCATCCTGGTAATGGACAGATGGTGGCTTTTTTTTTCTTCTTTACTGTCTCATGATTGAATAATGCCTTGGTCTCATCCTGTCAGCCATACCTTTCACAGCGAGATTTTGATGATATTTTATAGCTAAAATTGAAAAACAGATTGCGTTGTCTTATCTTGTGGAGCGCCTTACACTTGACAGCTTTGTCTTGTTTTGAAAAAGTTGACTTTAAGACTGACTTGTCATCAAACGCAAGCTCTCGCTGTTATGATGCAGTCTTTTTTTGTAATGTGAGCTGGCTGCTGTGCAGTTTAAAAGATTTAAATGGAAAATATGCTTTTGGCAAAGTTTGCATGGTTTGTTGTGTGCATTCACAATTTTCTTTTTTTACATGAATGTCAGTCTTCTGCTTATGTTTAGTTTGATCTTTTCATAAGGCTACTAACTGATGCTGTAAAAGCGTCATGTCCATGATATGTCGAGTTGGCTGCATGGACAACTGTAGTCGAATGTATCTCTGCATTTTATTTTATTTTTTTTTAATTATTATAAGCCTGAAGTTGCTGAGATTGATGAGGTCATGATCTTCTATAATTTTTTGTACCTCAAACACAGAGTTGATGCTTCACAGCTCATCTTCAATGTGAACAGAACAAGAAAAGACTTATTTTTGTGGATTTTAGGGTTTGAGTTACAGCTCACTTTGTAATGATAAAATTACATAATATGTTAAATTTCTTGTGCTGGAAGGATTCTTAGTACTAATTCTTTGCATTTAAATTTTCAACCCAGGTCACTGATGTCAACCAGCAGTATGAAGAGCACCACCTTAAGAGCAGGGACATTGATGGACGGCTGTTTTTTGATGGAGATGAGACTGTTGTTGCACCTAAAGTTGAGATGTAATTTCTTTTTTTTTCACTGCTCATTGTTTGACATTAGATTTGAGAAAAAAAAATGAAGAAAAAAATGTTGATGAATCTAATTCTACATTCAGATCACAGGCAGAGAGGACACCAAAGAAGAATCAACAGGATGAAGATGGGGTAACTATTCCTCCACAGACACCAATCAGGTGAGCAGTTTGCTGACATTCACTTGTTTTGCATTGGGACAGAGAACTTTAATCATTTAACCATCACGACTGTATGATTATTTTTATTTACTTCTCAGGGCTGCCATGACATCCATTCGGCTGCTGAGAGGGGACCTCCCATCCAGTGGAGATCAACCATCCACTAACCTGGCCACATATTTCAAAGTGCGTCTCTTTAAGCATCTCCTTTTAATATAGTGTTAAGTGAGCACACATCTCTCTTAATTGACCATTTTGGTTTCTTGTTCTTGGTTTACTGTGAACAGAATTGCACTGTGGACCCCACTCAGGATGTTCAAAAGCGTTTGGAGACACTTGGACAGGTGTTCAGCCAGAAATTTGGTGAGGCTGTTGGGCCACACTGTGTTGCATATGGCAGACAGGTATGAACTACCCATCAGGAAGTCAAACGTGAACACTGACAACCTTCCTGTTCTCATATGTTTTTATATTTGTGTGAATTTCTTTCTGTTTTCCAGAGATTTACTCTTGGTGTCAGACTGTATTACAAAGTAATGGAAGCAATGCTGAAATCGGTACAGAATCCTGTTTGAGCCTATTCATTTTGAAGTGTTCAGTTGTGCCAAGAAGAAAGTGTTGCAATAAAATATCAGACACATGATTGTTTTTTTTATTTGTGTGTTTGCTTTCTGTTTTTTATTTCATAGGAAGAAAAGCGACTGTCTGTGCAGAATTTCAGGTGTGTGGGTTTTTTTTCCCCAATAAAGCAGATTGTAAATCCAGATACTTTAGCTGTGTATTCACTTAAACTTCTGCTGAATGTCATAAGCATGTCATTTGCATACTTGCTTGAAACACACAAACTGTTCTTTCAATGAGTCAATTCATGTTTTCTACTTTGCAGTAAATTGCTCAATGACTCCACATTCCACACATCACTTTTGGCCTGCGCTCTGGAAGTGGTCATGGCAACATATGAAGGTACCATCCTGTCATTCTTAGTAAACATTCTCATTTCATAAAAAGCTGTTCTTTAGTTAAAATGTTTTTTAGACAATTAAATGTATATGTTTAGTGTGTGACAAATTGTAATAATGGTGTGTGTGCTGTGTAACCAGAAAGCAGCTTTAAAAATGGAGGGTACAACCATGGAAGTGGGGACCAAGCTGAAACAGATGTATGTTTCCCCTGGATACTGAATGTGTTCGGCCTCGCTGCCTTTGACTTCTACAAAGTAATTGAGAGCTTTATCAAAGCTGAGCCTATTCTGAGCAAGGATATCATCAAACATCTGGAGTCCTGTGAGAACCTCATCATGGAGAGGATTGCGTGGAAAACGGTCAGTATTATGTTACATTGTAGAGTGTGCTTGTGATACATCACACTATGTTGTTAAAATGCATCATAACAGACACAAACCCTGTAAATAGGCTTAATATTTATTAGTGCATAGGAAGTAAAACAGAAGCTCACACATTTTATAAAGCTATTAAATAAACTATAATATCTGGTCAGTATTTTGTGAAAACAGTATAGCGTCTTCAGAAATTTGCAACATAAAAGTCCTGATTTTAGGTTAGTATTTAATCAACATAATGAGTTTATATTGACAATATACAGTGAATAGAAAACAGGCAGTGATCCTCAGAAAATGACAAAAGTCCAGATTGCTGCAGATGTCCTGGACTTCACAGTTGACTTAAACTTGAGTTTTGCATTAACATTAAACAGACAGAGCCTGCGGTAATATGCCACAGCATGGCAAACACTTGTCCAGAAATGTAACCACATGTTGCAGTGAGGCAGACAGCAATAACTGTGACTGGTATTGTTAAGCTATGTTTATTTAAATTGCTGAAGCCAGTGAATCAATGAGATGCTAAATTAAATTTGTTGTAATCAAATTTTCAGGATGGCGGTACATGATCGCTGCAGCTTCATGCTCTTTACTGTGCATCTTTTTGTGCAACGGTGCACTGTTGTAGACCACTGCAATTTCATATTAATTTGTACAATGACATTCTATTATATTCTATTCTATTCTATTCTATTCTATTCTATTCTATTCTATTCTATCTTTATTTCTGCCTGAATAGCTATATTTTTTTTTTCTAGTGTTTTTTTATTTTTTCATATACCTATCACCTTTTCTTTTGTAGGTTTTATATAAAAATGACAATTATGTCACATAAAAATGACAGTTGTTAAGCATTTTGCAAGCTGAGCTGTGGACTTGCACCCATTCTTTTTTAAGCACATAAGAAAAATCTTTTGCTCGGAAATACTTGTATGAACAGGAACCCCAGAAAAAAATATGGACCATATTGTCAGCACATGCATACATGCATCCCCTGCGGATCATAGTTAACACACAGTTTTCCGTCTTCTCCATCATGAGTCACACAGCACTGGGAACAAGAGTGCTTTGTATTATCTTGAAGACTAGTTTTATTGACTGTTGAAGCTGTCTGGTATCTTAGCATTAAGGGAATGTTTTATAAATCAAAAGACAATTTTGTAAGTACTAGTATGAAATTATTTATGTCATTGGCTGCCATTGCCTCTAACGCCTTGTACCTCCCTGTGCACCAGGCTGCTGGAGAAATAATAGATGAGTGGATTGAGGCAGCAGTTGAAACTGGCAAGGCAAAGGACTACCGGATGCACTGCCTTGGTCACTATTGTCAGACCACAGTGGGGCAGCAGCTTCATGTGTGTGAGGGTATATCCCAGCAGGTTGATGTGATAGGGGAGGAAGCACAGCAAGTAGACACCCAGCACCCAGTAAATAACTCTGAGGGTGTGCTGACGGGTACGACGGTGGTTGCGGTAGCGGTGCCACGAGTGGCGAAGCACACTCAGCACTCTGCAATAGCTGTAGAGCAGTATTAGAGTGGGTAGCAAAAATGACCCCAGCACTAGGCCCAGGGCTACCAGGATGATGGTTTTGTGGTGCTGTGAAGATGGATCCAGCAGACATGGCTTGTTTTGATGAGATGCAGCTGAGCGCAGCAAAGGTAAACCCACACTGAGTCCCAGTACCAGACACCAGATCCCCCCACTAACCACCTTTGCCATGCGGAGCCTGCGGATTGTAGATGCCAAAGGGTGCACCACAGCCAGGTATCGGTCCACAGCAATGCACACCAGGAAGAAGATACCCCCATACAAACTGATGTATTTAAGGATAAAAGTAATCTGGCAGTAAGCTGCTCCAGGAGTCCAACTGGATACGGTCTTGGAGGATAGAGCTCGAGCCTTTTGGTGGTAGAAATAGATTCTCATAGGTAGAGAAATCACAAAAAAGAAGTCAGCTGTTGTCAGACTGACCATGTAAATAGCTGTGGAGTTCTTGGCATATGGCGACATACACAGTCTCCGCAGAGCCAGACTGTTTGTGACCAGCCCCAGCAGGAAAATGATACTGTAGCACACTTGGTAGAAAGTGAAGCGGTAGCTTGTATCCACTGTACAGTTATATGAAAATGAGGCCGGGTTTGCTGTCAGTTCTGTCATATTCCACATCTCCATATCTCAAAAGGATTTGTAACTTCAGTGTCTGAAATCTCTGCGTTGCTCTCATGTCTGGAAGAGATTAGGTCGATTGGTGTGAGTACATGACGTAAGATTGTAACCCCTTCTAAAGCAATTAAACCTGTAGAAAGCTAAAACTTAATCAACTCAAAATGTGTCTTGCTTTATGAAATGTAAATTTGCCAAGGGGACTAGAATACACTACGTTAACTAACATGGTCCTATGAATCTTGCCAATAAAGTTTTAAATGCAGCTTTCTGCTCATAAAACAAGCAAACATTTGGCTTCATTATATTCAGAATGTAAACAAAAGCAACATATCACTGTCATACTATTTAAGCACACATTTAGTAAAGCTCATAAAGTTAACTTCTGGCAGAGATTTACAGAAGCAGTAATTGAAGTTTGTTCAGTCTTATCAAATATCCAACACCAGCAGTTTAGACCTTTGATTAACAACACTGCAGTCAGAAAATGACAGATGCATTGAATCAGTACTACAGACTGAGAAGACTTTACACAACGTAAGAGTAATTATACTGTATATGTCATTTTGAAATGATTTTTTAGTTTAAACCCACAATGAGCTTCTACTGTACACTACATGGCCAGGAAACGTAATACAAATCTTTTTAATAGACCACTTTTAGATTAAATTAAGGATTGTTTTTTTGCCTAGGTATTGTTTTGTATTGGAGCATAGAAATTCTACTAAAGGAAAAAAAAAACCTCATTATGTTATAACTTGATAATTTATTGTAAAAATGTGAAATATGTTATGAATTTATATTGTCCTTTTTTCCTAGGGTGGCAACTCTATGCATTAGAAAAACTGAAGCTGTGTCACAAATCTGTTCAAAATTGTGCTAATTTTTCACTAAGGATGAGAAATATTATAATATGTTGTATGGCTGATGTGAAAGACCAAGTTTCTTTCTGTACATCCTTAACATTCTCAGTGAGACTCAGATTTGGATTCTGTGATGAGGGCCAATCCATGCATGAAAATTATCCTATACTCTGTGATCATTTAACATTTTAGCTCAAGAATTCATAGCATTGTCATCGTGTAAAAATCTAGCTACAAAATGACCTGGTCATTGCTTACATTGAGGTAGACAGCTAACCTGGCTACCTGAATACATGGGCACATTATTAAACTGGAGGAGTTCCAGATCAATAGATCATTTGCATAATTGAAACGAGGTGGTGACCTGTTTCTACATTTATTGTTTTTTTTTGTTGTTTTTTTTGTTTTTTTTAAATAGTCGAGTACTATATACTACACCTGTCAATTTGTCAAGTGCAGCTCAGTTAGCAGCTATTCCTGTTGTCATTAATCTAGTTTTAAAGACATTTCTTCCCATATTACCAGCAGAAAAGAATATAGACTTAAGTTCTACTTCATGTTGAAGCTGACTGACTTGTGTTAGGTCCTGATTCTTCTAAATAAACATATTAGTCATTATTTTTTTCTTGACATATTGTATTAAATTCCATCAGTTGTACAGTTTGACAAACTGGATCCAGTTACTCCATAATTTCAGAAAATTAAAATCAATATAGAGTGTTGATCAACAATTAATTTTAATAATAAATTCAGATCACTCTTTAGCTGTAAGACTTCTAAGCCTCATCAACTTGTGCTTTCAGTAAAAAAAGGACTTTTTTTTAATCCATAGCATTGTTTCTATACAATTCTTCTGAGCACAATTTGCAGAACTAAAATTTACATTGAAAAAGGTAACATGTCATCACTCACCAGTTACAGGAACAAGGCAGTGACCAGTAACAATGCATCATTTTTCTAGTCAGTTGCTGTTCAGCATCCTGCGATAGCATTGCACATTCTACTGATTGGAGCAGAAGCTCCACTGATAAGGACCCTCCACCCCCTGCCCCCATACACCAAACACACACACATGCTACTTTTTAAAACAAGATGGTTTGGGGTTGATCATTAACCATATTTCCATCCAGCTCATACAGGAATTGCAGCAATTCAGTGACAGAAGGTGCTGTAATTGTTCAGCAGTGTATTTGTTTTAATCAGCATTGTGTGGAAAATTCAGCCCAAGTGAACTCCAGAAAAAAAAATCTATACTTGTCTTGATCAGTCGAATATAAAGGCAAAGTTACTTTTTCAACAACATACCAGTTAGTAAAACTTTTAATAAGGTTCTTCTATGCAGACTAAATGCAGTGTCTTATTAGTATCTAATTTCATAACCTCTCATATGGATACAGAATTCTCCTCTTTTAAGAAAAAATATTATTAGAAAATATGCTGTCTGGTTCAAATTATTATCAGTGCTTTCACTTTTAAGTCAAGTAAACTATGTTTTCAAGCCTTCCCAGTGTCACAACTGCAGCAAACACTTTTTTCCCCCATTACTGTGAAAGTTTTTCTCACTCAAGAGGCATGCTGTTACTTGAATGTTTTAGGCTCTCAGCCCTGGATTGTGATGGATCTACACTTATTAGCACATACCTCCAGGCATGGCTTCTCAAAAAGAATGCTGTAATGTTCTGTCTTGCAGCACACAGCTTTTATGAGGAGGAGCGAATAGTTTGCACTTTTCCACTGTATTTCACTAGTACTGTCAGTTGTGTTTGCACATGTTGAAATGCATTAGATATGTTCTCTACAGAGATAAGCAGCATAGGGCTGGTTAGTGTGTTGTTGTGGTATTGACCACACCCAAATATACACTTCAAAACTTTCTCATTGTAGTTTTACAGCCCAGCCACAGTGCTACTATCTACATTAATACACGTATCACAGATTAGTCCAGGTAGATGACTTGGTTGCACCCTATGAAAGAGGAACTACTGATACAGTTTTTCTGTAAAGCATTTTATAACAACATTCCAAGCAATAAAAGTGCTGAATTCAATACAAAAACATTTTAAAGAAAAAAAATAGGAGAAACTTGCAACTTTTTATTCACTGTGAGTATTAAAAAAAAAAAGCCGAACAAACTGCTCTACAAAGTGTATTAAATTCTTGAAGGGTCAACATATTACAAAAATATTGACAAACTGCACTTTAATAGGGCTATAATACTGGTTAACAGTTGCTAAAGGAGTGGCAGCTTTGAGGATTAAGATGACAAATACTGTGTTTATGCTAAAACACTTGCTTTTTTATGGACCCACTTGTCATTTCTGCTAATGCACATTACAGAAACATATTTCTATTAAATCAACAATTTTATAACTTGAGTTTTAAATGATAAAGGTTTTTTATGTTGCAACATAGTCATTTTCCAACTCTTTTAGTGTCTGAATTGGTATCAGTGTCTTAAGTCCTGGTCAAAGGTCTCTGAGGTCTCCAGGAGAAGGGCGTGACTCCTTAGTAACCATTTTGTTTGTTTCAAAGTCATTCTGGTTCCAGGTTGTCCTCTCATTCCCAGCCATACACACTGAATTATCAGTCAACGCCACACATCAAAGCGGTCATCAGGCTGTGGATTCATTGTCAAATACTTTAGATCTCAGTGTAAGGGTCTTGTGAGTTGCGTTTGCGCTGCTTTGTATGCTGTCTGTTTGTAATCTGTCAAAAAGTTTGGTTCCATTCTGCCATGCTATTGTTTTTCTTTTGATGGAGCTTTGAATAGTCTCTGAAGTAAAGTAGTAAATGACTGGATCAAAACAGCAATTGGTCACTGCTATACAAAGAGCAATGGGGTAAATTGTTCTGACCACAAGTTCTGCATAGCATCCCTTTAGGATGTTGGAGCGGACTAGGGCGTAGAATATGAGATTGAGATTGTAGGGAATGAAACAAAAGCAGAAGATGAACAGATGCACTATAATCATCCTCAAGACCTTTGTCTTGTTGTGGTTCCCTCCACGGTTGAGGGTTTCGGGTCTCCTGAGGGTCCGTAACACCATGAATGAGCAGAAAACATTGATCATCAACGGGAGGAAGAAGCCCGCGGTCTCGATAAACACCACCACCTTGAACAGCTCAGACTTCCACTGCTTTTTTGAGTAGTTCTCAAAGCAAAACCTTTGGGAGGAGTTAGTATTGTTTGGTGAAGTGGTGTCCAGAAGGAATCCTGTTGGTATACTTCCAGCAAGAATAATCGCCCACACTGCAAGACAGGCCAGTTTGGCATTCCTCTTAGTACGAATTGTCTGGGACCGGAAAGGGTGCACAATGGCCAGAAAACGGTCAACACTGATGCAAGTGAGGAAGAGGATGCTGCCGTACATGTTGGTGTAGAATAGTGACACAGAAATCTTGCAGAGCACGCTTTCAAATATCCAGTCACGCTTAACAAAGTACACTATCCGAAAAGGCAGACTCAAGACAAAGAGCGAGTCAGAGACAATAAGGTTGATCATGTACGTCGTGGTCTCGTTCCGCAGCTTCAGTGTACAGCCAAAAATATATGCAGCCGTCATGTTGAAGAAAAGTCCCACCACAAACACAAGGCTAAAAATCCAACTGTACAGAGGGTACTTGAAGTCATCACTTTTGTCACACGTGCTGTTATTCATCTTTAAACCAGGCTGGTAGTTTTGGAGCATTTGCAGCAAATCAGGTAAATCCTCTCTGAACTTGTTACTTCTGTGTTGTCCAGCAGACGAGGAAATCTTAAAGAATGTTCGAGTTTGCAGGATTGTCACAAAATACCTTTTTTTTATTGGCTTCCAAAGTCCTTCACATGCAGTGTCCTTCCTCAAAAGTCGTTCAGCCGTCCTGTTATTCTTTTACGTGATGTTTTCAGTATTTTCAGGTCTCTTCCACAGTAGAAATGTTTATCTCCTCAGAGCAGTCATGTGTTTCTCCTCAAATCTGTGTGCAGATGAGTGGTTCTTCCCCTCTCTTGTTCTTCTGCATGTTCCTACAGCTGTCCTGTGTGCGCATGGTGGTTATTGCTTTGCTTCTGTTGAACTGTAAATCAGACACCTCGCAGCTGCCTGAAAGTAAAAATCACAGACGCAAAGAACTCAGTTGTCTGTTTAAACAAAGGGAGGAGCCTGAAACACAGCAAGCAGAGTCCTCCCACTGCTGCTTTGTTTGGCATTTACCCTAAATTTGAATTAGGTAGAGTTAAGAGTATCTGTGTGTTGTCTCTTTAGATTGACATACAAAACATCAAAGCACTTTTTAGATAATTTTTTTAGATTCAGATTTTTAGCTTAATAGCTGAAAATTCTGGACATCCAGCTTCATACTCTTCATATTATAAGGAATGTTTGTTTTCAAGTAAATAGAACCGTTAAAACATTGACAGAGACAAAACCTAACAAAATGATTCTGTGCTAATATAATGATACGTCACTGAAAGCATTTTGAGCAATTAAGCACCAAGTGTTCTTTCCAGATGTTGGTGGCGTCAGCAGGGTGTGGCAAGCATGACGTGAAGAATGTACTAATTTGGTTTTGCAATCATTCTTCAGATGCACATGTGTGGTGGAAAAAAGGATAATTGTTTTCTTTGCAGGGTTCCCCCCTGTTTGAACTCCTGAGACATGAACTCGAGGGTGGAGCAGCGGAGCAGCTGGAGACTCCAGCTAGTTTTAACCAGCCGCTGCAGCACAACCACACCGCTGCCGACCTGTAAGTCATCAAACTGCTAGTTGCTGGTGTGCAGCAACTGTAACCTGTCTAAGACAAGGAGACATATTTTGAAGAGTTGTGAAATCACCGTGATTCATTAAAGTCAGAGTGAAATTCCAGGACTCACTGCGAGACACTTTCTAGGCAGCTTTGCATTATGAAATATTAAAACGTGTTTTGTTTTTTTTTTTGTTTCGCTGAAAGTGTCAATTTTACCGGTTAACTAGCTTAGTTAACGCATACCACTGTTTCCTCTGTTGTGTTTACAGATATCTGTCCCCAATGCGCCCAGGCACGCGTGTCTTGCCTCCTGAGTCCCCAGCAGCTCCCACTTCTCAAGCTTCTTCTCAGCCTTCATCCCAGATACCCAGCCAAGCTCAAAGACACCCAAAGTCCAACTCTCTCAGCCTTTTCTATAAAAAATGTAAGCTGCTGATGAATTAGTGTTTATCAGTGTGGTCTGTACATGCCAGCAGCATTATCACTATGTACAGAAAAAAGAGCTTGATAATGCAGCTGATGTTGGTAGCAGATGAGCATGTATACTGATCAAAATGAAAAAAGTAATGTTTCTGTTACATGTTGTTTTTACTTTTCATCAAATTGCTCATCAAATTTGCTGCCGTGATAGTTTATTTTCTCTCTTTATTCTTGTCTGTTAGTATACCGATTGGCATATACAAGGCTGAAGACTCTATGTTCCTACCTGTTGTCCTCCCACCCTGAGTTGGAGCCAATAATATGGACTCTTTTCCAGCACACTCTGCAGCATGAGTACGAGCTAATGAGAGACCGCCACCTCGACCAGGTACCCGAGCTATTGTTATTTATTCTTCTGTTCCTTACTTGTAACTATTTTCCATACCACAACTAAAACAATAACACTGAACAATTTTATAACTTCAATTGATTATAAAGTGATTGGGTGAACCTACATTTTTTTAGTCCTCTTTTGTGAACTTGAAATGCAGACATTTCAAGGATGTTTCACATTTTCTTTTAGCTTTTTTTTTTTTTTACAGTAAAATAAATAAAGAATTATCATAAACTTTATTATTGCTGCTTTTGCCTTTTTAAGTGTCTCTTTTACAAGCCAGTTGACGATGTAGGGAACACATTTCCTCTTATATATCTGCTATAACTCTTGTTAAACGTTCAGGACAGTTCTGTAATTTTTTATCGGAAATTAAGACATCTTTAAAAAACAAACTTAAAATCCAGTTTTTATTAGGCTACACGTTTAAGCCATGGTGCTGGTTGAATATGTGAAATTGTTTTTTTTCTTTTCTTTTCTTTTTTTTTTTTTTTTTTTTTTTTTTTTTTGGAAAATTACGATAAACTACAGACGTTATGTTACGGTAACTCATATAATGCTAACTGAATAAAATCTGTCCTGAAGACAGCTCTTATGAAACCCCTCATTTTGCCCAGGCATAGCTGATGGCATGTTGGCAGAACTTCACCTCTCAGCAATCCTTATTTGATCATCATTAAAGTTACACATCTTTATTCTTAAAATTATTGTTCTTGGTAGTGGTGTTTTCTTTTTCTTGTGCCTCCCTTATTCTCTTGAGTCCTTTTCTCATGTTTTCTTCTGTCATCTTCAAAATACCTTCATCTGTTCTTGCAGTTAATGATGTCAGCCATGTATGCCATATGCAAAGTGAAGAGTGTCGATCTGCGCTTCAAGTCCATTGTCTCAGCATACAAGAACATGCCCAATACCAACCAAGAGGTAGTGCAGTGTTTTAAAAACTGCATAAAAATTAATCCTGTCAGCTGAACCTTTGCTATTCTAAGAATTAATCACTCTGTATGTTGCAGACTTTCAAGCATGTGTTGATCACAGAGGGCCAGTATGACTCCATCATTGTCTTCTATAATCAAGTGTTCATGCAGAAGCTGAAAACCAACATTCTGCAGTATGCATCCACCAGGGTGAGTCAAGCAGCAGTGCACTTTTAATACACGCATAATCAGAAAAGTCTGCACTTCTTATGCTCCTTCTTAATTTTGATTTGTTTTTGTTTTTTTCCTCCTAGCCACCCACCCTCTCTCCAATCCCCCAAATTCAACGCAGCCCCTACAAGTTCCAAAATTCACCTCTGCGTGTGCCTGGCAGCAACAATGTGTACATCTCTCCTCTGAAAAACTCACGCATGTCCCCAGGCATGACCCCTCGCTCCAGGTCAGGCCAGCCTGTTTGTGCTAAATTTGTAGTGAGCTTGAATAAATTTAAATTCTGTGTGATTTTTCATGTTATTGTTGTTTTGTTTTTTTTTGTTTTTTTTACTTTGCAGGATGCTGGTATCTATCGGAGAATCATTTGGGGTATGCGTCTCTTTAGTTTGCCATAATGTGTCACCAGCTGCCACCTCAACATCTCAGTTTTGCAGATACATTTTCCTTACTCTCTCTTTCTCTGTTTGGTCTTCATCTACAGCTCGCCAATCGCTTCCAGAGGATCAACCAGATGGTCAGCAGCAGTGATCGATCCCACAAGAGGACTCTGGATTTCAGCTCTGCTCCAAAACCTCTAAAGAAGTTACGTTTCGATGTGGATGGTCAGGATGAAGCTGATGGCAGGTTCGTCACACATTGTGTCAAATCTGTTCTATCTTTCTAATATGTTTGCAGAGTTACTGAAATAAAAGAAATCGATGTAGAAGAAAATAAAATTTTTGGTGGCAGAAGTATTTTAATCTGGTTTGCAGCTTAATGACACATCTTTTTAACATCTCCATGGTCAAGGTTATTATACAGTATTTTCAGTTATTTTAATGCTTAATTAATTTGCTTTGATTTACAGCAAATCTGGAGGAGATTCTACGCTGATACAGAAGCTTGCAGAGATGAGTAAGTCATGATTGCTTCATATATATATATATATATATATATATATATATATATATATATATATATATATATATATATATATTTGCATATTCCCACGTTTTTCTCTTCATATCTGCTTTTTATTATGTTGTTCGGTTTATTATTTATTCTCATTTTGTGCAGGCTCTACTCGGACTCGCATGCAGGAACAGAAGATGAAGGAGGATGCTGAACTGAAGAAGGAGACACACTAAAGCCTCTTGGACTGATCTACATTTTCACAACCTGAACACTCACGTTTACACACAAAGTGCAACACAAGGTCTTTTTGTACATTTAGTGATAAATAGTTGTTATTTAACTTTAAGGAGTATTGTGAGAATATAGAGAACTTTCTCTGTATTTTTGTGTTCATGCTGTTTGTTTTTACTAAATAATGATTTTTACTGGATTTCCTTTGAATTTGATAAGTTCAAAATGAAGTGGTTTTAAGAGTGTTATCAGCTTTGGGTCTTAGAAGAAATCATTGTTTTCACTTTGATACATAGTCTCAATTATCTAAAGTGTCACTGATGCAGCATGGCAGTTTTATTTCTGACATTTCTAACATCTGGATCATGATGTAGCACTTGAAGTGTTAAATCATGATTACTGTCTTCGAAAAGGAACACGTCTCTACCTCAGAGACACAGCAGTGTGTATTTTCAAGTTCCTTTAAATTGATATTTTTCCCAGCAACACATTTACTCTGGACATTTAGTTCTTGTCCAACAATGAATAAACATGAAGAACTTGCACTTGGCCCAAAATGCACACCGACAAAAAAAGTTGATACAAGTAAAGTTTCTCTTTGTTAATAGATTTATAGTGGCTTTTCTTTTTACTTTGGGTGTTTGAGAAGCATTGTACATTAAAAAAAACTAATATTCACGAACAAAAATTTTTACACATTAATTTGATTTTTTCTTTTCTTTATTTTTGTAATGTTTGTCAATAGAGGAATAGAAGAGAGCAGAGGATTATAAGAAAGGGAGATTTAAATTGTTATACACCACTTGCAGGAAATTCATAGGTGGCGTTCCTTTTGTATAGAATCTTGTTAGTAAATCCAGTTACTGAAGTTTTTATGAGAAATGTTTCTAATGTAATCTATTCAAACAGCTTCCGGGAAAAATGGAGATACTACTTTGAAAATCTGAGTTGTTTTGTACACTGGTCTATGGCAATTTTGTGCTTGTGTCCAATGACTCCAGTGTTGTTTTCTATTGTGTTACAAGGTAATAAATCACCTAATTATCTGATGAGCATAATTTTGTTTTGTTTTCTTAAATACACTATTGTTAAATACTTTTGAAGTTTCACTACTTCTTTTCTGACTGCTCAGAAATGCCACTTTTTTTTTTATTTTTAAGGTGTTTTATTAAGAAATTTGCAGCTGTAGTTTCAAAGCAGAGAAGTTAAAAATTGATGACTTGAAGGATCAAATATTCATAATTTCTCACTACTTATTCTCACAACATTGTTTTCACCATATCAGATTAAATCTCTTAATACAAATTTAAATACAGAATGCACATGTGAAATCATTTACACAATTGAACCCTTATTTCAGTGAATTTCTTAAGTTTTTTTTTTAAATTCCAGTTTGAATTATGAACCAATAAATTTAATTAAATGAATGAAATTAAAAATACTTTATTAATCCCAAAGGGAAATTCAATATTGTAGTAATTAATAATTAATTTGAGGAGGTCTTGTTCCGGAGGCTGCTGGCAGGAATAATCTTCTGTAGCTTTCAGTCTTACATCGGACCTGAAGAAGCCTCTCACTGAACACACTTTGTTGTTTCATCACTGTGTTGTGGAGAGGGTGTGAAGAATCCTCCATCTTCATCAGCTTGTGCAGCATTCTTCTCTGGACAATCAGCTCCAGCAGTTCCAGAGTTACTCCAAGCACAGAAGCAGCTTTCTAGATCAGTTTGTTGATTCTCTTCAAGTCTCTGGTTCTGATGCTACTACCCCAGCAGATGCTGCAAAGCTGATGCACTGAAAATCACTGGTGGTATATCTTCTGCCCATAAAGATGTTCAACTAGAAATTATTTCACATATACAAATCACTCTCCTGATATTCATTCAGCTCTATAATTGAACGAGTAAAAATGTAAGAAATTCATGCATCTGCCAGCCAAAGGTCAGACGGGGTCATTTTGTTTGCCCCTGTGTATTTGTTGTTGGTATTGATTCCCAGTCATCCACATCATGGCAGTCTGAAGAACCTGAAGAAAATCAGCTGTAAGAGAAGATTTTAATGGTGGAAATAACCCCAAACTCCCCACCAGCTGGTCAGAACATGCCCGTTGAACAAGATAAGTAATTTCTCCAATAACCAAGAAAAAGAGCAGTTACATTTGTTCAACCCTTATGGTTACTCTTTAATTTTGTTGATCATTTGTCTGAACCATTTAGCACCAGAATAAATGTTTTTCTCTCCCACTTGGGGATTGACAAAGATTTTATGTTCTGAACAGGAATGTTATCAAAAAACCCATGAATAGATTATTTTTTAAAGAATTATTAAAACCCGTAAAATACTTTTAGCAGGATTGAATAAAATCACACACGTGTTTCAGACTGGACAAAAATAGACTTCTGTAAAGAGAACTCCATGTGTGAAAAGCAACAATAATAAATTAGTGAGTATGTTACTTGCTTGTTGTTTCCCCAACAATTGTGAAATCCCACTAGTTCCCTCTGGGAGGAATGGTGACAGCTGCTGCATGCCGCTAACAGCTACTTTAATTGTGCTTTGGCACTGTTACCAATGGGGAGACCAGAGATAATTCCTGTTTGAATGAAGAAACAATCTGCTTTCAGGCCAGCCAAGCATGAAACACTTTGAACAGGTTACATTTTAATTGGCTTTGCCCCTTGGGGTTTTGAAGTGTGTTATTGAGCTTGTGGATGCTGAATCCATCTAGTCAGGCGGTAGCACATGATCTTCAAAGAGCTCAGTTCTCATTTGAAACTGAATGTATGATCTGTTGATATCTTTTACCCTCATCTCAAAAGCTCAAACTTGCTGACAAAAATTTACTGAGTATCTCCAGAGACTGTGATTGTGCTGTCACTCTAGGATCGCCTCTCCTAAGTGTGTTATCTTGTCATCGGGAATGGAAAACCTCACGGTAAGCCAAGCTTTGTCCACATTTTATAGAATGTGCGGGAATTAAGATATTAGGTTAGATCAAAATCGTGTTCTAAACGACTGTGGTTGAAGGCCTGATAGCCTTCTCCAACCATTATTTTATCTGTAAGAGATATTTTTGGGCATTCGTTTGGAACAAACCCTTCCAATTTTTTTCAAGGTTTTATTCATCTTAAAATGAAATCTAACAGTAATTTACCATTCTTATCATTTGACATTTCAGAAATTGAATCAGGCATGGCCATTTAATGGTGTTGATAACATTTCTGTCTTGTTCCTTAGCCAGAACAATGGCGCGAGATTATGAACAAAAAGATGCGCTTCCCCCCGGAGCTCATCAGTGCCATTCAGGAGGGGAAAATAGAGCTTCTGTCTGGACTGCTGAAGACGGGGGATGGCATCATCCGCCAGCTGGATGAATCAGAGGATCGCCAATGGAGGGAGGCTCTCAACCTCTCCATCCGACTAGGCAATGAGGATGCCATGGATGCCCTGTTGCAGGGGGTCAAGTTTGACTTTCGGCAGATTCACGAGGCCCTGCTTGTTGCCGTGGACACCAACCAGCCAATAGTGGTGAAGCGTCTCCTGGACCGCCTGGACCAGGAGAAAGGCAACAAGATGGACGTACGATCTTTCTCTCAGGCCATCTTTGACCGCTCTATTGACAACTCGCAATTTGCCCCAGGGGTGACCCCTTTGACCTTGGCCTGCCAGAAAGACCTGTATGACATTGTCACCATGCTCACCCAAAAAGGCCACATCATCCCATGGCCACATAAAATATCCTGCGCCTGTCTAGAGTGTCGCAACGGCCGGCAGTATGACCTGCTGAAGTTCTCCTTGTCACGCATCAATACCTACCGTGGCATAGCCAGCCGTGCCTACCTCTCTGTCACCTCTGAGGATGCCATGCTCAGTGCTTTCAGTCTCAGCAGAGAGCTCCGCAAGCTGTCCCGAAAAGAACCAGAGTTTAAGGTATGAAGATGTTCGTGTACTTGCTGTACATGTCGAGTATTATGACTCAGGTGTTTTTCCTTTCCCCTGCAGCCTCAGTACCTGAGCCTGGAGCAGCTCTGTCAGGAATTTGCAGTTGAGTTACTAGGGATGTGTCGCAACCAGAGCGAAGTCACCACCATCTTGAACAGCTATGGAGGCGAGAGCCAGGATACTTTGAATGATCAGGCTTTTGAGGAGGGAATACCCAACCTTTCACGACTGCGGCTTGCTGTCAACTATGACCAGAAGCAGGTAGTTATATTCAGACTATGCTGTCATGCAAAACAAGACATACACTACATCAATCATTTCTCTTTCATTGTGTCTCTTTTTTGGGTAGTTTGTGGCGCATCCAATCTGTCAACAGGTTCTGTCGTCTATCTGGTGTGGAAATCTGGCAGGCTGGAGAGGCAGCAGGACAGCCTGGAAGTTGTTAGTCTCTATTGGGATCTTTCTCACCATGCCCCTTCTCTGCCTCGTTTACTGGATAGCACCAAAGTCAAAGGTCCCATAAAAATAATTGTGATAACTGAGCAACACTTCAATGTGTTGAACATTCAGATTTGACAAAAGTGACATGTGATTTGGCCTTGACAAGTTTCCTTCTTTTCTCCAGGCAGGAAAAATCATAAAGACTCCTGTGATCAAATTTCTCCTTCACTCAGCATCCTATCTGTGGTTCCTCATCACCTTACTCGGAGAATCCATTACCATGGAGATGTATCGAGACAAATTTGCATCCCGGCAACAAAACATTCTCCACAGCTCCTTCCATATGGTGTGGGTGGTTGGTACGTTCACTATTTCATTCAACTTTCTATGGTGGTGTACGTTCACAACTCTGGACTAAAAAGATCACGAGGTTGGTTCAAACTCTGCCTCTCATGTAGGATTCTTCTGGTACGAGTGTAAAGAAGTGTGGATCGAGGGTCTGCATAGTTACTTTCTAGACTGGTGGAACTGCTTGGACGTGATGGTGCTCAGCATGTATCTGGCATCCTTCGCGCTCCGTGTGCTTATAATGCTCAAAGGTCATATCCTCTGCCCTGATCAGAGCAGCAGTGAGGAGTGTATCTACTTCACTCAGACGGGTTAGAAAATCATTTCAGGGCATTTATCAAAAACGATTGCTGAATGTACAATATTTAAGGTTGTGAGTGTTTAACTGGTCTGTTGGTATGTGAAAGTGCGTGACGACTGGCATCAGGAGGACCCTCAGCTGGTTGCAGAGGTGCTGTTTGCCGTGACCAGCATGCTGAGCTTCACTCGGCTTGCGTACATTCTGCCAGCCCACGAGTCTCTGGGAACACTGCAGATCTCCATTGGGAAGATGATTGATGACATGATGAGGTAACATCACATCAGCATATTAACTTTGCCTGGGCACATGACAGAACAAGCAGGATGAGAATGTTTTGGTTTTCTTTTGTAGATTCATGTTCATATTGATGATCATTGGGACAGCTTTCCTCAGTGGTATCAACAATGTGTATGTTCCTTATGTCAGCTCTCCACATCTTGGCAGGTAAAAATAAATAGACGCTCAAGTTGGTCAGACTTTTCAAGTTTGTTTTTTCATGCTTAAAATGCTGTGTGGTAACCATCTCCACCACTCTGCTGCAGGTTAAATGAGACCTTCCACTTCTTATTCTGGACCATGTTTGGTATGGCCAACCAAGAGTACGTGGACATGCCGCAGTTTGTCTTGGCTGAGTTTGTAGGACGAATTCTGTACGGGATCTTCACTCTCGTCATCGTCATTGTCCTTCTCAACATGCTCATAGCTATGATTACCAACTCCTTTCAGAAAATTGAGGTAAAGTGCTTTAGCACTTCTGTGTCGCAACTGTTTAAAAGAAATAAATTGATAGAATATTTGCTGAAGCTCTCGTCTTATTTAAGGATGATGCAGATGTTGAGTGGAAATTTGCTCGGTCAAAGCTTTACCTCAGTTACTTCAGAGAAGGCCTCACAATGCCGGTGCCTTTCAACATCATTCCTTCACCTAAAGCTGTCTTTTACATAATAAGGTAAGTTCTGAAACTAAAAATAACACTCCGAACTGTAATAACCCATCCTTGTTTTTTGTTTTGTTTTTTTTAAAATTATGATCAAATTCTATTCAAGAGGCATCTTTAGACGACTGTGTTGCTGCTGCACTTGTTCTTCTGAGGAAAAATATCCACCTCTAGCCTCTTTGGTAAGAATGTGTTTGATACATAAACTCATGTGAGCTTATTGATAGAATATTTTTTCCCTGTAAATTCTTTGATTATTACTTTCTGTGGGCATCATACAAAATGAATAATTAATCATGTATTATGTAAAAAGTCCAGCGATAAGGGACTTGAGGACGGTCAGATACCTTACCGGCAGCAGGTGATTGGGGCTCTGGTGCAGCGCTACATTGAGTCAGCTCGCAGAGAATTTGAGGAGACTAAGAGAAAAGGTAACGATCACTCTGGCACTATCATAAATACTATATATAATGTATATTTTTCTTCTTTTTTTAAGTTATTAATTTATTTAGTCTTGTCTAATGCATTTTCCCATAAATGCTATGCTTAATAACAAACAGTGACAACCTCAAAATTGTGTAGCTATATAAACAGAATGAAAAGAAATTTACAAAGAAATGTTTGGAATTTGCACATAACATTATAATTTATCCAGTGACAATCAAATGGGTCGTTTTATTCATGACTTAGATTTAATTTGAAGAGCAACTCCCACTTATTATATTTTCTACATTACGTTTATATCTACCTTTTAGTTTTCATCTACTACCAAAGTTAGCCAATGAATCTTCAGCTGTCAAAGTAGTGTTATTCATCATCTAACATTGACATTGATTTATCCACCTAGTTGCTGTTTGAGCTTGTTGCAGTAAAAAAAAAAAAAAAAAAAAAAAAAAGGCAGAATTTGCTTTGGTTGCTTCTGAGATGTGTTCAGACAAACATCTTAAAAATGTGAACACTGTTTAAAGGCCTGAAGGATCAGACAGGGAACATGTCGCCATGGTTTAATTAAGCATATGACTCTTACTGTAAACTTATTTTAATAGCACTTTTTTAAAAAATCCTTGCTGGATTCTTTTGACATCATGATGCATTATGAAATTTGCCAATTATGTGCAATTAGATTAAAAAAAAATGCTTTAAGTTTGACCATGTCGCTTAGCCGTGACCATTTTTCTGCAAGTATTTCTGATTTCAAATCAAAATTTGACATTTGTTTTGCTCTTTTTTTTTAGATTACACTATGTTAAGATCATTGAATTCATGTCATGTCATTTCATTTTTAAACTGTCTGATTTAGACAGTTGGGTTCGACAGTGATCACTTTACAGGACTCCACAGTAAACCCACATGCCTGGAATTCACAGCTCGAAAAATAAAAAGGCCAACTTTGATTTTCACATATTCAAAGACTATATTACAAATAGTGAACACAGAACAATTTTGAACTTAGAAAATATTAAGTTACTAGATGCACTGTTTCTAAATGTGGCTTGTGGGCCAAAATATTAACTTTCGACAGCAAGAGGTCTGGCTAACTAAATATAATTCAATATTAATAGAGTGTCTGCTGGCAGTAGAGTGATAAATTTTTTCCTCTCCCAGACATTGGCAATCGGATCACTGAACTGAACAAAACAGTCTCCAGGATGCACAGTGATATGAAAATGAGCCAGCAGCTCGCAACGGCTGATGGGCATGCTGCAAATGATGCACTGACGAAGGATGGCTCATCTGTTCTGGGAAAATACATCATTGGTGCAAAGAATAATTTCAGAGGTTTTAATAGCAAGCACGATGATAAAAACGCATCTCTTAAAGTGACGGTACATCATGAAGAGGAAGAGGAAGGCATGGACAAAGACAAAGCTGATTCAGAAGTAGACCAAGTGTCAGACACGCAATCGAATCAGGTGGATGAATGTGGAGCAGAAAGATCAAAGCAGGCAACAGAGTGTGAGGTAGTGAAAATGGAGGAAGGGCGAGCTAAAGCTGAGCATGGGGAGAAGAGGGAAAGTGAGAAAAAAGAGCAGACAGAGCCAGACAAAAGTCAAAATTGTAAAAGTAATGAAAAAGAGGAGGCCACAGAGGGAATTTGTTCTATTCATGTAGAAGAAAAGGCAAAGGCTGAGATCCTACAGCAAGAAGTAGATAAGAACCAGGAAGGAGAGATTAACACAGGGACAAAGGTGACAGAAAAACACACAGAGACAATACCCGAGTGTTCTGAGAGTACCAAAGTCTGCTACAAAATGACAGAAACAAAGAAAATAATGAACAGGTACAATGACATAGAACTGAAAGAGACTAAAATAGAAGCAGGATGGATGAAGGATAGAAAGTTAGAGAAAAATGTATCAGAAAAAGGTCATGTTAAGGAAAGAGATGAAAAACTTGTGAACAAGAAAGTGGTTCCCTCTCCAACAGGAAGCAGCAGCTCACAAGACACAGGCTTTGGTTCACAAGAGGGGGATGGATCTATTGATGGCTCAACAGTGAAAGCTTAGCCATAGTGGCATTTGTAAAGCTGAGCTTGTTGGTTAAACTTGTGTTATTACACTTTTCACACGTCGGATTTATGTCGCTACATTGCTTATGTTCTTTACAAAACTAAAGACCACCAAATAAATGTCTTTTGCCACACAAGAGTTCCTATAATCAATACATTTCATAATCCAGTTTTAAACTACTAACTGCTGTGCTGTAGCCACATATTTGTGCAAACTATAGAGTGTTATTAGATGTATGATTTGTTTACTTGGTGAAAATGAAATTTGCAGCAGTTTGTCCTCACACACAAAGTATTGCTTGAATATGGTAGACCTTTCTTAGACTAATTAAAAAAAAAAAAAAAAAAGTGTAACAAATATGGCGTAACTAGACAATAGATGACCTAGTTTTCCTCTGGGAAACGTCAGCTCAGATCAATGTGAAATAGGGATCTTCACTTCTCTATGTTGGTTTCTCTGGATCCGATATCACGTTTAAATATCACAGGCAGAAAAAATGTTTTGTACATTGTGAACCTTGTACATCAAATAAAAAGTTAAAAATCAAATGTTTGTCTCCAGGTGCCTGAATGACAACGTAAAGGAGTTACAAATGATTGTTTCTTCCATGTTGTGCTCCAACTGTTGCTCCAGTGATGCGATGAGTGCAGGTCTCAGCTTGTTGAACACATTCTTTTCCCATTAGGTCTCATTCATAAACACACCAAGTCATTAGCTCACCACCTGCTGCATCAGCCGCCCCAGGGTAGTGCAGAGCATGCTCTTCCACTGGAAAAACACTATGCTGCCTTTTACTGCAGTATTACACAAGTGACCGTTTTCTGCTTCAAGTTTGGCAACTTCAACAAAATGAATTAAGACGTGCCAACATCCTTTTTGGCACATTCTACCAGCTAATAAAAGTCAGTTACTCTTATTACAGCTATGTGAGGAATTGGATCTTTTCTTCTGCCAATTCCCAAATGGACAGGACATATTCATATAAGCAAGCTGTTGACTTATTCTGTGCATCATTTTTTTATAGACAACTATTAGGAAAATATTTACCTTTTGTGATGAAATAACTAAGTTCTTGCCATAATAAATTCAAGTCTACATGACAATGTGCGATCATTGACTGATTTAATTATTCTTAAAACACAAGTCTGTATGAAATTCATGAATTTAACAAGCATCTTACAAAACTGCAAATGACTTCATTTACCCGTAAAAACAGCAATATAAAAAATTTCAGGGTGAAAGCTCAGTAAATGTTCAATATAAACTGCAAAATTTGTGATTTATAGATATTTAAAATACTAAATTACAAAATCATGTACAAAATAAGCATTAAAATTTCTGTTCATTTGGGAGTACGATGGTCAAGGAGTGAGCTTGTTTGGGAGTTAGATACTGTACTTAAGAACCACACATGAGGCAATCGTCTTTATTTGCTAAAGAGCCGACCATGGCTGCAGTGTTTCGCTCTTTAGTCGCCTCCTCTGCACCCTTGGCTGACTGAGTCTCCTTTAATTTCTCCTTGTTGAGGGTGAACTGAATAGGGTTGGCAGCTGGCTTCGTTCGTAGGTAGTACATGCCAGTTTTCAGACCCTGCAGAGAAAACATAAACAGGCTTCAAAGAATTGTTTGCTTTAATACAATACAGCATACAATACAGCACATTTGGCCCTTGGTACCTCCAGCATGCCGCCCCCCCCAGTCCTGACTTACCAGCTTCCAACCATAGAAGTGCATGCTGGTGAGTTTTCCATAGTTTGGCTCAGCAATGTGAATGTTAAGAGATTGGCTTTGGTCAATGTAGGCGCCACGATCCGCCGCCATTTTGAGCAGAGTCTTCTGGGAGATTTCCCAGACAGTTTTATACAGATGATTCAGGTCATCAGGGATCTCGCTGATATCCTGAGAAGTCAGTCAGGTTATAAATAATTTGTTCACCAATAAGAAGCCAGTTTATATCATCAAAGCATTTTAAGCGTGACTACCTGTATTGAGCCATTCTGAGCAATCAGCTGGTTCTTCATGTCATCGTTCCACAATCCTCTTTCTGTGAGATCCTTCAGCAGGTGAGGATTCACAATCTATAAAGGCAGAAAGAACACATTACAATCTTTCCTTTTATGCTCATCTGAGTTCAGAAACATAAAAACCACAAAAATGCAAACAATCCCAACCTGAAACTCTCCTGAGAGCACCCTGCGAGTGTAGATGTTGCTGGTGTATGGCTCAATGGATTCATTATTTCCCAGGATCTGGGCAGTGGAAGCTGTGGGCATTGGAGCCAAAAGAAGGCTGTTCCTCACACCATGCCTGAAGACAAACAGAACAGCGTTATGTAAGATAAAATACTAGTCTCCACATACAGTAAAGGTTAGACACATAAAGACAAGAACATATATGACTTACTTGGCAATTTTCTCCTTTAGTGCTTTCCAGTCCCACAAATCAGTTGGAGTTTTACCCCACATGTCATACTGGAGGATCTGGGAAAACAAATGACCATGGTCGGTACATTAATCCCAAAATGGTAAACTGTATATCAGGATGAATTTAAGGAGGTCTAGGAAAACTACTCACCCCCTTGCTGACAGGAGAGCCAGCGTAGGTTTCATAAGTGCCAAATTCTGCTGCCAGCTCACAACTGGCCTCTAGTGCAGCGTAGTAGATTGTCTCAAAGATCTGAATGTTGAGTAGCTGAGCCTCTGGGCTTTCAAATGGATAGCGCATGAGGATAAAGGCATCAGCCAGGCCTTGCACACCAATCCCTATTGGCCTGTGCCGCATGTTGGACCTTTCAGCCTGTAAGATGGGATGGAGGAACAATTTGTTTAAAAAGACTCAGCGATTGTTGCAACAGCAACTGCACAAGAAGCCACACCTCAGGTATTGGGTAGTAGTTGATGTCAATGATCTTGTTCAGGTTCTTGACAATCACTTTGGAAACAGATGCTAGCTTTTTGAAGTCAAAGGTCTTCTCTGGGGTGACATACATGTTGAGAGCAATGGACGCCAGGTTACACACTGCAACCTGAGTTAAAGAACAGAGATGACTGAAAACAGTGAAAAACAGAACACGTGGCAATTTTAATATAGAAGTAAAATGTTAAATATGTAAATACCAATATCATCTCTGCCTCTTACCTCATCTTTGCTTGTATACTCCACAATCTCCGTGCACAGATTGCTGGACTTAATGGTGCCAAGATTTTGCTGGTTACTCTTCCCGTTGCAGGCGTCCTTGTAAAGCATGTATGGTGTTCCAGTTTCTGTCTGTGACTCGATGATGGCGTACCACAGCTGCTGAGCCTTCACCACACGCTTAGCCCTGCCCTCCTTCTCATATCTAAAGGCAAATGGGACCAGTGGGATAGGTTAGTGGTGGAGACTGAGAAGCTTACTGAAAACAGATTGGTGTACTGAATTTACTGAGTGTATAGATTCTCAAACTCCTCTCCCCAGCAGTCCTCTAGCCCTGGGCATTCACTGGGACACATCAGAGACCAGTCCTACATGAACAGCACAAGAATAAGAAAGCTTGTCCCTAATCAAGCAATTGTGATACCAAAGAGTGAAACTGAGCATTTGATTTCTTGCAGTATTCACCTGATTGCTTTCCACTCGTTTCATAAAAAGGTCTGGGATCCACAAGGCAAAGAATAGGTCTCTGGCCCTCTGTTCCTCTTTACCTGTGTTCTTCTTCAACTCCAAAAACTCAAACACATCAGAGTGCCATGGCTCCAGGTAGACGGCAAAGGCCCCAGGTCTCTGAACAAGCAAATGCGAAAACAATTTAGATTAAACTAGCAACAAAAATGTAAAACAACATTTTATGGAACATCAATATACATTTCTTTTTGTGGGGTGAGTCTCATCCTAACCTTGTTGCCACCCTGGTCCACATAACGTGCTGTGTTGTTGTAAACTCGCAGCATGGGAACCAGCCCATTAGAAGTGCCATTCGTCTGAAAAGCATTTATAACTTTTAGGAATATGTATTTAAATAAAAAATATGAATAAAACACACACAAAGTGTCAATAATGATGTCCTGTAGACAAGTTTTAATATTTGTATTTTAGGTTTTACTCACCCCTGCAATATAGCTGCCTGTTGCTCTGATGCAGCTCACTGCAATGCCGATGCCTCCAGCTGATTTGGAGATTAGAGCGCATTGCTTCAGTGTGTCATAAATACCATCAATGCTGTCATCCCTCATGGCAAGCAAGAAACAACTGCAAAATCCAAATAAAATCAAATTGTGAAACATGACTCAAAATTAAAAGTTGCATTAAAGCCTTGTTAAGTTTTTTAAAACTTGATCATACTTGGAGACAGTCATTACCTGGACAGCTGTGGCCTATAAGTGCCTGCGTTGAATAGGGTAGGGGAGGCATGGGTGAACCACTTCTCTGACAGCAGGTTGTAGGTCTCAACAGCTGCTTCAATGTCTCTTTTATGAATCCCAACAGCCACTCTCATTAGCATGTGCTGGGGTCTCTCAGCAACTACAAAAATTAGATAAAAATAAGAGTGAGAGAAATAAAAATTAAATTGACCACCTGCACCCACCCAGGACATAAGGAAACTCACTTTTTCCATTGATCTTCAGCAAATATGACCGCTCTAAAGTCTGTAAGAGCAAAAAGACAAATTTGGTTTATATTCCTCCTATCAGTATAAAACAATGCACTTTAATGAAAAGTTACCTTGAAGCCAAAGAAGTTGTAAGAGTAGTCTCTGTCGTAAATGATGGCTGAATTGAGACGCTGCAAGATATAGAGATTGTAATCTTAAAACATGTTGAACATAATTACAGCCCCCTAAAATTCAGTAATGAACAAAGGTCATCACATATGACTTACAGCCTTGTTTTCGAGAACAATGTCAAATGTCTCCTTGGAGATCATAGGCGAGTGACGCTTGTTTAAAGGGTTCACATAGTTGTACAAGTCTTCCATCACATCTATGTGAGGGCAAAGGAAATATTGTCATTAGTACAGACTATGTAACAACTTTACAGTCTTGTTTGGGGATAAGCAAAATCCTAATGGAATAACGGGAGGACATCATAAGGGTTCTGGTGCTATCCATGTTTAAAATATATATATTTTTTGTATAGATTAATTTATTACAGATCTTTAAAATTCAGCAGCATGTCCATGATTACAGTTCTTACCACTGAATACTTTCTTGGTTTCTTTATGAAGGTTTGAGACAGCAATCCTTGCAGCCAGGACTGCATAGTCAGGATATTTAGTGGTGAGAGTTGCAGCAGTCTCTGCTGCCAGAGTGCCCAGCTCCACAGTCGTCACTCCATTGTAAAGACCCTCGATCACCTTCTTTGTAATCTGGGCCTGCAGAACAAAACATTAGACTACATTGAACTGTCATCTGCAAACACTGTCTCACAACCACTTGTATTTCTCTTTATTTTTATGCTGGTTTGAACTTACAGGGTCCACAAAGTCGCCATTGAGCCCATAACACAGCTTCTGGATGCGAAAGGTGATTTTATCAAAACTAACTGCCTCATGGCGCCCATCTGAAAAACAAAAGCAAAGAGTTGATTTCAAACTTATTTGGATTACATTTAATTTAAATTCTCTCTGGGCAGCTGTTTGGTTTTCCAGCAATCTTAATACTTGATATTGTTAACTGGACTCAGTCGATTTGTTCAGTTCAATACCTGTCTGAGTTGTGCCAACAGATGGATGCTGCTACGCGCCAACATAATAGATATAAATACTTGATCTCTAAGTTTTGTTATTTCAGAAATAAATAAATTAATCATTCAATATATTTTCTTAGCAGAATACCAAATAACAATGAAAAACAACCACGTAACACGAAGGAACAAAAACGTATTTATTTATTCAAGTTTCGATCGAGTCGCTTCTCTTTAATACTAATCGTGAGACTGTCAGAGTAATTTAAGCTCAAATATAGTTAAACCAGATAACAAATCTAGCAAATTGAGAGACAAATGACTTTCTCAATGTCTTTGTTCGATGCCTCGGCGGCAATACATAACAAAGAAACAAAAATACACTTTAACGTGGATTTCAGTTTCACTAAAATTAAACTTTTAATGTGTCTTAATAGCAAATAAAGTTAAAACAACTTAAAGCACATTTTTATATGTTTACAGGGATGAATATATCACAAACAGTAACTTAGTCCAACTGTTATTTAAGTGACAACCAAAAAGTCCAATTTAGCTACTATACCTCGTTTAATCACATGCATGTTGACAATGGAGCCAGTGGTTTGCCTCGGACAGCACGCTTTGGAGGAATCCTCTGAACTGGAAACTGGAAAGAAATATAACTACTGTGGTATAAATCAGTTATCGCAGGTTAATGGTTGCACAGCTGAAACAATCAACTGCAATATTGAATCTCAAACAAAGAGCGCCAACAAACCACAAGCCGGCTGTCGGCTCTCCAGCCTATCAGAGAACAGTTCAGCAGTCTTAAAAACCAATCAGAATCAGCTCATTCTGTTTTAATACGGTTTTACGAAGACCATTTCCGGTTTAAATCTGGCGGGATGTTTCAAAACAAAAGTAGTGCCTTTAAGAAACAGAAAGCAATTGTCACAGCAATGTGCTGTTTTATTACAAACGATGCAACGCTCAAGCAAACAAATACAATTTTATATGTACACTGCCTATTTATATCTATCTATCTATCTATCTATCTATGATCAAGAACATTATACGTTATATATATATATATATATATATATATATATATATATATATATATATATATATATATATATATATATATATATATATATATATATATTTATATAGTTAGTTCCTAATCAAAACCAGGATAATGTCATGAATGAATGCTGTATTTCAAGTATGTGAGAATAACATAACGAAGAGCCAACAAATGTCCAATGTCCAAAAGGTTGTGGTGACATGCAGAGTTCAAGTATTTGTTTTTAAAAAAATTTTTTTATTAATCTTTTTTTTTGGATAGTTTTGTTTTAAAAGTGAAGGGGAAGAGACACTGTTTGACTCTGTTACAACTTGAAAACTACACCGAAAACCATGGTCAACGAGCACAAAAGGTAGGTTTACAATTTGACCTACAATAATTTTGTACTTGAATATTTTGAAGCTCTCAAGCTATCCGAGACGGGTGTAATGCCGAGAACTTTATGCCCAAAGAAACGTGACGACTCCGTCCGCCTTGCGCGTTCACGCTTTGGGCTCGCGATCCTCGGCATGACACCGGAAGTGACCCTTTTTAGCTAGTTTGCTAATGCTAATGGCCCGGAACGGTAAAGCAGCACTCCGAAGATGGCCGGGGTGTTTGAGGTGGAGGTTGACGGTGTAGAGCACGACCATGGACTGGAGCATCGCGATGAACATAGTCAGGTGAGAGTAATGGACTATAACTATCGTCCATTGCCATAACTTACCATGAGGGATAAAACTGATAAGAGAAAATCCTTCTACGGAACTAGCTTCCAGCTAAGCGTGTACTCATGGGTTAAGCCCACCGTAAGCAGCTAGCTACCAGTTATCCTAGCATCCATTACCAAGCGTAGGTGGCCAGCATGAGAGCATTAAATTTTATGTCACGTTTGTCAAAGAAACAGTACAGGCAAATACTACTAAAATCAGTGTTAAAATGGTAAGTCGTCAAAGTGGCTGACAGTGGCTAAGTATTTTATTTTATTTTTTTTAAATTTTTTAAAATAATTGATTAGCCATTTAGCAAAAAACAAACAATGCTACTACTTTAGTATGTTTAATTCTTATTTACAAATAGCTATTTGATTTAATACATTGTCAGTCAAGCTGATGTGGCTGTTGGGGTCAAAGGGTGAGGAGTGTCGTGTCAGAGGAAGTAATCACAACATTTCCTAAGTGATTATAACTATGTAGACAAACTTGTAAATAATTTATTATTTATTGTAGTTAGTTATAAAAAAGTTATAAAAATAAAAAGATTTAGTAAAGAACACACAAACACATATAATTGCATGGAAACCTTTGTATATGTAAACATGTGCATATTGTATTTGAAGGACGCTGATTAGACAAATATGTTATGCGTTGTCAAACAACTTATGACGTTTGTAAACAGTTTTTTTTAAAAATCCAACTTAAAGCACATGCTCTTCGTTTTTCTAAAAAATAAATTAGCTGTTTTATTTTGAGCAGATGAGTAGATTTTAGCATGTAATCTAAGATCAAGGAGATAATATAAAATTATACTTAATCAGAGGGAGATTTTTTTCCAGCATTGATGATTTGGTTTAGCTATAGGTAACTTGTTTGTACAACTGTAATAAAAAAAAAAAAATCAAGCTCTTTTTCTTCTGGAACTTTATGTATCTTATGTACAAATGAAACTTTGTTTTTGACTATACAATGAAAACTGAAGTATTATCTTTTGAAACTATCATTGTTTTGTTCATGGGTTGTTCATGGTTATGCAGATTTTTTTGTTCTTTTTGTCTTTCCTGTTACTTATTTAGTTTGATCCAGCCAAGCTTTCTCCAGAAGAGAAATGGAGGTTAGTATCTATACCATACTTGAGTTTATATAAGCAGTCCAGTGATACCTAAAAAATGAATTTATATATATATATATATATATATATATATATATATATATATATATACATACTTTTTTTTTTAACTGCTTTGGCAACTACCCACTTATGATGGATCAAAGTATGTTCCCATAGCTCTTACATATTTAGTCCAAGGTGCAACAATCTAATTTTGACATTGTCAGGGTGCCATAACATTCACTCTCCTGGGATTTAAAGGTCACATAATGCAAACATTTATCGAAATAGGACATTAGTGTGCACTTGAACTACACACCTATTTTATTTAGGTATAAATAAGTTGATAATGTGGCTCCTTGCTGTGTATGATTAACTGGGTGTGCATATCTTTTTCACAGGGTGGAACATGCAAAAATGCATGCTAAGCACAAAGGCCATGAGGCCATGCATGCAGAGATGGTGCTTATCCTTATTGTCACCCTGGTCGTTACCCAGCTAGTTCTTGTGCAGTGGAAGCAAAGACATCCAAAGTCTTACAATGTAAGGTACCAATGACAAAATTCTGTGTACAACTTTGGAACTACAGTAGTATTTTTGCACAGAACCAATACAACTAGTAACAATGGGCATGTATTAATTTATGGCAAAGTAAATGGAGAAAATACTACTTTATTCAAATTTATTTATTCTATCTACATGACAGCATATGACTGTAGCCACTTTTGCTTTGTTGAATAAAGAAAAAATGGATTTGCCTACTTATCCTAAATTATGTAAATATTGACTTAAATTAAAGATGGGAACATATTTGCATTTGTCTGATTGTAATAAATTTTGTATTCCATGTGTATATGCATGTTTTAACATGCACTCTCTGATGTCTTTTAGCTGGTAACTCTGTTCCAGATGTGGGTAGTTCCTCTTTACTTTACTACCAAACTCCATTGGTGGAGATTTCTATCGACATGGTTTATTTTCACTGTCATCACAGCATACATTTCCTACCGTGCCACCCGCAAGCCACTGGCCTGCACCACACCAAGGTAAATGGTGATTCACCTGCTCAATGGGTTGTGGTTAACTATAATATACAAGTGGTATGTGGTATAGTAATGGATACATTAATGGTAAAAGTCGCTTTCCAAGAACAATATTCTATTTTAACAATATGTTCAATGTTATTCTTTTTAGAATAACCCTGTCAGAGGGTTTGATTCTGTTGATCAATCTTTTTGTACAGCATGATATGTTTTCTTTTATTAGTACAGAGCAAACCTCTGTCTTAAAGTCATAATGATTTAGTCAAGGAAATTACCCTTCTCTTTGTTTCTGTAGGTTGGTGTACAAGTGGTTTCTTCTTCTGTACAAGATCAGCTATGCCACAGGAATAGTTGGTTACAGCGTTGTCATGTTTACACTTTTTGGTATTCATGTAATATTCAGGTACGTATTGTTATTGATAAATTAGCCACATTTTCAAACACTGAATGCCAGTGGATTTAAAGCTACTGGTAATAAGCCCCCCAAAACTGTAGATTTTTGACAATATATTATGAATAACCATATTTCCAGCTTCTTTGTTTTTGTCTCGTGTCTGTGCACTGGCTGCCACCAGATGGTGCTGTGTTTACATCCTTAGTGTTTACTTCCCCAACAGCAACTGTCACAAAGCTCTTCTGTTAGTTTATTTACTACAACTGCACATGTAAATTTTTGGAAACTTGAGAGGTTTTTGTTCAACTAACCCTTAGTGTCCCTTTTTTTTGCATCCCTTTGTGGACAATGTCTAATACATAGTTTCCGTTTCTCCTTTCTGAAAGAGTTGTTGCTACAAAGCATGCAGATACTAAGCAGTTTAAACTATTAATGTGGACTCTTCAGCTGTTCTTGTATGGTAAACTGTAAATTAGTTTAATCAAGAAGTCCTTAGTTGCAGAATATCATCATATCACTCTACATTGAGAATGTCTCCAGTTACATTTTCACTGTGAGGGACATGCTCCCCTGCACTTTCACACTGCCTCCACCAAAAGTGGTTTCCATGTCAGTGCAGTAATCATCATAGTGGCCTCCGGATCATGTTAGTGTTAATGATCCCATCATCCAACCAATTGCTGTAGCAGGGCCCATGCTTACTAGCGCAGACATCCGAGTGTCAGTACATTAGGCACAAAGACCTCAAAAATGAAATGAAATAAACAAATAAAAAAAATTAAAAAATGAAATTAAATGGAAAAAAAAAAATTTATCCCAGAAGGAAATTGTAATAAGAATTATATATAGCAAAAAAAGCAGTTTGGCTTTCATAGAAAACATTTGGCAAGTTTTTCACTGGTGCAATCCACATAGTCATCTTTGCTGCCCATTCCACAGATACATTTCCTTTCAAATATAACACTGTTAGAAAGAGAAGTAGATAAGCTGTCTAACTATATAAAATGTGTTGTCAAGAAGCATTGTTATAACAACAAAATAACCCACCGATCCCCAATTTCTCTTACGTGTTCTACCTCTTCATGTCTCTAAACAAAGTTTTAAAGAGTTGGTGCAGCATTAGAGAGAGCTGTGAACTAGATGCAGTACCTTTTTATTCTCTGTCCAGGATAAAGCCAGAGGATGCAATGGACTTTGGTGTTTCATTACTGTTCTATGGGCTGTACTATGGAGTTCTTGGAAGAGACTTTGCAGAGTTGTGTGCAGACTTCATGGCTTCAACTGTTGGGGTAAAGGAGCAAATTACACACTGTAAATCTGCCCACCTCCATTAATTGTAAACTGAAATGTCATGCTGGTATGTTTTTCTCTCTCCCCAGTTTTACAGTGCTACAGGTATGCCAACCAAGCACCTCTCTGACAACATCTGTGCTGTGTGTGGTCAGCCTATTCTTGTTGATGTCAGTGAGGAAGGAATTATTGAGAACACTTACAGACTGTCCTGCAACCATGTGTATCCTTATCAGTGATGGAGAAGTTAAGCTGCATTTGAAGGCTTGTATTTCTATAAAGGGTATAGTGAGTTTGTGTTTGGATAAGGAACTACAGCATATCCTCATATATCCTAAAGAGGAATTAGTAAAGTTAGCCTGACCTTTTAACCTGACCTTTACACCAGACTGTTGTCAGATCATGTTATTTCCCCATGGTGACTCTTATTTGCTTTGTGTTTACTGTAACCATCACAAAGCATTATCTGGCATCACATTGTTGTATTAAGGTACTTTTCAACCAACAGCATCCAGAACTTAAAAAGCCTATGACATGATTTTCCACATTTTATGGCTTATCTGCAGTGACAGTGAAGGCAATGTGTATCACCTTACATGTTAACCAAAGCTTAAAAAAAAAAAAAAAAAAATGTATATAAATACTTTAGTATGTTCATACATGAGGGATTAAGTTCATTGGTGATTTCCAGGCTGAAGAAAAAGGTGCAGCTGAGATTACTTCCTGCTGAGTGAGTGTGTATATGACAGGAGCCTTAATATACATTAATACCAGACTGTTTTTGTCTGGTATTAATGTTGTATCATCTGGAAACATGTTATTATACACTTTTAATGGGTTGTAAATGTTATTCTTATGAGTTTTAATAATCTAATACTAAATACTGAAAATTTAGGATGAAACTGTTTTGCATGTTTTTTTTTTGGTTAATTTTATGATGACCTTTTAGCGGGGATGTCCAGGTTTGGAACTTAAGGGCTGCAGTCCTCCAAGTTGTAGATGTTTCCCTGCTCCAAAACACTATATTAAAATGAAATAGTTCTTGATAGCTTAAGTTCTGCCAAACCATGTTGACCCATTAATCTAATTCAGACATGCAGCTGCAGAACACATCCAAAACCTGCAGGACAGCACTTGACACTTTATTCTAGCTGCTGTGAATTGGATAACATTTTGGGCTAATGGGATAAAGTTAACAAATATCTGTAAAAGATAAAAGTAAAAACATGCAGGTTTCACTTTTAACTTGTAAATCTTTGCATCATCCCACCTTTACCGTATTTGAAATTTAGAAAGTTCAGGTCTGATTAATATTTCTGCATTTTCATCTTTCTTTAAATGAGACTTTTATTGTTCACATATACAAGCTGTCGTTTCCACATTATTTAGAGCTTAAGCTTCTTTAGTTCAAGCCTTAACTCAGCATCCAGGTTTCACGAGTTCTGCATAAGAGGATGGTGTATCGTCGGAAAGAAGCAAATGTGCCCGTACTGCAAGGAGAAGGTGGATCTGAAGAGAATGTTCAGTAACCCGTATCCTTTTTTTTTATGCCACAAGTTTTTGGGGTTTTTTGTCTTAATTTTTTTTTGTTTGGCTACATTTCCATTTGCTTTTTTCCCTTTGGCACATCTAAATACTTGCTGAACTTTTCATCACTAAGTGTTATATTTGACACACTATGAATTAGATTTTGTGTGTATTACATAAGGTGTAGAACATTTCACATTTTCTAGAGGACACGGTCTGAAAGTACTGATGAGACCAAATGTAACTGGGCCTGTTCAGATTACTTTACCAGTAGTCAGGAAACCCAATTATGCTGAATTACATGACATAAGGTTTCCTTTTTTTTTTTCTTCTTTTTTTAAAAAAATTATTTAAATTATTTGCATAATCTGTTATAATGGACGTTTTAACTATAAATGTAAGCTTAAATTTTCAGATGGCTCATTTCAGGTTGTTAAAAGAAGACTGTTTAGACATTTGTAGATTGTGTTATGATTTCCTGTTCCTTCTTCTGGATCAGGACATTACGGAGAGGTGTGGCATTTCCATAGAAAACACTCCAAAGTTTCCCTCTCCCAATTCTTCCTACTTGATGTTGTATGTTAACACTAGTTATTTATCTGTTAACCGTTTACCCTGATTGAGCTAAATGTTTTCTTTAACAAACTTCTTTAGCTGGGAAAGGCCACATGTCATGTATGGACAACTTTTAGATTGGCTTCGATACTTGGTGGCCTGGCAGCCTGTTATTATTGGGTTTGTACAAGGTATCAACTATATCCTAGGTCTGGAATGACCTGCGACTTGCTGCAATGGACAACGATACACATGGAGAAGATATGCACTGGCTCAAAAGACTGTGGGCCTAACACCGAACTAAAATACCAGTAAAAGTGTCTATGCTTTTTGTAAATATTTATAGGCACATATCTGTATTTACGGTTATTTGGGTTTTATTAGTAATCAGGATGTTTGTCAATTTTTCAGGGTTTTCTTTACACAGCTTCTCACTCCACTCATTGGTCCGTTCATTATGTGGACTAGTAAAGCAGTTCTCCACATCATTAGAGAGGAGCGTTTTACTAATTTATGTCTTAAATGTCAAAACTTAAAGGATCATGCTGGAGTTTGTCATCCTCATAGCTGAAGGTTATTTCTCATGAGTAATAAATATTGAATTGAAACCAGCTGAGTCATTGCTTCCTCCTAAATATTACTCATTAATGATGGTTACTTACGGTATTTTGAACAAGATTGACGTTTTGTAGCGGCTGACAGTCACACCTTACACTTGTAGGCATCTCTGGGGAAAACCACTTGTCATACTTGCATTATACATCACAGTATTTGTTAAGAAGTATGTTTGAGTGTCACTGGATTTACGATTGTAGTCATGGAAACTTATCCTTACCAACTGGCAACACAGACCCCTTTACCCTTAATTCCATTTAGATTTTTTGAGAATCTAGAACATTCCTTTAACTCCACAAAAGTGCTGATGTTGACAAAGACCAACTAATACTGGTCATTGGTACTTAGTCTTTTGTCACTTCCTGATGCTTTTTTTGTATTGATACAAATAATGAGGCTATGTTCATGTTTGAATTTTTTTCTCAGTTCAAAATAAGTTAATATCACTAAATTTAGAAGATGTGTGTTTCTAACATTTAAGGTAAAATGCATTAGATCTATACTGACCAGCCAGCAGAGTTGTGCGAGGATGACCCACAAGGAACATGCATGAGGAAACCTGTAAGGAAATCCCCATACACTAGTGAGCAGGCAAAGAGGAAGTTGCATGTCTGTGTATATATAATTCCAAACAGCGGTCTGCAGCAAACGCCACTCACTTGAGGATTCCAAATGAAGCTGTCATCTATTGTCAAAGGTAATTTCTTATTAAGATGCCAACCCAGTCACCTTATCTGTGTTGTGGTACTTGGTCTTACAGTGTTGTTTGTCTGCAACAGCTTTGGGATCACTCTGTCTGCTGCTTGCAGATGGATTTCCAGGTAAGTATTAATTTTATCTTCAGTAAAAGTTTACTTTTGTGCTAATAATTTGTTTACCCAAATTTGTTCTTCAGTTTCGGAGAAAGAATCTCCAGAGATTATTGGACCAGACCGTGTCCAAATAGTAGCACATACAGGTAACATTCCTCACACATATCAGCACCTTTTTTGCAGCACAAAGCCAACTAAAGATATCCTGCACATATGGTGAAGCCATTTATAATTTTATCTGATATGTTTATGTTTTACAGGTAAACAGCTGGTTCTTCACTGTGATGCATTAACAAATTGTGAAGATGATGAGACCCTCATTTACTGGCTCATCAACGGCTCTTTCCCTGAAGAGACACACCATCATGGCAGAATAGTTGAATTAAACGAGTGAGTTTTATTTTAAAACTGAAATTAAAACATCCGTATCATTCAAGCTCTTTTCTTCAGGACAGTAAATGATGCATTTCTGTTTTAGGTCATCTTCAGAGGAGGGTTCAATACTGCAGCGGGATTTGCTGTTGAAGAATGTCATAACAGAGGATTTCAAATCCATTTTCAGCTGTGTGGTAACAAATGCAGTGGGAATGGATCAAAAGTATACTACATTAGCTAAAAGAACTGGTGAATGATGGTGGGGGGAAAAAACCGAATGTTACTCAAAGAAAAAATGGGTATCTATTTAATTTAGCAAATGAACATTGGCATAGTGTGTGATGTGATGTTGCTATTGTATGTTAATAATGGTTTGGGAATCTTTTGGGAGCTTTGTCAAATAACCTGAAAAGAGAAGGATATGTACAAAGACTAATTACTCGTTCAGTAACTCATCAAGTAATAGAGTCCTGTTTTTTTAAAACACTACACCCATTCATATTTTGAGAATAGGTAAAAAGAAAAACCTTTTGATTAAACTAAACAGAAACTGGAGGATAAAATATGTGTTTTAATGCATCATTTTGAGGACTTTGACCTGTAGGGAACCTGTGGGAACATCCAAAATAACCACTTCATGTGAAACTGAATGGCCTTTCTGATGCCTGTTGAAAAAATAAAGAATATTTTACCAATAAAATGCCATTGGCCCCTGTTTACCAACAGTAAATCAACATAAAATCGTCTAAGTTTGAATCAAATAAAACTAAAACAGTATTATTATGAGAACTGGAAATCACTAAACAAGCTTACAATTTGAAGTAGTTTTAAAGCTTTAAAATTTGGATAGTAAAACTCTTGGTTTTAAAATAAACTGCTATCTGATTTAATAATGTTCTGTTTAGCTGTAGAAACACACAATCTGAACATTGTACCTTGAGCAGTACAGACAGCCTACATAACAGGGCTGCAGGTAAGACAGATAAACAAGTATAAACGTCTTGAAAATGCCTGTAAGCTTTTTTCACGTGTGGATCCATTTCTTAGTACTTTATTTTAGTTTCGTTGTCAACTTCTGATTTGAAATGAATACGTTATGTTTTCATAAGAAGCTGATACCTTTGGCCTTCCTGGGAAAAAAAACCCTGGATGTGTCGCATGCGGTCGCATGGTGGCACGTTTACAATATACGCTCTGCACATGCGCACAACATGAAAAAGGTCATAACGTGACAAAGTTCATAATTCCGTGAAACCTTCAACTAGAGCTCTCTGGTTGAAACTGCTTTAAACTGGTTGAACGGTTGGATTATTATTATCTTTCATACTAACTATGGTTGTGATACTTTTGTCAGCTGAACTGCTTACATTTTTTAATGGGGCCATTTATACTGTTGAATCATCCTAACCGCACAAACATTATAATGTATATTTTGTTGGGGTCATGAATTATAAGATTTGACAGGATAATTTTCAATATTGATATGAATACATAAATACAATATATAAGGTAGCATATAATGATGGGGTAAAATCATCCTAGCTGCGTAAATAGATATACTTTATACTTTCATGACATTCTACCTTCATTCATTTATAAGTTTGATGTTTGAAGGCCCAAAATTTACCCACAAAAATGTGGATTAATGATTTTATATATACATATATACTCGTAAAGGATTAAAATCTTGAGAAAGAAGCAGTCATCTTGCTTCAGTGACCATAATTCCCATTAAAACCACCTCTTCTTGGTTTTCTTCTTTGGCTAAAACAAACAAACAAATAAACACAAAAACAGTCTAGCAGGTGAAATTGATTGTGGCTTTTTAAAAGATGGAGTTTTGCAAGCATTGCCGCTGTAATGCTTGGAGAAAAATGCAAAGAATACTGATTTTTCAGCAGGGGCTTTAATTTCCTAAAGTTTCCAGAGCAACCCAGTTAAGGGTTATGACTAGCAAATGCTATATTCAGAGCTAGCTGGTATTCTCAGTACATTTAAGTAGCTAACATAATATCTCATAAATAAATACAGTCTTTAGTGACTGGTAAGGTTGTACAGGTATTACAAATACCTTGCCAGTGTGCAGTGAATGTGAGATGTTGCTAATAACAAGCTTTCTTTAACCAACCGTCAAAGGGTCTCAACTATGCTCAATGCCACCCTATGTTATGACCATTATCCTACAAAGTAAAAGATTATAGGTTGATAGACAATACATCATATACATCCTACACTATAAACACCTCAGTTCTACATCTACAGTACTCTGCACTGGTGTTACATGAGGCTTCATGCCAACACTTCCACATGTTGTAATGTACTGCTACCTTTTGGGGCAATCTTAAAAATATTTTTATACTAGGTCCAAGTACCGTTGATTGTGTTGGTAGTGTTGCTAATCCTTAAACTTTGTCTTGTGGCAAAAATGTCAAAGTAGTGGATGTGATCTAAGAGTGAAAGTAACTAAGATTATCTGTACACCTGTTTGTTCATTTCACCCAATTTTCGTTTTTTAACAATATCTGTTGCAATCATTCCCCTTTAACTACCATAAAAATTGGTCAGCACTAACCTTAAAATCTATCAACACTTGAAAGTAGATCTCAGCTTATTTGAACTAGTCTCGTTTCCACTGCAGAATTCCAACAGGTTAAGGACCAAAACCAGCACTCATTGAGTGGCCCAGTACTCAGTACTTTTGAGACTGCCCCCTAGTGGTATTAGCACATTATAACTTGTACATTTGAGAACCAAGCCAAATATACCAAAAAACCTTAGCTAAGTGCAGGGTTAGACTGAAAAAGACAAATATCCACAACTTATTCTGAATTTTATTTTTTCTTTTCTTTTAAAAAAAAAAAAAAAAAAAAAAAATCATAAAAAAATCTTCAGTGATGACAATATTGGTTTTCAGGCAAGGACGTGTATTTTTGACAATGCTCCTTTATAGCCTGGGAAAGCTACAGCAGGTAGATACAAGTCTGTATGTGTGACACATAAAAATGCAAAAACCATGCTTGAGCCACTAGAATACAAAGATTAAAACTGGAATAAAAAAAATCTTCTTGCTCCCTTTTCATTTTCACTACAAGCTCATCACAACTCAGAGAGCCGTTAATAGGGTATCTATTAACTTTAAGGCAGTTGTTTTTCAAGCTAACACTTGCTGACAGAAAGCAGTATCTGTCCCAAAAAAAAGACCCCCCCAACAAAACTGCACAATAAATAAAAAACAAAACAAAAAACACCACATCTAAGACACATTTTTTTATCCAGTAGCCTTTACATATCAATATTGAACATCCCACCATCCTCACATCCTAAAACGATGCTGCTTCCACATCTTTGGTAGTCAGAGTAACTGAGCTCAGACCCCATTAACACCTTTATTATCAGAAGTGTTGAATGAATACATGGAATAAACAGATGTTAAAGCACCCAATATAAAATTACATCATATAAATCTGATGACTCGGAAGGAATTATGAGATTGTCTGGCCTGTACATGACCATACGCGTCTACTCTAATGTGCTTTGCCTGCATGGAGAGTTTGCCTCTAACTGGTATCGCTATCTGCTGCAACAAAGTTCCCCAGTCTGTCCTTTCTTGATTACTTGTGTTAATTTCTAACAGATGAGGCATGGAATGCGTTTTGCTGCATCACATTTGTTGGTAATACATAGAAGTGCATGTTTATTTGCACATTAAGCAGAAGAATGACTGTTAATGCCAGGTGTCATGATGGTAATGTGACATTAGAACCAAAACAAATTACTGTCCCTGTTATACCACAGTAAATCTGTAAAATTGAGCTATTCTGTAAAAATTTATACAAAACTGAAGCTCTCAAAACAAGATTTGGAATGAACAATCAAAAAATATATCCCTTTGGCAATAAAACACTATATATTAGTTGTGAAAACTGCACATTTTAACTTAAGCGCAGGCATTTACAAGGGTTGCAATCCAATTTTTTATATTGTCATGACAAAATTTAACAGTGATACAGCATATCTGTATGTATTTCCAAACAATATGAAACCCAAGCCCAGATCATAAAGATGGGAATTAAAAATATATTGTTTTGTTCTTTTGCCAGACAATGCATGAATGCCTCAAAAATGGTTACTTATGTAACCCAGTGTCAATCCATGTCTATTCAGTCACAGCATGTCCAGGTTGTAGGTTTGCTACTACTTCATCATCTGAAATAACAACAATCAAGTAACTTAAGTTAAAAATGACAATATGCCACAAAGTTTTCTTCAGAGCCACCACCAACCCCCCCCAACATCTAACATATTTTATCAAAAAGCTAATTCTCTTTATGTGCATATACACAAAGATAACAGAGAGTAGCTCAGTCTAACTAAATGTTGCTAAACTCAACCTGACATATAAACATACAAATTCATTATGGTTACTTCTCAAGTGCATGAAAGCCCAATCGTTTTCACAATGGAAAAATAGAGAGTGTATGTTAGTGTAGAGACAATCCATAAAGTGAATGATAATTTTATATCAGTGAGAGCTTTGGTTTTTATTTTGTATCAATACAAATTTGTACCATGGTCAGAGTTACAGAGAGTTCCTAAGTCTGTAGCTCACACGCCCAACTCCTTCAGGCACCGCTGCAGGCTGCTATTCCTGTCGTGCTTGTCGCTGATCTTCTTTCTAATGACACCAGCGACACTTTCAGTGAAGTCTGCGATCTTTGAAGAAGAGTTGCAGAAGCGAGAGAGAAGTTCTTGGTTGGATTTGTTTGCCATTCCACACAGAAAACACAGGAACATGTCCAGTTTGCCATCCTCACACTGCAGGCTTCTTTCAACAGCAGCCTTATACAGCTCTGTGATTTGATGTCCTTTGAAGATCCCCTTGAACTTATGTTTGAACGGTTGATCGAAAATGTTCTTCCCCAGGTTTCTAAAGGAGAGATATGCATAAAGAGCAGCCATGTACTCCTGCATGGTGGGGTGGATAAAGCTTACCATTCTCTCACAATACAAGACGCGAACTGTTACGGTGAAGTGTGTCAGCAGGCCGCTGTTGTGGTGTGTATCTGCAGTGCCCATTCCGCTGTCAATCCAGTCGCTCCTGGTCATCATGAACTCGCCTTTCTCCAGCATGCTCAGTGCTAACTGTCCCAGTTTCATGAGAAACTCGCTTTCTTTGCCTGACTCACAAAATGGCCTTCTAAACTGACCATGATTAAGGAGTGCCAGCATCAGCTTTGTGAACATGTAGGTGATACTTCTAGGCAGCTCTCCTTGTGTTCCCTTTTCTCTAAAAATCAGCTGGCACTCATCAGCCACCAATGAGCTGAACAACGGCAGGTGGCACAAGATGTGAAGGGTTTTGCAAGACTTGACATACTCGATAACTCTATTTGCTTGATCTGGGTCTTCAAACCTTTTCTTAAAGTACTCGTCCTTTTCAGGGTCACAGAAACCACGCAGTTCTTTCTCATCATACATCATATCCCAAGCCAGCCAGGACTTTACATGTGGCCTACAAAGGATCACGTAGTAGCCATGAAAGAACATCCTTCCTCCGATGAGGCCGTTCAAGTTGATTTTCATGCTGGTGGGTTTTGTTGAATCAGAATGAATCTCCAGCTTTCCAAACTCTATTTTTTCACTGAATTCGTCTAGACCATCAACAAGGAAAACTAGTCTATAGTCATTTTCCCAGCCGATATGGCTCAGTCTTATTTTAGAGGTTTCTGGGTAGAGCGTGGAAAGAATTTCCACAAAGGAGATTTTTGAATCCTCAAACTGTTTGAGCTCTCCGATGGTCAGAGGAAGCAAGATAGACATCGATGACTGATCCTCAATCCAATCAAAGATCAACCTTCTGAATACCATGGACTTTCCTGATCCTGCCATTCCAGTGAGAAATACCACACTCGAGTGTGTCTCACCCTCCTCTTTCTGGGGGTCCAAAATATTTTCAGTAGACACCTGTTTGGCCTTTTTTGAGTTGCTGTTTAGCTTTTTTATGGTCATGACCTCATGTTCAATATTTGGGCCATTATTTGAAATTGAGGATATGTAGACATCAGTGTAGAGATCATTAAAGGGCCTCTTCTTTTCATCTGTGGTCAAATCCTGATCTACTTCACCATATTTCTTCTTCAGATGCTCACGTAAATCATGACATACTTCATCTGGGAAAAAAACAAACAAAAAAAGATGTTCTTATGTTTGTTCCCCTATTAAAGTACATTATCCATTTTTTTTCGACTGAGGTTACATTTGCAGGTAAAAGACAGATGTACTTACTTGTAATACATGCAGTTTGAAGATAGTCACACACACGTTTATTTGCCATCTGAGTGAGAAGGTTTTTGGTCATCTTCAAAGATTTTTCAAGGCTATAACATTCGAGCAACCGGTCCACAACGTCCACAATATCCATGCTTTTGGGGGAAGTCTTGAATGTTTCAAGGTGATATTTCCACAGCATGTACTTGAAATTCTCTAGGTCATCAGCCGGCAGCTTCTTCAGAGCATTACAAATGGTCTAATTCCAAAAAGACAATTACAATGATTACTGACATATTAACTTAGATGTGCGTGTGATGTGTGTCATTTATTAGAGGCTTTACAGATTTTAAAAAAAAAAGTGCAAAATGAGCCGACCTTGAAAACAAATCCCACTGTATAAGATGGATGCAGAGGTTCCTCTGGCTCTTGCTCCATCTCAGCCTTGTCAGAAGGCTCTGAGGCATCATCTTTGCTTCTAACCCTGAAGAAACCACAGTGCACAGATATCACTACATTCTAGTTCTATTTATAATACAGTCTTACACACTAGCAGGCAGAAGTCGCAATGCAATTGGCACAGCTCTTACTTTAGAGTTTTCTTTTCGCAGTCATTGCTGTCAATAGAATAGCAGCTGGAGAATGAATCTCTTCTTTCCAGGTGGATCCTAAAACCAGGAAAACAAGGAGTCTTAAATGACACTCAGTGCAACCGACTTCAAAAAGAAGCATCCCATTTCCCTTTCAATGGTGTAAAAATATAGCATAATTCTTGGATTTTCTCTTGTTTGTACCCTGTGTGAGAGCCATCCTCCTTTTCCCCTTCAGCCGATTCATCCTCACTAGTCATTGTACCGTAGCTCTCAACTGGAGACACAGCATGCTCCACAAAATACCTGCACAGAAGAATGACGGAAGAAAGACAGTTAATCACTTACACAATAAGCCGTCAGTTTTCCAAAGCACATAAAAGACAAACCACCCGTTCCAAGTTCACTACTTTCTCTCTTTGAGTGGCAACAAGCTGAGGATTTGTGGAAGCTACAGCACTGATGACACTTGATGGACAAACACAAAAAGAAAGGCTCCATTTTGGGTTTACATTCATTTAATTAATTATTTTCCCCCCTTGTTTTCTTTTTTTGTGAATTTGGAGCAGTTCTACAGACATTCACAACATAGAATTAGATGTGTATGTGTTTCCTTGTCCAATGATACTTGTGTATTAATTAAATGAATTTCAACTCAAAGATGTCCTCATCACTCATTAAACCTTGTTTTTTTTTTGGTCTTTTTTATTTTGTTTTTTCTCATTGCACATTACACGTTTCTTGGTAGAATTGTACAATAAAATATTAAACTATTTCAAAGTGGGGTGTATACATCACATTCATATTTTTAATAGCACAGGCCTCAGGACCGATTTTTGCTATAGGCAATGTGGGTAAGTGCCCAAGGAGCCATCTGTGAAGCATGCACATGAGAGAATAAAGCAGGGATACTCAATCATGGTTCCCGAGGGCCGGCATCCCGCAGGTTTTCCAAGTGCGTCCACTGCAACACACCTGATTCAAGACAATGTGTATTTAGCAGACATGTGCAGAGTTTGAGTCTAAATCAGGTGTGTTCCAGCAAAGCCACTTAGAAAACCTGCAAGAAACCGGCCCTTGAGGACCAGCATTTAGTATATATAGTATATATATATATATATATATATATATATATATATATATATATATATACACTATATTAGTATATAACCCAAAAAAATGTATAAAACTATTTTTTGCTCGTCATTTTTCTTGATTTCAATGAGGAAAAAACAACACAATAAACCAGAGCATCATTCTGCTGGTGTAATGCCCAAGAAGACAAGTAAAAAGATCAATAAAAACAATTAAAATTGACAAAAATTTATTATGGATTGTTTTTGTTTATTTGAGACAAAAATAGATTATTTTAACAAAAAAAAAAAAAATCGATTTTAAAATTGTGAAGTAAAAAAATCCTGATTTTCGATATTTCTATTTGTTTTTCCCCAACCCTAATATAATACCAGTGTATGAAAGCAAAAGAAAATGCTTCTTTTCCATATCAAGGTATGAAGATTGGGCTCTCCATTTACTGTGGAAGCACCAGGCATGACTATCACCTTGCTGCTGCTGAGAAGGCTGCTGTAGAAGTCAGCAGCAGTGTGTGTTTAGATTAGCAGAAAGGCAAGGAGTACGGGGTGGGGGAGCTCAGGGAGCAGGCAACAATGCAATTAATATCATGCCACAATCTGCTTACAAATAAATAGTATTTAAATAAAGTTTTGGTTTTATATACCTATATTTAGACTGCTCTTACTTTGCTGGCAGGGATAAACATACAAATTTAACTGTTAGGGGTTTCTTGTTCAAACAATATGTAAAACATGCGGCACATTTATGCAGAAGCAAAAGATGGGTGGTTTGTGTCAGAGCTACTGGGTTTTTAATCGTTAAGACAAGTGCTGAAGGATGAAAAATAAAAAGTTAAAAAAAAAAAAAGAAAACCATCAGGTGCCTATTTCACAAAAAGAAAGAAGAAGAGGAAAAAAGGACAAAAGATGAAGCTGTGCACCATGCCATCACGCAGGGTATGATGCAGGCAATAAAACACATACCCACAGCCTAATGTTAACTAGTGTGTTTATTAGTCTCTTGTTAATAGTAGCTAAAAGTAGCAACATTAGCTACGTTGTCACTACTTCCACATTGTTTTCATTGCTAAGCCCTAATGAAGGCAGTGAGTGGCCGAAAGACATCCGTTTAATGAAAGGTTTATGAAAACCTTTTAATGAGAATAATTTGGAGTATATTATGCCAAGACAATTGGGTGTTAACCATTGTTTTATACGTGTTTATTTTAATTGGATAACTAATCCATGTTCTGTGTATTAGCCTTACATATTGCATTTTGATGTTAAGTTTAGGGGAACTTCTAAAATATTTTGGAGCACAGTCAGCAATTTGTGTGATGAAAGATTTGTGCAATTTATGTTTCTCTTGTGTTTATTTTTTCATTAAAAGGGGTGTATTCAGCCTGAGCGTAAAGCAATCCACTGACATACTTATGTTTTGTAAATAATTCATGTTGAAGACAGACTCGATTAATCTTCAGAAGTCATGTTCTCCAATCCATCCACTAGAGGGAGACAAAGGTTTTTTTCTTAAAATAGTTATAGTCCAGTCCTTGAAGCCCCACAATCCTGCATTTTCCCAATATATTCCTGCTCCAACACACCTGACGCATCATTGTACAGAACTTCATAAGCTGCTTCATCCATTTAAATGTAATCAAGTGTGTTAGAGCAGGGATATATACAAAACCTGCAAGACTCAAGGACCAAACTTGGACATCCCCTGGTTGTTCTTTTTATACTTAAGAAGCGTTTTAACTACATGCCCAAAGTTTGAATCTGAAAAGAGAAAAGACAACTTGTGTTGGAAATGTTAACATCTCATTTTACCAGTCTCCAGTGTCCATTGGAGTTGATTCCAGCTCTAGAGATGGTCTTCTCGGAGGAATGTAGTAAATATCATCTTCATCAGAAACATTCTCTTCGCTTTGACCTCCTCCTCTACCCGATACAGCCTCCCCAATGAAAGAGTCCTCTGATGCTGTGTTCATGGTGTCATCCATTATTTCACAGTAGGTATTTCAGTCACCTTTCTGCAGGACGAAAAAACATAAAAGTTCCTTTATTCCACACTCCGACACACTGGTCACTTAGTAGCATTGTGTTGTCTTTTCTTGTCCTCTAGAAGTTACAATGGATTTTGATGGGTATGCATTTGTTATAATGTGTTTAATGGATTTCACGTTATTGTTGACATTTTAATAGATACTGATAAACTATTTTGTTTATGTTTAGCATGACTTGTCTTGTAATGATCGTTGATTTGGTACTGCAGCATCACTTTCTGTGCAAGTTAACAATAAAGTATTATCTTAATTAAGATGACACTGACCAACAGTGAAGAGTTCTTGTTGTTCTTGTATTGCAATAGAAAAAAATGTCTGAAACTTCATAATAAAACAAGAGGGGGGGAGCATAACAACCAAATATTCTGGTTTCTTCTAATGGAAGCTGATTCAGGCTAGTCTGCTCTGGATTATATCATCATTTTATCAAACAAAACCTTGAGATGTCTTATAGGAAGAGTGATGATGAAAGACTATAAAAGACTTAACTTTACTACTCAAATATTATGAAATTGCTTTGGTTTGTGTGTGTGTGTGTGTGTGTGTGTGTGTCTGTGTATGTATGTATGTATATATATATATATATATATATATATATATATATATATATATATATATATATATATATATATATATATATTATGCGCAATGTACGACTCGAATCATGCAACTGAAGGACCGCATTTTCAACTTCCGAAATGAACATTGCATTACATTCTGGCATTACAGAATTTGTAGCAAGTTGTCTCCTCGTATCAGGTCTATTCAAAGCTTACATTAGTGAATAAGGCTAAGGGAGGTTTTATCAAATTACAAACCATCACTTGGCCCAGCTCACCAGTTTAGTGCTGTGCAGACAGAAAAGGAAACTCACAGCATGTCAGACGTGTGCTAAAATATTTAACCAGACGACTTTTATGTACAACATATGCGTTAAATACCCATGTTATTAAGTTAATGTAGCTTTAAATCTAATGTACATGATTATTCCCTTTAAGGAAAACTCTCTTACCGAAACCTCTGGAAAATCCTCCTTAAATCAGGAAATACTTGCTTGTGCCGTGTTTTTTCGTCTTCCTCGGGTGTTGTCTGCAACGTCTTGGTGTATTTAACGCCACCTACTGGTATGGAGCTGAACTGGAATGCAATTTGATTTGGAAATTCAACCCCCCGTTTTTCTGCATTTCTTGAAATATGTACTTTGTCTTATGACAGCGGTCCCCAAGTCCAGGCCTTGAGATCTACCATCCAGCAACATTTCGGTATATCCCTTCTCCAACACACCTCATTCAAATAATTGAATTCCCTCTATGGCATGTCGTCCAGCTTTGCAGATGCCTTGTAAAAAGACATTAAGTTGATTCATGCTTTTTCCTTTTTCTATTTTTCCTATTTTATTTCTTTATCTTATTTGTCACTTTATAGGAGTTAGTTGTGTTTTTCTTTAAAATGGTACAGGTGGCTCTGTGTTTTCCTTACAGATGTAGCAGCTTGTCTAGTTTTTTTTCTGTTTTGATTGAACAGCCAAGGCCGTTGCTTTCTATCTGGTTCTTGTTTGTCTTTTTTCTTTCTCTTTTCTTTATTCTTCTATTAATTCTTTCCTCTCTCATCCCACTCCCTTTTTAGATCCAACCCTAATGTGTAAATCCAGCAAATGACTCATTTAAGAATAAATATAAATTCATAAGGCTCCTCTTACCAGAACAAAATTATTGTGCACAACACAACAACCAGACCATCAGTCTGCTTGCTATGATGCTGCACAGAACAACTGAAAAACAAAACAAAACAAAACAAAACAAAACAAAACAAAAAAAAAGTTCTTTCCACTTTTGCAAACTTAATTGGATTTTATGCAGCAATGTGAATTTAATTTCTGCTTTGTTTAAAAGCACTGACATAACATCGTGGCTAATGTGGCTTCCATCATTTATGTCATTTTAGAGTTTGATTCTGCATTTTATGCATTAGGAGTACTATGAAGATAGAATTTGGGGTAGTGTTTCTACAAAATGTAAAACCCAGCCTAAAAGTCAAAAGCAATAAAGTATGACCTTTTTAAAAAATTATTTCTCCAAGGCATACAATTTTCTTTTTAACATATCACTAAACATAAAAAATCTGATGTAAATTCAAAATGTCTTTTCAGATTAGGCTATATAGCTTCATTTAAGAGAATTTAATTAAAATGATTATTTTCTTTCTATATCATTATAACTGTTTTTTTTAATGACACTGAAACTGAATTTCAAACCTCTGTTTACTAGTGTGAATGTGTAGTAATGCTAAAATTTCCCTCTGGCTGCAAAACATGATTCATAAAGTTAAAAAAGGCCCCACAATATATAGAATACATATCCAGTCACATGATCAAGAAACCTTACTTTATTTATTCAACTTAACTTTTCATTATTCAGTTTTGATTAATGAATCCGCAGACCATAAAATATTTGAGTATTTTCATAGAGTCAACATATTCAAGTTTTTTCTTACTTCAGTACTTAAATATATATGCAACAAAATACACTCAGCAATACACATACATCAACCGCCCCACCCTGGGGAGATGGGAGGGGTGGGTGAGAGAGGAGGTTTTTTTTTTTTACATAGAAAATCAATAAAATATGACAGTGCTAATATCAATATGAACATACATATCAAAAGTGGGACTGTTGACTTTCTCATGAAACAGTGTATACTTTGCAAATAATGACTAGAATCTCACCATTATATCTTAATGCTGCCAAAATAGTCCATTTACCCGCACTTTCATGGAGTAGCTTCTGTCTTTTTTCACATCAGTGAACACTCATAGCTGTACCACCAGAGGCCATGCATCCATGCCATCATTCTGCCTCCATGCATTTTACAGATGATATAATCTGATCCAGATGAATTTCAGACCTTCCAGTCATTGTGATTGAGGTTGATCAAGGCTTTATCTGTGTAAAGAATCTAGTTCCACGACTGGTTTTCAAAAACGGTTTTTAGTTAAGTCTTTTCTGTCATTACTATTCTTAGAATTATGAATGACTTGTCCTTGTAGCAAACCTTCTAAATTTGCCTTTATAAGTTTTCTATTTTTGGTAGTCTTGGATAATTTGTCTCTCTGAGTGAGACATATTATCCACGATCACCAAATTTTCTATTTTTAGTTTGGATCATATTCACTCCTCGAGAATATTCCTTTCTTGGCATGACATTATTCAGGGTTTTTCTTATTGTGGATAAAAAAAATATTGTGCAGTTATCCTTCTCTGCAACCTTCTGTTGTTGCTGAGATAACTGTTACACTGTTTTTCTCTCACAATTTTTCATTATTCATATGTCCACAACTTATGTTTTTACACACTTTTTATGAATTTTCTTTGTAGCCACATGACTTCATGTATCGCTTGCGGTTTCACATCATCAGATCCCAATTAAAATAGTCAAACTTAAAATAAAACATTTTCCCCTGCTTTATTGATGGGCAGTATACTAAAGAAATATGCAACAGATGCTCTTAAAACAGCTTTAGAGTCCTTTTTCCAATTATGTTTGAACCCTTTAAAAAAAAGTATTGTAAAAATTACAACAACTATATTCAAAGATTCTAAATGTAAAATAACCATTATTTATTGTGATGGATCATTCTTCTTCTTCTTCTTCTTCTTATTATTATTATTATTATTAATAATAAAGTCTTTATTAACAAAAGATCAAATAAATATATAATAAATGATTTTTGATACCAAACATAGGAGGAAAAAGCTAATTCAGCTATGAGAATTTCGGCCTTTTATCTGGATGACAGCATATTGAGCGTCCAGGCAGTGAATGTAGGCTTACACCCAGAAGCTATTTACTCGTAGATAGACTACATTAAAAAAAAAAAAAAAAAAAAAAAAAAGAAGCCAGGCGCATGTCAGCATCCTCCTTTCGTTGGTGACCATCGTTCCACTACAGTGCGCTTTGTGTGACGGAGGTGTGAGCAACGACAAAGACAGCAGGGGAAAACAGTGGCTTGTATGAAGGGTGATTTGTGCCACAGGCTGGGGGGAATATATGTAAGAATCATTTTAAATTACACATGTGCTGAATGGATTTATTGGTGACTTTTGTCTTAGTCACATTACTGCAGTATCCAGAAGGTTGAATGGGATGTCCTCTTTTCAAGCGGCATGACTACCATTAGTAGCCTTTTGTGCATGTGCAAACAAAGTTGACCTTGATTCAAAGTAGCCTACCCAGTGGAAATAAAAGGAGATTTAAAGAAGTCACCAACAACCGCAGTGTAGATCCTAGCAGCATTGTTGGAAAACACACACACATGGTATTTTCAGTAGAATCAAGGAAAGATGAGAGTTTTGGAAGCATTAATGCAGACCACCAAGTTAAATTTGTTCATCATTTTGTGTCTCACTGTTTTGTCACACCCTCATTACTTAACTCTTTCAAAAATTGATACAATATCAATGATAAATGATGGGCTTTGCTTACCTTGCTAATTATCCTAATATCTGTTGAATGTTCAGTAGTTTTCATTTGATTCGTTTTTATTATGCTAGTTCCTTAATGCTCAGGAGAATATCTCTTTGCAACATCTTCACTGAAATGAAATTATGTGCTTTGTTATTCACTTTACATTGCAGTGTCATTGTGTAAGAGTTTTCATGGTCATTCATTAGTGTTTACAAACTGTGTTTATTGTAGTCATTACTAAGGCTAGTATTGATCAAATATGTCCCAATAAAATCAAAACTAGGGTCAATGAAAAGCTGACTTGAATTTTAAGTACAGGGACAAAAAACGTTATTTTACCTATATTTTTCAATCAAAATGATCAATTAATGCAGATGAAGTCAAAGTGAATGTTGAAATGAGTGCAAAACTGTCTGTGGAATATAGTTCATACCATGTGGTTGTATGCAGATAGTTTGTGCACAATGGCAGTACATGAGTAGCAAACCAATTGGTCAGCATGAGTCATGTTGCTTGAAGGCAACATTAGTGTGGTAACAGAGAAAGACAAACTGTTCAGGTTTAGTTTGTGAGAGAAACCCATCTGATCCAAAAAGTGGAGCGCAAAATAAGTAGGCGAGTAAAGTCACCAGAAAAGCAGTTAAAATTATTCTGTTCTAAAATATTAAATGTTTGAAAACTGAAATAGAAAAACCAGTTTGTGTGTAGCTAATTAGATCCTCCTCTAACTGGTTTTTGTCTCATCGAAAAAAAGCTAAATATTCACTTGTTCAAGGTTTTGAAATGTGGTGCTTCTCTATGTGCTACATTAAGGAAAGCTGTACCTGTATGGATGAAACATTTCCTCTCTGTGTTAAAAGATTGGATAAACCAATTATAGGCTACATGTTAAAAGAATTAGACAGGTTTTTTGTTGTTGCAAATCAGTTTCTTAATGAGGACAAAAATTTTGGCATTATAACAATAAACTCAGAAGTATTGTCCTTGTGTGTCTTAAACACAGACCGTATATAGAGATGGACATAGCCTCTGTGACGTCACCCATAGGTTTCTGAAGAGTTGAATTGAAGCTTGATGGGCGGTTCCTACCATCGTCATCTTGATCCCCTAGCGGATGACGGGGGAACTGCAGTTTTATGCACTTCTGTATAGGCTTCACTTTTGACTGCCGAAGGCTCCGTCCATTTTTCATATACCGTTTATGGTCTTAAAGCTGGGGTCGGTAATCTTGCTCAGACTTTTATTTTTTACTCTAAGTGAAGTGGTTCCTCATCCTGGTAGTAGACTATACATTTTGTAATCATGAATAATAAGAATATATTTAGACTCCCCCAGTTTACTGTAAAACTGTGAAAACTGATTAATCCAAACATTTTGACAGAAATAAAGTTGTTCATTTATTGTTCATTTATTATTGAAAAAAAAAAAAAAAAAAGCCTTGGATCAGCAAGGAGCAAAACAAGAGGCGGAGGGGCCAATGTAGGGTGCTACTTTCAAACTGCTAGCTCCCCAACATTACACATTATCTACCGTATTTTCACGACCATAAGGCGCACATAAAAGTCTTAGATTTTCTTCAAAATGTGCGGCGCGCCCTATAGTGCAGTGCGCCCTTTGTGTGCGAGTTGTTGTTGTAATCGGAGGTAGTAAAGAACACCATGAGAACGTTAAAGGGTGAAGCGTGGGCGTTGATCACACATAAAAGAACAGGTATGTGCGTTATGCAGAACACCTTTTTCTAACAACCCTGAAAATGGCAAAAAGACACGCTTAAGAAGCACAGTTTAAACTGAAGGCCATCAACTACGCCAAGCAACACGGAAATCGAGCAGCCGAGAGAGAATTTAAGATTAATGAATCGATGGTTCGCAAGTGGAGGAAGATGGAAAACAAGCTCTGACAGGTAAAGAAGACGCAGCTGAGTTTCTGTGGCCATAAGGCAAGGTGGCCCGAGTTGGAGGAAAGACGCTGGAGATTTAGCGCAGCTGTTCAATTCAGAAACAGAGGATGAGGACTTTGATGGGTTTGACTGATGACGATTTCCTGAATCGTCATCAGGCAAAGGGCCTGCCTCCCCTCTAAAAAAAAAAAAAATGTGAGTACCAAACTCAGTTTTGGTCCCGGTCTATTTTTAAATACGCACACTTGTGTGCTTGTTTTATCCGCGTGTTTTACCATGCCCGCGCCTATTGATGATTGATTGATGATTAAAAAATGTTAGTACTTTGTAATCAATACTTAAATAAAGCACAACCAAACTGGTTTTGCTCCCACTCTGTTTTTAAAAAAGGCATACTTGTATGCTTTTGTGCATTGAGAATGTTAAAGGGGGAAGCGGGCGTGGATTGTACCGGTATATAAAACCCGTGCCCTATGGTCAGGTGTGCCTTATGTATGTGTTAAATACAGAAAGGGCGCACATAACTGAGACTGCGCCTTTTAGTACGGTGCGCCTTATGGTTGTGAAAATACGGTACTCCAGCTTTGATATAAAAATAGCTCTGAAATAGTTCTCATGGAAGAGTATATATCTGGCAAGTCATCCATCGCCATGATCTGATCTAAGCATTGAGGCTAATACCGTTGAATAGTCTGCTTTTCTGCATAATTTTACCTTTCTCAAGCAAAGGGCCTGCCTCCCCTCTTCCCGCTGCTCCAGTGGCACTAATCACCCCTCATACAAGAATGCGCGGAGCGGTGAAGGCTGTGAGGGCTATGACTCCATGTCTGGGGAAGGGGAGGGAGGATGCTCAGAGCGAATGCAACCTCTCTAGGCATCAGTATGAAGTAACAGTCCGCGCGTTGTTCGCTGCTCTGGATGGTACAGAGATGTATTTTGGAAGAGGGCTCGGGTTGCAGGCACCGACCAGCATCGCTGCCACTGAGCCTGACGTGAATTATAAGTAAAAGACCTCTGTCAAAAGAGTGAACAGCGTCGGAATGCGCACAAGTCTGCAGGGCTCCACTTAGGCTTCTCTCAGCGGAATTTGAACATTTTGGACCTACCTCGATTTGTTTGTAAACATTCACATTCAATACCAACGAACTAGGAGACGGCTTAAATTTGTGAAGTAATTTATTTATTTTTAAGAATATTTAAGTCCCCCTTTTGAGTGGGGAGTTGTTTTTTTGGGGTGTGTTTTCTTTTGTGAAGCGTGAAGACAAACTTCTACCATGGCACTGGTTATGGAGCCTGTGAGCAAGTGGAGCTCCAGTCAGGTGGTCGAATGGATGAAAGGTGGGTTTCGTGTACCATATCTGCACATCATAAACCGATATTATCAAACTATGTTACAGTGAATATTGTTCCACCGAGAGTCGAAATGCACACGAACTGACTCCAGATACAAAACACCTGCTGAGCCTCGAATTTCTCTTTCATTGGCCTCTGTGTAGCTTTTTGTCATGATCTAATTCATCCTATCGATTTTCCTATCAGTACTGTTGAATCCACTTGTTCTTTCAGGCGGGTATGTTCTCCTGAGCCTCACGCATCCAAACGGTTTAAAACCTATTGTGTCCTGCGGTGGTCATTGTTAACGCAGAGCTGCCTTGCGGGAGGCTGGGAAACCGCGGAGATTACGCATGTATAATCCCACTTCTCTCTGGTTTTAAGGGTTGGAATCTGTCTTTAGAGACATGCAGGCTTAAGTTGTTGACCAAGCTTTCAAACTGCGCGTTGACAGAATTGCAAAGAGCAATCTTGCGAGCTTTTGCAACCATCTGTTCCAAATGTTGATCGATATTTGCTGTGAGTCTCCCAAGAAGTCACATCCGACAAGGAACAGCATTTTATACTAAATGCACCTAGAGTAATCCCCCCATTAAAGTACTTGTGTTCACTTCTTATATGAAGCAAAATTCAAACACGAGCTTTCAGAGGCATCTTTTTTTAGTCATCTAAATGTTATTTAAATGTTTAAATAAAAAGACACAGGTTGGATTCAGATTGATAATGCTGCTTTCTTTTGGCCAGTTGCATCCAGGAGAGAGTGAACTGACCTGAACTGTAATTACTGGAAGACTAGAAATGGGTTACTTGACACAATTAATCTGTGTCAGATTAGTGTTTCCTTTGATTCAAAGATCTGTAAATGCCCCAAACAGATGAGCAGGATTTATATCAGCCCACTCAGTGCACATACTCCTCATCAGCTTTGCTTCTATTCTGTTTGCATTTCAAAGTTATGACTGCAAGCATTTCTGATAGAAATGTAAGAGGAGATGTTCTCAGTAGGAGGCAGTTATCTGCCTCTCTGTGTTTGTCTGTTAACACAGTAATTGTTTCGTGTATGTGTGTTTTTTTGCGGAGCCACATGCTCACGTGTCAAGCCACAGGCCTCCACCTGAAACCATCACATCCATACATCTTTACTGCCTCAACACATGGACACACAAACACACACACATCATCGTAATTCTCAGCCTGTAGGGCTTCTCTGCTGGCTCAAATCACAAGGGATCACAGGGATCAGACCGCTATTGGTATTTGTTCCTGAATATTTGTTCCACCTTTTAAAGATGAATGTTTTACCTCTTTCAAGAAACGAATTCCAAGTCTGTCACAAAGGAGGATTAACGAATACAAAGATTACACAGACAAATGTACGAAAACAGGCCAAAACACCATGACTAAATCCATTAAGATGAGATCTGTAAATAATTATTATGATATGTAAATAAGATGTAAGCACAAGTAGAAAAGTAAAAGGCAAGAAGTGAAGCTGGGATATGAGCGAGCTCTCTTGAGTGTCCCACATCTGACAAGTGGAGCAGAGACTGTTCTTGTGCCCAGTGCCCAGTAATGGTAATTTGAAGTGAGGGACAAAAGTGGCACTGAGAGACACTGAGGCAGAGAAAACGGTAGAGTGGGGGGGCTTTACTCTCGTCCTACATCCATCCTAAAACCCTGAGTACTGGCAACATTTTGTCTATACCATTCACAGGTTCCATTATTAGCATACCGCCCTGTGATGTCACTGGAGGCCAAATAGGGGCACCCTGTGACCTTCCCACAGTCCCACTCTCCACCCCCAGTTAGTTTTGTGTGAGCTAGACGCTCTATTCACAGCTGTGACAAAGCTGTTTAAACACAAGTCTCATCACAGAGAAAAGAATTCCAGCTTTCACTGAAAATTTGTTCTTGACATACTTAGTGAGCAGCATGAACAAATGCATATATATGCATTTCACTGCAGTGTTTATTTTAATTTTAAAATTAGCTTCATGTTTTAAGCTGAAAACCAAATTCAGGCTTTGTATAATCTCCCTTTTTGTCCTTTTTGACAGCGTGCCTAAATATAATTCATGTTTTGTAAAATAAATCAATTTTATCTTTGTTCTCCTCAAGCGCATACTTGCACACTCACACTCCCCTTGTCTGACACACACCCTGACAATGATCAATGACTGTTGAGATTAACACAAAGCCTGTAAAACAATGCTACCAGAGTTGAACAGCTCTTCTTCCTTACATCACAAGTGGATTATCTGGAATAGAGATCTGCACATGTCGGTGCTCAGCTTTTAATTTCTTATTTGTTTGCTTCATAATTTGACCTGTGAATGAAATGGACATAAAAACTGATACACCAGAATTGCAGTCTGTCATTTAGGGCATATGTTGACATAACAAGTAAAGAACAAATGAATGCATTTTTAAAGGGAATAGCATTAACAAACACTTCTCGTTTAATTTAGCCACTTTCATTTCATTGCACCTTTCCTTAACGTGACAAACATCGACATGAGCAGATCATGCCGCAAAATATCTGAAATATCTCAAAACCCTTTGAGAGTGTTTTAGTTATTCCCATGTATCACATTGCTCATTGCTACATTAGCTGAATTTCTCAAGTATCACGGCCTCCCTTAACTTATTTATTTCATCCTGCCGTCAGAGAGAATGGCTTGCCAAAAACCTGCTTTGTGGTTTCTATGGCAACATGGGTATACTTCATTGACATAATGAGTTTCAATTAACTCGGTAAAGAGGCTGATTAGTTAAGCCTTTAAGTGCTGTGCAAAACCATGGAGCTCCCTATCTTTCCTCTTCACCACTTAGCTGCCAGCTAAACCTGACATGAATGCCTGATTAAAGCTGGGGTAGGTAATGTTGGGGAGCTAGCAAGATCTGAAAGTGGCACCCTGTCTTTGGCTCCTCCCCCTCAGATTTGCTCCTTGCGTGATCCAAGGCTTTTTATTTACAGCTTTTCCACCAACAATTTTATCTTTCTTGGCTGTTAAGGGAAGGAGGCATATAAACCGAGCGGAGAAAAATCCTTTTCTCAGCCATGTTTGCCTTCCGAGTTTCTTCTTCACTCCTTTGTATTTTCATCTTAACACGCTATTTATATGCAGGGTGTGGCTATCAGGTATGTTCTGCAGGAAGGGGAGGAGGGGAGTCAGGAGAAGAAGTTTGCGAAATATAAGAAATGAACAACTTAATTTCCAAACGTTTAGATTGGTCAGAGTTTTTACAGATTTACAGTAAACTGAGGGGTCTAACTACATTTCTTCCTGTTCGTGATTCCAAAATGTACAGACTACTATCAGGACGAGGAACCACTTCACCCAGCGTAAAAAAAAGTGCCTCTGAGCAAGATTGCCTTCAAATTTAAGATTAGGCTCTGACGATTATATTCACCCATATGCGCCTGTACAATATATATATATATCATGTATATCATATATTTAATTGGTTCTCGAAATAAGAATGATAAAAAAGTAAATGGAAATAGGGATATAGAAAGTGGGAAAATGGCTAATTGTATGCAATAAGCCCCACAAAAGTTACTTTCTTGAGTACTTTTTTTTAAGCAATGGTCCAGCTTTGATACATGAATAAAAAGTCATTTTGTTGTTTTTTTTTTTTTTTTATGTTGTATTACTTTGAATTATTTATTGTATTACTTTATCCTGGGAGTGAACAAAACTAAGATAAATAATAATGTAGTGTGCAGGAATTACATGCAAAAAAAACCAAACAAACAAAAAGAAAAACCCACCCAAACTTAAATCACATCAATTTACTTATAAATTCTTATAAACACTATATTATGCTTTAATATGCAAAGACTGGAGCTAGGAAAAAATGTAAATGAGCAATTTCACATGTCAAACAGAGTTATATTTTAATTCTGAGTAATAATTCTGGGTTTTCTCGTTTCCACCCATGATTTATTAATCGACCCATTTTCCCATATTCGACTTATAAGTTTCATATAGTGAACCATCAAAGTGTCGACACAGACAGGAGCTCCACGGTTATTTTTGTTTCTGTCTGCAGCACTTCATTTAATGCAAGCTCAGAATCACTGCCCTGTTTAATTGAGAGCCACCTCCCCCCTTACACACATACACACACATACACACCCCATTTATACCTGAAAATGCAGCTCAGTGAAGTTCGGGGAGGGGCGTAAGGGTGTTAGAGGTGTCAGATTGCTTGTGTGACACTGACTGTATTCACACTTGAATGTTGTAAAAAACCAACCTGTGCTCTCACACGTGTCAGATTTATGGCGTTGACTGTTGCAAAGAAAGCAACATGAAGCCTTGTTACAACATACAGTGCAAATAGAAGCTTCACAAGAAATCTGAAAAACAGTCACCCCTTTGAAACAACATTTTACACTTGCCAAGCTGAGTTGAAAATGTTTCCTGCGTGGTTCCTTCAGGTCTGGATGACTGCCTGCAGCAGTACATCAAAACCTTTGAGAAAGAGAAAGTAGGGGGGGACCAGCTGCTGCGAATCACCCACCAGGAGCTGGAGGACTTGGGAGTATCTAGAATTGGCCATCAGGAGCTCATCCTAGAAGCAGTGGACTTACTCTGTGCTCTGGTGAGTCCAAACTTCCCACGTTGTCTTCCCACCACTCTGTGCAATTGCTTTAGTCATGGAATGAAGTTTCTACAGAATATTTGGAGCTTCCTTAGTTTTCAGAAGTGATCTAACTGTGAGTGCATAAACAAAGTTGTGCAATTAAATTACTTGATGAAAAAACAAAACAAAAAAACTCAAATTATAAAATCTTTCAGATGATAATGTTTGTAATTTTGCTTCAGTTAGTCCATTTATCTGTAAACAATATGAGTCACTGTAGGAATAAACTGTATGTGACCAGGATTGCTTTAGGCCACACTTGTAAAATATTACATCAGATCTATTAGAGGGTAATCATGGAAAATGTCCTTCACTTCTAGCAGACACGTTCTAAAACTGTCATTAGTGCAGAGGTAGATTACAGCCACTTTTTAAGTGATTCCTGCTGGTATTGACAGCTGCTCTGCTGATTTGATATGGTTAATATGTTGCCAAAGTGGTATGAGCATGACTTGATTCAGGTCATAACGCTCTGTTCACATATTACTGCAGTGACCTGGTTACCGTGTGATTAATGCTGGTGAGATCACAAAAGTGAACTAACGGCCGCTTTACCTTCCTGGTCGGAAGAGGAATCGGCCTGTAGCTGCTGACAGAATAACATAATGCAATCAGATTATGCCTCCGTGCCAGAATCTGGGTAGCTCTTGTGAAATATCACAAAAGACGATGGTGTGAATTAAAATAAACTGGAGACTTTGTAATAATTCCACAAAGCAGATATTTTTGCTTTGTTCGTCGCTGAAATGAATTTGTTTGGATTTTTTTTTGAGTTGACGCAGTTCATGTGGCAACTTATTAGTTCTAGAAATGATAACCACTTGCATTGTAAGTTAAGATATTGGGTATATGGTCTGCTTTTGCAGTCAAGATCAGATGGAGTAAATGATGTAAAAGGACCAAGTGATAGAGGGTTCAGAAGTTGGACTGGTGGCAGGTGGGTGGAAGAGTGATAGAGATTGGTTTACGTTAACCCCAAAGACCTACAGAGAAACTGGATGGAGATTTTGTGAACTGAGGGTTGCAGATGCAATCTGAACCATAACGCCTCTCATCCTTCATCCCTGCACAGGGGACCCTGCTTCAGCCACAAAGCTTCTTATGTAACTAGGATTTAGTTTTAAGTCTGTCAGGCACTCCTGTATTAAGTATGATTACTGGACCTCCTGCTGCGGTCTCTCCTCCCAAGAAAATTCTAATGTGGGAGACGGAGACACCACAGGTCTGCACGTGCAGTATGCAAGGTAATGAGTGTTCAGCTGTACACTGATACTCAAAGGGACACCTGCTTTCTGATATGGTTTGTTTATATCTGCAACATTTCTATTGTGCAGCAAAGTGGATTTAGTCTGCCAGTAGTTCTCACAGAGCAGTATAAAGGCAACAATAGGTTTCAGTCTCCATGGTAGAGAAATTCTTGGAATACACCTTGGTTAAAACAAACACTGACGGATTGTTCAAGTGGAGAGATTTTGCTTTCTTTTCTCCTTTAGAATTATGGGCTGGAGACTGAGAATCTGAAGACGCTTTCTCATAAACTTAGTGCATCTGCCAAAAACCTGCAGAACTTCATCACCGGCCGGCGGCGCAGTGGCCAATATGATGGCCGAGCCACGCGCAAACTGCCCAATGACTTCCTTACCTCTGTTGTGGACCTCATTGCAGCTGCCAAGAGCCTTCTTGCATGGCTAGACAGGTGAGATTTGCAAAAACATTGCCCTTTAATGGATTTGAACATGTTACTGCGCATAGAGACACTTGGGTATACTAACCATGCATTCATCAGCACACACATTCATAGATACACCCACAAAGCGTGTGCTACATTTTCAAGCAAAAAACATAAATATTTAGCTCTCAGTTAGCATTTATGTGTTTTTTTGTTTTATTTACAATTTTTGCAAGTCAGGTTTAAAACTGAATTGCATCCAATCAAACATAAAACTGGCTTCAGAAGACATGAAATTTAGTATTTTTTTTCTTGAGAGAACGTTTCTTTTCTTTCCAAAACAGATGCAGATGAGTTACATGTTCTATAATGTCCATGACCAATCATCTGACAGGAAGGAAGAGATTACTAAAGGCCTTATATAACTGGATTCTGACAATGTGACCAAAAAGACACTGAACAAGTCTGTTTATATGTGGCTTTATCCCTCACTTGTTTGTGGTATTGTGTCTGTGTGTTTGTGTCTTGGTGCGTTTGTAGCATTAGCACATTAAATTATCAGAACTAAAAATCTAAGGCCCCACTCTAACTAAAAGGAAAAATGACATAGCTTAAGTTATTTAAAAAATCAGAAAGGAAGACAAAAGCCAAAATAAAACCAACTTTGTTTTCTTGAAATAATGGATTATTCAAATGCAAGGTTACGAGGGGGCTGGAGCTCTTTCTTAGTCTATTACAGAGCCTACACAACGAGACAAACATTCAATCAGACTCACTCCAAGCAAGAATGTACACATCCAAATGGGCCTGACATGCATGTGTTTTGTCTGCGGGAGGAAGACGGTGGGAACTCCGCCAGTTCCCCCCAGAAACCTGCTTGTTGCTGATATATAGGAGTAAGTACGATTAAAATATCTAAGTCTAAGTATATAAATACTGTCAAACTTAAGAATAAAAGCTATTTATCATCTTTCTCAAATCTGAGAATCACACTTCCAGATATTTAAGAGACCTCCAGAAGTGTCCTCAGTGGTTAGAAGTCGCCTGTAGAAGATGGCACTGAGGCAAGATACTCTTGTGTGAATGTTCTGGGAGCAAAAGGACATTTAGTCTTTGATTGACGACGAGCAGGTGGTCAAACCGTATCCTTTGGACAGAGTTGGTCTAATGTGCAGTTGCAAAAAAAAAAAAAAAAAAAAAAAAGATTAGATCACACTTGTTTTCCAAACAAATGCACCTTTAGATGTAACATTTATTAAAAATGAATGTGAAATTTTTGGTAAACAAGGGTGGTCTAATAGTTTTTTCTGCAACTGTATGTTGCAATTTTAATAAAGGACATCATCTGACCAGTAACCACACACTCAGTTATACAATAAAGGAGTTAAATGAGGAAACATTTTTGAATAATTACCATTGTATATATTATGTATAATTTTGTTGATCGTCTAAATATACACTCCCATTGTTCATTTAACAACGTACTCAGATGTCTGCCTAAGATATTTCCATATTTTCAGATAAATAGTTCCAGTGAGCGATGGGCCAATTCAGTGGACTTGGAAGTGACATCAGCTAAAATTATGTTTACGGCACTTAGTACCGTTGTGTTTCCGCTCTGACTCATACACTTTGCTAAAAGTGTGTAAAACAATTGATAAAAAACTTTTAAGTGCAGCTTTTAGTGAAGAATGTTTTTATTCATAAGTCAGCTCTAAACAGGCTTCTTAGGAGTAATTCTAATAAGTTTGATAAATACAAACCCTGGTTTCCGTTCTCACTGCTGCAGGAACTGAGGAACTGCAGCAGAGCTTGTTCATGCTTTGGATGCAGAAATCACTGAAGGAGCTTTGCAGGGCTGTCAGTGTGCAGGAGGGGCATGGGCCAGTGGAGCTGTTCTATACTGGGATGTCAGTGCAATCAAGGCAGATCAAGGAACATCATACACTGATCAATATGTCCAATTTTTACTTTGATCAAGTCTGACAAAGGCAAATTATGACATGTCTCATTAAGTTTAACAATTCACTCTATACTCTACACCATTACTGAACAGAAATAAGAAGCTGATTGCTTTTTCCTATAAAGATGACATAGCAGCCTTCATTCTGGTAAAAGTTTACTATTTGTGTTTTATTTCTATATTTTTAAATGCAAAGTTGCTGATTAGCAGAAATACTTGAAATCCAAAGATAGCTGGATTACAGACAGACTGTAAAGCTGAGTTCCTGATGACAGATGACGCTACTAATTACACTATGTGCTCATGTTTTTGATTAAAAAGCATAAATATTTTAAATGTTGTTTTCAAATCATTGAGTTCCCATCCTTTAAAACAATCATAGTTTAAGATGATTAAATGTTTGGAAGTATTTCCACACATTTACCAGTGATTTATTCTCAAAGGAAGAATGGTCTAATGGTTCAGTCCAGGTGCTCCTTCTTTTTCAGGTCTCCATTTGCTGCAGTAGCAGATTACTCTGTGACCAGAAACAACGTGATCCAGTTGTGTCTTGAGCTCACAACAATTGTACAACAGGTAAAAAAACTGGACAAAATTCCTTAAGTGTAACTAATTTTTCTTATTCTATTGCAATAATAACACAATACATCATCATTAATGTTTGCTGCAATTGTAGCATTCGTACAAATATCTCATTGGGTCAGATCAGGTTAGAATTGATCCCAAATCTGACTTTGATGCTATTTGTCTTTGCTCGCTGCGGTTGAATGAGGACAGTGAATCATGTATGACTCAGTAAATAAGTGATACGTAATAGCTTTTAGTTTTGTCTTTTTGAAGCAAAGTGTTGATTTGGAGGTAAGGGAAAAAATGAAAGGTGGGAGTGAAAGAGGGCAAACCAGAGAGAGCTGAAGGCTGAGAGAGGAAGATTGGCAAAGAGTAATAAAGAGACTTGCCTCCGCATTGGTGACTCATTTGTTTTATGTTTGTGCAATGCTTGTGTGGGAGTGTTGGGGGGGGTTATAGGTGCCAAACTGCTCGATTTTTGCTTATATCCACCTACAGCAGAAATGCCAATTATAACTCCATTTAGATGAATTCTCTTGAGGTAACAGTGCTTTCCGAATGTTCCTCAGGACTGCTCTGTGTACGAAACAGAAAACAAGATCCTCAATGTGGTGAGTTTCTGACTTCATTCCAGGAAAATTAAGCTATTATGTGTGCACTTTGAAATTGCAATCATCCCTAATGTGTCCTCCTCAGTGTAAAACCCTGTCTGAAGTGTGCGACCAAATTATTACTCTTTCCTCGGATCCGATGGTGTCCCAGTCTGCACATTTGGAAGTTGTGCAGCTTGCCAACATAAAATCCACTGAAGGCTTGGTAAGCATCCATTGCGATGATATCATACAATTATACGCGTGGAGATGTCGAGTGTTGTCTCGTGGCTTCGTAGCTCATGTAAATCATTCACACATAAACAACAAACACTTGTGGATTATCTTTTTTTAATTAATTGGAACAATGCAGGTTTAGGAACGTCAGCACAAAAATGCATGACCAAAATGACATGCTGCTCATTTACAGAATAAGAGTGAATGTAATAGCAAATGATGGTTGCATAATTAGTTCTCAGTGATGAAAAATAAAGAAAAAGATTAAAAGATGAATGAGCATTTGTATGATGGTTTTATCAATAAAAGCTGATGTGATGCTTTTTTTTTTTTAGGATTGGTTTAGAAACCACACCCTAATTATCTGTAGGATGGTCTTTCTCATATTAGAGTACCGTCATTTACTTTGATGATGTCCATTCCATGGAGTTTAATGATTTGTCTGGCAGTTGTACATGTGAACAAGCAAATGGTCCAATAAACACCGCAGGACAATTAACAATAAGCCCGTCAGCAGCATGGATGGGACTAATGCTTCTGTCAAGCTAAGGTTAAGTGGGTACATTGGTCTTTAATGATTGGTTAGGGAATATTGAATCCCCTCCTACCCTAAAATGGTTTAAAATAGAGACACTTTCAGCCTGAAGAGTGCATTCATGATTCAAGTCTGTCTGATACCATGTAACTCGTGTTGAAATGTAAGTGTAGTGTATGCATAACAATGTCAGTTTGTTTGTAGTTTAGCAGCCTAAAAATATCAAGTTTGCAATAAAGTGTGCTACATTGCAAATGTTTAATAATATAAAAGAGTTTACATGAAGAGTTCTGAGCATATGGAGTCAAGCAAAATGATACATTCAGATGTTTCAGCTTAAACTTGTACAATAATATGGTAATATACATGTCAAGCACTCTACTATACTTTTCTCACAAGACAGCCCTTTGTTAAGCCTGAACATAACTTAGTCTACTTGAGATATGAAGATGTAAAACTGTTTTTCAGGTTTGATGAAATGAACAGAGGAAAAAAGTCAACAAAGAAGTAAAGTACAAAACTGCTACTAATGATGTTATATACTAATTAAAAAACAACAACAAAAAAACCCCAAAAACAAACCATAACAGCATGACTCGTATATTTTGTGACACAAATATGGCATGTGTAGCATGTCTTTCACTGCAAATATAGTCAAAACACCCGCTCAGCTACAATACTAACTTTGCCTGATTTAGCTCTTCCAGATCAAAACTTTTAAAAAGACAAGTTTCGCATTTGAACACCAAGCACATATGCACAACCCAAATCCAATAAATTTGGGACCCTGTGACTAAAACAGAATGCAATGATTTGTAAATCTCATAAGCTGATATTTTTCTCCAATACAACATGAACAACATGTTAGATGTTGAAACTGCACTTAATATTTAATGGAAAATTTATTTGATGGGAGCAGCACATACCAAAAGTTGGAACAGGGCAACGGAGGCTGGAAAAGTAAGTGGCACAAATTAAAAGCTAGGTTTGTTAAATGGCAGAGCCTCTGGGATGTACATATTGGCAGAGGTTCATATGCATCAAACTGCATCTAAAAAAATAGTGAAACAATTTCAAAAAAATTTTTTTCTAAACTTATAATTACAAAGATTTTGAAAATCTTGCATCTCTGGTGGATATTATCTTTAAATGATAATCAGAAGGAATTTCTGTAAACAAGGAACGAGGCAGTTCAAAAGTAGATGCTGGTTATCTGGGTCTTCTGGCATTATTGCTTTAAAACAGGGGTGTCCAAAGATGGTCATCCAGGGCCAATGTCCTAAAGCAGTTTTTCAACCTTTTTTGAGCCAAGGCACACTTTTTTCACTGAAAACTCAAAAGGCACACCACAAGCCCACAAGCCAATATGTTTTTTTTTTTTGTTTGTTTTTTTTTTTTTTTTAAAAAGCCCATATTATTAATATAAAAGTACATCTTGTCAAAGTTGCCTTGAATAGAAATAAGATGAAACACAAGAAAAGAAATGTTATTACCTTTCACCTGAGCCATGGATGAACACAGTGCTGCTTTTTAGACCAATCAGGTGAAATTGGATAATTTCTCAGGGCACACCGAATGATCGATCACAACACACTAGTGTGCCACGGCACAGTGGTTGATAAACACTGTCCTTAAGGTTTTCAATGTATATCTGTTTTAACACAACTTAGTTACACTAAGTGGATACAACAGCCAATGAAATTCTACATAGTGACTGCTTAATTTGAGTCAGGTGTGTTTGAACAGGGATACATGGAAAACCTGCAGAACATCAACCCTCAAAGACCAACTTTAGACACCTCGTCTTTAAAATGAGGGATTATTCTCTTCTGGAAATTACAGCATGGGTTCAGGAACACTTCCAGAAATCACTCTCCATGAACACATTTCACTGTGTAATCTACAATACAGCTTTATCAGGCAAAAAAAAAAAAGAAAGCCATGTGAACACGAGCTATGATCTCCAGAAACAATGCCATCTTTACTGGGCCAAAGCTGATTTTAAAGACAAAAAGTGGAAAACTGTATCGTGGTCAGTTTCATCAAAATTTAAAGTTCTTTTTGGAAACCATGTCCTGCAGAATAAAGGAAATGGGGACTATTCAGCTTGTTCTCAGAGGACAGTTTGAAAGCCTAGTGCTATTGATGCAACACCTATGACATGGGCAGCTTACGCATCTGGGGGTAGTTGGAGGTTTTAGAGCAAAGTTTCAGCAGGACAGTATTAAACCTCTTGCTCTATACAGCATTTCTATCTCAGGAAAAGAGTCCATGTGCTGAACTGACCTGTCTACCATCCAGACCTTTCACCAAAAGAAAACACTTGGTGCTTCACGAAGGGAAAAACTTGACAACACAGACTGTTAAACAGCTAGAAATCTGCATCAGATCAGAATGAGACAACTTTCTTCTCCTAAAACTCCATCAACTAGTTTGCTGAGTTTTCAAATGTTTCCGGACATTTGATAAAAGAAGAGGGGATGCTACACAATGGTAAACATCATCACCTTATTTGAGGTGTGCTGTTGCTATCAAATGCAAAATAAGCTAATATACACCACTAAAATGTTAAAATATCTCAGTTTCTACATATGATGTGTTGATTGGAATAAAATAAGGGTTTATGAAATGTAAAAATCATTGTGTTCTGTTTTTATATCTTTCATTTTTATAGAGTCTCATCATTTTGTAAATGGAAAAAGAACGTTTTTAGCTATGAAGTGACCAAATACATAGGTTTTTATCTGAATAGGTTTCTTGGCCAGATACAGAATACCTATTGTCTCATTTACTTCTGTTTCTTCATTTCAACATGATGAATGCAGCTTAGATTTTATTTGACGCGCTTCAAGCAGAGACCGCTGTATTAAATAATTTATTTGCAGATTTGATTATGCATTTATTTGTTCTTCTGTGATCCAGTGTTTAATTTGTGGTTTTGAATAGAGGACAAGTGACCGTACACTGCGTGCTTTGCTGTAGATGTTCAGAACTGGGCTTTGTTGAGCTGGTGGGCATGTGAGTCAGCTGAAAACATGTAACAGAAAAACATGTTGGCAATGTTGGAATGAGTGAAATCCAAATGACTACATTGTGAAAATGGCATCGCAACAACAGACAAACACATTTGCATCTTTTTTAAACAACTGTTTAGCAACACAGATGAGCGGTTGCTTCTGCTGGACTCCGTCTTTGCGCTGACCTACACTCAAAACACAAGCACCCTGCTTGGGGCCACAATAGAAACCCCACCCCCACACAAATGCTTGTATTGGGCATGAAAGTTCTCTCATCCGTTCAGTGAACCCTGAACACGACAGTGGGCCGAGTGGCCTAAAAATAAACCTCCTCCACTCATCTTGAAGACTGGCATGCTGCTTCTGTGTATCTGTAAGCGACTGTGTGCGCGACACAGTTATGCACGTGGATTCATCCATATCTGTGTGCGAGTGTGGATGTGTGTGTATGTTTGTTGCGCACTTTAGATGCCTTTTAGTGAAAGCTTTGAGTTTTAGCTATCTTGCAACAGACCAGCAGTATTTGCAGATATGTAATCCTTCATGTTTGATTTAATCGGCTTGGAGGCAGACTTGAGTGGAACCAAATACATGAGATAAATTCAAAACATGGCAGGTACATTTGAAAAGTACCGCAGTGGGACGTTTTACAAATCTAATGTAGTTATTTAAGACTTTGTGAGGCCAATCCCAGCTTTTACTGCCTATAAAATAAAATTCAGATCTCTACCTATTTTGCTCTTCAAGCAGATTAATGCAGATTTGCAAATATAAAATCAGCCTGGTCTGTTCTGTAAATATTCATGTGTGCCTGTGCTGAAATTTGCTGAGTATATGTACACAAGAGGTTGTTTTGATTTATAAGTTGACTATTAACATTATTGCTGTATTCCCTTAGGGCATGTATATCAAATCGACGTATGATGGTTTGCATGTGATAACCGGGACCACTGAAGGAGTACGTACAAGCCTCTTTTTGTTCACCCTTGTTCCCCTCTGTGTTCATTCACTTCAATTGCAATTTATAGAGTGATGAGAGCCACTTAACCTCTTCATCCCTAAAGCACCCTTTTCTAAGACTGCCAATAATCGTGATGAAAGTGCATCCTAGTACTTGAGGCTGCCTGGTACTACTATGACTAAAATGGATATGGATATTAACATGCTTCATGTTTGCTGCAGCAAACTTGAGAAGAGTTTTTAGAACAGGTTCAATAAAATTATTACTACTGGTTTTATGTAATAAGGCTGTAATTTACTCTCTGATTAAACATTTTTGCTAGGGAGAAGATAGATATCCATTTTTGGTAAAGTTACAGTAATTTCCATACAGCCCAGGGTTGGAAAGTAACACAGCTGTGCAGCTGTTACTGACTTAGTTTGAGAATGTTTGGTTCTTTCCTTAAATGTTAAATAAAAAGTCCACTAGGGTCGGGTTAAAGTTAAATCTCAGTAATCTCTATCTCTTTAGTCCCTGGCTGACCGTTGTAAGAAAATCCACGCTGGAGATGAAGTCATTCAGGTCAACCATCAGACAGTGGTAAGGCTGTACTAATTTTCCATTGGCTTATTGCATTGTATGTGTTTTCTCATATATCTGTATGAATTTTCTTGATTTCCATTTGCATTATTTTTTTGCATGTGCAAATCGAGCTCTTTTTATGCAAATGCCTGTTTACATACTTGCTTTGAAGATAAAAAAAGGAATTGTCTGGATCAGTTTTTGAGAACTTACATGTGTGACACTGCATAGATGTTTAACTTTACTTTCGCTGGGCTAACCAGCTTGTTTGATAAAACCAGAACCAGAAGTATTTCTTTCACAAATGTACCCAGCTAGACCCTATGTATTTATGTAGTGTTTCCATTCATTTGGGCATAGCTCATTCAAAGAATTATACCTCTTATTGTTTTGGTGTGAGAGAACTTATTAACCACATCCCTCTGCTCTGTAGTCTATGTGGAAAAGCAGTGAGAAATAAATTGGGAACAATGCTATAAAGTTCATTGCTGGGCTCAGACTTGGAGTGTCACTCACCATTCCTCATATTTTAACATGGATGCATGGTGACATCTCATTATTCTGAGTTGTGCACAACTTCAACCTGAGCAAAACTCAGCCAAAGTCACAATCATTCACAGCAGACATTTTAGCGCATCATTAAAGGAGAGTCTCAGATATGATTCATTATATTAAACCATTTCATTTGGTTGATATTGTTAAAGGAGTGATATCTTTTAAGTTTTTTTTTTCGTATAGCTATATAGAATTTATCACAGGATGACTTCTAGAGAACTAACCCATTTTTAACAAGCCTGTAATCCTTATGCTGTGATTCATCAAAATGTCTGCTGTGAAAAAGGTTTATTTACCTCTTATTGATTTCTGCCAGTGAGACACAACTGGAAAAGGTACCTGTTGCCAAGATGTACAGCGACTATTTTGCGTAGAAATGGGAGAACTTCCTGCAGTGCAGAATTTAAATATAGTCTTTCTGTTGGTAATAATTGCCGCCTGGATGTGAAACAGCAAGATTCATGGTGATTAAACATCTGCTTATTTCAGTCAGTCAACTCACCCGTGAATTGAGTTTTTCTTATTTAGAAAAAGTGGAAATACAAAGTTGATTGTGGTGTCAAGACTTGAATAGCATGTGGAGTTTAAAAACTTCCAAAACTTAGAGCAGAGAGGTGTTTGTGTCTCTCCTAATGGGGAACTGAAAGCAGCTACTTTAGCATGTCAAAGAGGTGTAATTAATAACATCAGTTATGCTTCAGCAGCCCATGCACACATTATTCTGAAATGCCAAAATGGAACATAGCCATGATTTATGATGCAAGTTGCACCTGCACTTTCCCACTTTGATATGTTACAACTTAATTTTCATCTGGCAGTAGGCTCAGTTTCTGTTTCATCATGTTTTGGTACTGAAGAGTATGTGTGATTTGTTTCTTGTAAGCCACATCAAAACAGTAAAACATCTAGATTATTATGTTTTATTAGCTATTTGTTATTCATGTGTGGTATAGCAATGGGACGTGTCTTCTCTGACAGATGTCGGGAAATAAACAGCATCTTACTGCAGCGTTTTCTGAGTGAGCAGCAGCTGAGTTAATATGACAGTCTAAGAAGGGATCCTGTACATAAACATGGTTGACAAGTGTGATAATCTAAAACAGCATTGTCAGTCAAAATGACTGCCATACCCAGCTCAAATATTGTTAATATGTTTAATTTATAGTGGCACACAGTTGAGAGCAAATTGACGTGATGTTGATTGTTGCTGAAAATCCCTTTAAGGGATCCTACAAAGAAAAGTTGTGAACATGTCTTTACAGTAAAAAAAAAAACAAGAACTGTAGGGGAGGCACTTCAAATAGTTGGAGGTCTTTATAATAAAGACAGCTGGAAGTATTCCAGTGATTAGACATGGACCAAAGTTGACTATATGTTGACTTTTTCTGAAAGAAGGGCAGATATGATGAACTGCTGAGGCAAGGAAGATGCGTAAGAAAGTGAAAAGAAGAATAAAATGCTAAAAAGGAACTTTATCTGAGATTACGCTGCTAAATTCTGGTAGAAATATGGCAAACATGAAACAAAACATGAAACAAAAATTTGTAGCGCAAATATGGTTAAACAAGACAAAAAAACACACAAAAAATTATTTACACACACACACACATATATATATATATATATATATATATATATATATATATATATATATATGTATAATATAATTTTTTTTGTTTTTTGCAAGCTTTGGACTCGACCCTGCTTCAGGCATTCTGACTCTTTAATGCACAATTTGTCAGGAATTTTTTTGTACACTGACCATCAAAATTAAAAATTACTTGCAGACTAACAAAGCCAGGTCAGAGCCGGACAAATGCCCAGATTCTGAGGCTGCTTGGATTACATGCTAGAGATCCACTAAAATTCAGTGCATTCATCCAAACGGGAGATGTTTTTCTTCCCAAACTGGACATGGCATATTTGGTTCAGCAGCAGATACTGTATCTCTGAGCGGGATGTTTTTGTGACAAATATTATTAAAACTGGGTTAAAGGCTATTTACAAGGCAGGCAGTTGCTAGCAACACACAGCAGCAGACTTTACCACAACCTGACAGGAGCGGCACATGATGACCTTGGCCTCCGACTCTGCATTTAACATCCTCACCAGAGACTGTATCCTCTGCTGCATATTAGAAGCACAAGGATCACGTGTACTTTTACGATTACAAGGGCACCTAAAATAAAATGGCCTGCTTCCCAGCTGAACTTCTGCATCAAGTGGATTAAACGTCCAAGTATTAGGGAGAGAAAATGTAACATTTTCATAAACTGAATTGAAATCCCTGCATGATCCACCACCCACTGCATGTTTGGATTAGAATAAAATGTTTTTAGCTCTTGCATGCTGTCCTCGTTTGTTAGGTGGGCTGGCAGCTGAAGAACCTGGTGAACCTGCTGCGTGGGGACCCTGCTGGTGTTACCCTAACCCTGAAGAAACGCCCACAAAGCACACTTACATCAACACCTGCTCTGCTCAAAAATATGAGATGGAAACCATTAGCACTACAGGTATAGGGACGATTTCAGTCTGTCTGCTTCTGTGTTATTATTTATGTTATTTGTTTGTGTTTATTTCTGTGCCATTGTCGTTGTCTTGGAAATAAGACTGCACAGACTTGTGACACAAAAATATGAAGTCCAGGATAATCCCTTTAAGGAAAAAATATGAAATAAACAGAAGATTGCAATGTCAGTATTGGCTTTCATAAAAGATTATTATTTAGCCTTTGAGCAAATGAATTCTATAAAGGGGATAGTTTTATACCCCCCCTAAAAAATTATATTTAAGCTTATGGATGCTAAATTTACCCTTGTGATGAACAGATTTAAAGTTCCAGCATCATTCATTCAGATGTCAAGATTTCATCCGTAAGTAGCATCTGTTGTCCTACTTCAGCCAAAGTTACATTATTAGGACTGTGTGCCAGAGCCAGACTGGGTGGAAATGAGAGGGACAAGTATTAAAGTAGTCCAGGCTTTCTTTGAGTCCTATTCCAGAAAAAAAAGGTTTTCTCCCCCCCTGAGGCCCTGAAGCGCAATCTTTCTCAGCCTCCTCTCTCTTCACGTCCTCAAATTCTCCTTCTGAACCAAAACTGAATCTACTCTTTTGTAACAGTTTGAAGTGAGGGGAAAAGTGTGTTTTAGACTACACTGAAATTAACTGGGTAGATGGTTAAGTTATTGAAATAAAGGACTATCTAATGCAATGTGGAAATTCTTTTTACTAGACTTTTATGATAAAAGATGCAGTATGTATACCTATGATTGTGGTTATATTCTGCAGTATTCTGACGTGGTTTTAGCAATTAATACATTTTTTACTTTGGTGAAATAGCTGTTTTGGAATCATTATTGATCCCTTTGCAGCTACTTATTTTAATTAAGAGTGTTTAGATAATTACGAGGTAATAAACATGTAGAATAATTTAAAAAAAAACAAAAACAAAAAAAACCTTGAATTGTGAAAATCACAAAAATGAATAAACTGTGTACAGTCCGTGTGGTCAGTTTAATAAATTATTAACAGTTTTTACTTGGCTTTCATAATGGAGGTGACTGGACCAGACAAGACCATCTTCTCTGCAGCATTTAGAACTTGAGCATTAAATACATGAATTGCGCAATTTATCACCTTCACTACACGACTGCAGCAAACACTGTCTGACTGACTGATCAGCTGTGGAGTCCAACTTTCATAATGTCAGTTCTTGTAACTGTTTCTCTCTGTCTGCCTGTCTCTGTCTACCGTACATCTTCACACATACACATACACTCATTCACACACAGCCAATCTTCCCTCAGAGCCCCAGCAGCAGTGTCGCTACGCCTACCAGCACTTTAAGCACACCTTCTAGGAGGAGTAGCTGTGCCCTGCAGGACCTTTTCATTCCTCCTCCTCCAGCAGAGCCCTATACTCCCAGGTAATTACAAGAGGGCATAGAACATTTGAAAGTTAGCATGCAGTATTTGTTTTACTAAATATAAACTGTTCTGGCAGCATGGCGTAGCATTGCTTACATGTTGATTCCTATTTCATTTTAATATCTGTATGAAAACACACATAACACTATCCTGACTCATTTCATTGCCTCATAACATTATCAAGGTGTAGCAAAGTATCAGCAAATAAAAACTGAGGAAAAAAGGTACTTCTATAAATAAATTTATAAATTCTGTAAATGCTAAAAAACAAAGATTTTGCACAATTTTGAAAATGAACTTAACAAGTAATTTATTTTAAACAAAATTAAATTACCCTGTCTACCTGGCTTTATAAATACACACAATGCATTCACTTAGGAAAAAATAGGTACCAATTAATATGTAAAATTGTGCCTTTGATGCAAAGTGGAAGCTCCAGTTTCTCACTGACATGAAGCCTGAAATGTTGCCATGAGATCTACTGCCATGGAATTTTATAATACACCAAGCCTTAGCTGTAGCTTACTTTGTGCTTAGACCTAATTTACATGTTAACATCATAAACATCCATCCAACCATTTTCTGTTATGTATAGCATGATAGGAAACTTATTTAAACAATCAATCAATTTTATTGCTTGGCATCACTAAATTTTGTCCTGAGGTAATTCAGATTTTTTTTTGTATTGACGTTAAAGAAAAAAAGACTAAAACCTAAAGGATATGCCCTATGATTTTCTGTTTTTATAATGTTCCAATCCAATTAGCAGAATAGTGAGCAAACATGGAGCCAAAGCATGATTATTCCTCTGTGCCACTGCTATAAAATATTAATGAATTCACATGTTAGTCACAATGTTACACTGGGAGACATGTTGGTTTAATTTGATTTAAGAAAGAAAGATGAAGTATCTGACTCGTCCTTTTGTGTATAACAAACTGATTTTTGTTGTACATGCTGGCCTATATGGTATTGGCGTTTTTTTTTTTCTTCTGTTCTCTGACATGTTGCTTTCTGTCACCAAAGAGATGACAAAGGAAACCTGCCAGATGAAGAACCTCAAGTGGACGTCCATGCTGCAGAAGGATCCGAGTCGCCAAACTCCTACCTCGACCAGGAGTGCCGACGCCGATTTCCTCTGGTGGAGGAGGATGCTATCCTCTACTGTTATGAGTATGACCAGAACCAAGAAGTGCCATCAGTGCGCAGAGGGAGCACTCCCACGTATGGTATGACCTTTACCTTATCTGAAAAATGCATCTTTTTGAACTTGAGAGCTAAGTCTTGAAAGTGCTGCAAATATACATGTTCTAGGTGTTTTTGAGATGTCTGCAGCTTTTTGATGTGTGTGTGGGCAGTTGTGTAATATTGACGTTCCCTGTGCCTCCTCGCTCCAGGCAGGCTCAGGCCCATCTCAATGCCACTGGAATACAACTGGGTGGAAGAGAATGAGGACCTGGCAAAGCTGAGGAGAGAGAGCAGAAGAGGTGAGTGGGAGGCAGTGGGAGAGAGAGAAAGAAAGAGAGGCTGAGAAGGACATGGGGAGCTGGGGTGAGGGGGTGGATATCTTATAATATCCTCACCCTCTCAGATCTTCGAGCCAAGAAGTAGAAGCATGAGCTGGCTTGTCAAAACTGATAACATGCTGGATATCAGCTCCTGCCTCTATCTCTTCCATATGTTCACAATCTATTGCTGCTCTCTTTTCCCCTTCATCCCTCTCTCCCAGCTGCTCTCAGCTCTGCGGTTTTTCTGTTTGGATATAAAAAGTACACTGTTGCTTTGGCAACTGCATAAATATATTTCTTGAGATGTTCACATTGGTGAGGGTTGAGCTAGGTGGTAAATGCAGTGGGAGGAGACTACATTGCTTTATATCAGACTTAGAGAAAGACTTGATTGATGTGTTTGTTTCCCCTGGGAGGTGGTGGTTGCTCCTTTGGGCTTTTCAGAAAAAGTTATGGTGCTATATTTATCTACAAGAGGCAGTATTTTGAAGTTTCGAGGCTTCCTGCCTGACAACAGCTTCCTCTGTAGTTAAAAAAATCAAAAAATCAAATCAAATATGTAGTGGAAGCTCTTTAAAACAGCTGACACCACTGATCACAAGCCTCAGACTGCTTGGCAGATTACACAGATAAAGTTTGATCAGTGCCTCTGTAGCAACGGATGCTGCATGGGGGAGAGAGCATTTGTTTTTTTTAGATGTTTTTCTTTGGGTTTGGAAGACTGATTTATATTTTATATGCGATTTATGTTTGTGGTACATGTTCACAACAAAGAACATGTAGCAATAAAATGTAGTCACTTAGGCAATTACATTGCTTGAGTAGGATTAGGAAGTGTGAATAAAGTATGAAATACAATAAAATACACAATTCTTTTAATCCTTCACAACAGCTAGTTTCCAGACTGACACATTAGAACTTATACGAACAGATATATAACACGTATAAAAGATGTCATCTTTATTAAAAACAGATTATCTCATGCAGTCTTTAAACAGAACCATATAAGAAGTAGAAACCAGAGGAAAAAAGAGACACACGTAGCAACAGTGAGGCTAAAGAATAACAGTCAGAAATGAGGCCTACTTTTTCCTCACAGACATGAAAAATAAGAATGTCACGTGAAAGTTTCTCCACATCGGCTGTAAGCAATTCTAATTTCAAGAACCTCTCATCTAATCAATTAAATGGAGCCCCGACTTCCAAGCAGCCTAAGTATATATTAATGTTTTCTGTTCATAATTTATTCTTTTATGTATCATTAGATAGATGTAATGTTCAGTTTGACTGTGAATAATTGAACATGCAGTTGGATTTAAAGTTCTGTTAAAGGTAAACTCTTACTCACACAGTGTTTTAAAGTAACATCACCAGCAGTGTTCAACTTACTAGATTAATCAAGAGTTGCCTACTGTGCGAGGTGGTGAGATAAGCTGTCATTGTTAAATGCTTTAACATCTGAAACCCACCTATAGCTGCCAGCACAGCACATGCAGTAATCTTATCAGCTGCTTCCCAAGGCGCTGATATAAACAACTTCAGTAGGTTAAAAAAAAAAGTAAAAACAAAAAAGTAAACCTAAAATAAACAATACTTTCATATGTGCATATAAAAAAATGCTAATGTCCTGTAAGGCAGCATCTGCATCAACATAAAGTGTATTTTGTTCTGAGTTTACATCTGTTGTGTCCCTGCAGAGAATTCACTTATGCGTTTTGCAAGTGAAGACAAACCTCCTGCGGAGAACTTCCTGCTTGGACGCAGCTTGAGTCAGAACAGGAGAAGGACTGAGCGAGGAAGCAGTCCTACACATTACACACTTGTCCCTGCTCTCCAGATGCAAGTCTCCCTGTCCACTTCCAGCTCTGACTCTGCGTCCCTATATCATGTCAGTCCTGTATGCCTGGGAGAAGTTAGAAGTACATCATAGAGCTGGGATCTGCTGGACGGCATCACTCTTTTTCTTGTTTTTAATTTGCAGGTGTTTGAACGCTCCTCGCTGCTGTCGAGGTCCAAGAAGAAGAGTAAAGGTAGAAGCGTTTGTTTTAAGAGATTTTATATGAGTGCACATGTGTATTATAGCACAAACATGAATTGGTGTTGACTTTTCTACTCTGTTTCCACCTGCAGCTGAAAGTCCCATGTCTTCTATCAGCAAGCGGCGGATTTCCTGCAGGGACCTGGGGCAGGGGGACTGTCAGGGTTGGCTGTGGAAAAAGAAGGATGCTAAAACCTATTTTTCTCAGAAGTGGAAGAAGTACTGGTTTATCCTGAAAGACACATGCCTGTATTGGTACATGAATGAAGAGGTAAATACCATGAGTTTCTTGAAAAAGACATCAAAATGCGGATCTTAGATTTAAATGTGCTTTGCTTGTCTCAGGATGAGAAGGCAGAAGGCTTTGTCAGCCTCCCAGAATTCAAGATTGATCGTGCCACTGAGTGCAGAAGGAAATAGTGAGTATGACTTGTCACTGGCACACCAAACTTTGTGAATAATTTTTTAACTTTAGCCTCAAATTTCCTTAAATCTAAATAGACTTTTCTAAAATTCAAATCATATACCTTTCAGGAGGATTCTATGGCACTTGCTGAGTTCTGCAAACATAATCAAAGTGTAGAAACAATCTTGGACAGATGGCACCTTTTATTTATTTAGCTGCAGAGGTTACATTAACTTTTTGCAATTAAAATCGTTTGTTAAATGTGTCATTTGCTCAGGTTTGCCTAGACTTTTACTTTCATCTGTGCTCTAAATGATTGAAGCAAAAATGCTTTTTTAACCTAAAATTATACATAAATGTCCTGCTGTTTTTGTATCTGCCTGAATGCATGATTGTATCAGTTTACCTGTATTCATAGGTAAATATATTCAGTCCTGTATGCACTTGTTTTTGTTAACACATATGGTTAAACTGCTTTCCTTTCAGTGCTTTCAAAGCTTGCCATCCGAAGATAAAGACCTTCTACTTTGCTGCAGAAAATGTAGATGACATGTCCCGGTGAGTTTACCAGGCTGATATCCCCTCGCTGCAAATTTCCCCAGTTCTGCATTCAAACCCCTGATGTCCACAGGCTGAATCCGTTGACTGAGTCGTCCAATGTCTTTTAAACAAAATCGTTGTGCAACCTGATAGGCCAAAGAAAGAAATACAGATACAAGCTCAAGAATTTTTATTGGATGTAGAGCTGCAGTGCGTCATGAATGTAATGTTCCCCCACAGGTGGCTGAGTCGTCTCAGTATGGCAGTCACAGGCTACTCTGAGCAGGAGAATATGCGCCAGGATCAGGGTGAGATTACTCACAGTCTCTGTTCATGCAAAAGCAATATAAGCTAAAGTAAATGTGTGTATGGATATTAAGCTCTTTTGACTAAAACTGGATTCTGCTTTATGCTTTAGGAAGCAGCAGGATGATGATCTTATTGTTTTTACATGTGAGAGTTCTTAAGCTTCTTTCAAAAAAGCAGGAAATAATATGATAAACACTTCTGCTATTTAAAGAAGCCTACAGAGAAAACTTGCCAAGGATAATATGCGAGGAAAGATGTGTCATTGGTTTAATAAAGAGGGGGCTTCTTACTTTATAAGTAAACGGTTAAGTTAGATAACACCTCCAGATGACTTAACAAGAAGTTCTCACTTGTTAGATTCATCTGTCTTCACACTCACTCTTTACTGTTCGGCTAGTCAGAACACATATTTAGAATTTGAACTTTCAGACCCTGATACAAAGAAAATTGCACCTATGTATGAGTCATTTTATAACAAGCATCTCCAAATGCAGCTCTCAAAGAGCGTGATTGGATTCAGCCTACAGATAACAAGTCTGCTTACTAATGACAGATTACTGGAGTGAGAGCGATCATGAGGACATGGAGATGCCCCCAATGCCGAAACAGGACAGTCCACCGCCACCTTATGATACCTATCCTCGAGCATCCTCTGTGAGTTTGGATGCTAGTGGTGGAAAAGTTTCAGCAGGCATATGTTGCATGCATACATTTTTATTCATCACAATCTGTTTTTACGTAGGTGAGTCCCTACCTGGAGCCAAAACGCAGCCATCTTTCCTCTTCTGACACGTTCCACTCACGTTCCTCACATGAGGAGTTCCACTCTGAGCCTCAGGAAAGCAGCACCAACAACAGCATCTCCCCTGGGCAGAAAACGAGAAGCCACCGAAACTCTTGGCAGGACCAGATGGAGAGCAACACAAGAATGCACTACCTCCAGACATACCCTGTGGAGGAATCCCTGCAATCTGAAGACAGAGACCAGCTGGCAATGGAGTACCGCAGGCAGTCCACTCTGCCTGCACAGCGCAGCCTGCTGCAAGAACAGTACAGAGCCCTGCCACTGCCCCTCAGGGCCAGTATTGATTCAGATGCAGGAGGAAAACCTCGCAGCTTCACACTTCCCAGGGACAGCGGGCTCCACGCCATCCTGGCTGCCTCTGCTGCATCTGATCAGAGAGAACCCCAGCATTACCAGCTGGATCAGGCCAGAGGAACAGGTCAGACTAAACACTTCATATTAACTAGAACCAAAAAAGCACTCAGACAGCGCAGACCTCTGGCAAGCAGCTCATTTCCACTCGCATTGTGAAGGTCTATTTAAAAAATTCGGTGTCCACAATTTCCAGATCATTCCCAAGTTCCTAACAAACGGACACACACACACACAAATAGGTAAACTTGAGTAAAAAACATAAACTCCTTGGTGGAATTAACAAGAAATGCAATAATCCAATACTATGGTACATATTTGTTAGATAAGGAGATTAAATCAAGCTACCATCACTACCATGTATGTGGCATGCATGCACATGCCACATGCCTACACAAGCATGTATATAAAAAAGACTGAATAATATCATTTAATCAAAAGCATTTAATAATACCACATTTAAAGAAAATTTAAACAAATTTATTATGAGAGATTCAGTGTGGATAAATGGCTACCAGAACTAATCTGACTAAACTGACAGGTCTAGAACAGATGTGTTCAAAGTGGGTTCTCGAAGGTAACTGTCCTGGAGTTTTTAATAAATCACTGCTTCAACACACCTGATTAAATGAATCAAACAGCCCAAGAAGTTCTGCACAAAGACTTATTAATTTGAGTCAGATACATTGAAAACCTGCAGGATTGTGGTTATCAAAGACCGGAGATGGACATCGTAGTCTAGTGGGATTAAAAGGAAAAAATAAAAAAATCGTGATGGACTATTAGAATAGGTCAGGGAGTCACAGTCATCTCATTACCATGAAATCATCCTGATTGGTCCTGATATGTGAACCTTTTACATGGACTGCATGCAGTTCAGTCTTTTTTATGTGCACTGCACTGAGGAGAAGCATTTATTTGTCATCAGGTATTTTATTAAAGTCCTCAACCGTCAGAGCCAGCAAATGTCAGAGGTTGAATACATGCTGTTATTACTTAATTTGACTGAATTTGAAGCCAGCCTATCTGGCATTTCTCCAAGACCTCCAGGCCAGTTGTCTCAGTGAGAATAAATTTAGTTTCTTATTTGATGCTGATTTATTTTGGCATTCCTCTCTCCCTTTCGCCCTTCCACACACTCATGCTCTCTCTTCCTCTCTCTCATGCCCAATCGAGATGTCGTTGTGCCTCTTGGCTCTGTTTGGCTGGAGAAGCGAGGAAGAATCCTTTCAGCCTATGTTAATGTTGAATTCTGAACAGGATAAAGAAAGACGCCTGAGGCCCTCTCTTCTTGTCCTCATTTATCTATTGCTCCCCCGTCTATACTTTTCACTACTTCATATGAAGACCTCGAGAGACACAAAACAGACAGCAAACTAAGCATGGTAAATTTCAGAATGTCCCTCTTTACAAATAAAAAAACAGTGACAAGTAACAGGATTAGATTCGTAGTGTAGTGTGCATGTCATCCCAACAGAGGGCAGTGTATGGAAACACTAGGCAGGGTTTGATACTGGGGGGGGGGGGAATCCAACATAGCTACGGGAAGGATTACTGTGATTATGACAAACTCAAAAAAGAAGTAAATCAATGCTTACATAAATTCTGTATCTGTTAAAACATCTCAGACTTTTCTGGAATATTCTACTTTTTTCTGAACATATTTTTTATTGCAAGACAATAGTGTAATTTACTCAGCTGTAAAATCCATTCTCACTGTCTGCATGTGAGACTTTAAATTATATCTGTATACATCAACTAAAACTATGTTCTTTCTGCTTCATCACCAATTTTTTTTTTAAAGAAAATAATCATCACATAAAATAGTTAAATATGTTCTGATCAAAATCTCAATGGCAGGACTATTCCAAAGATTTTTGGAAAGCTTATAGCTTCTGTAATAACTTCACTGATTTGATTGTTTAGTGTCTAAAAAACAAAACAAAAAAAACAAATCAACCTGTATAGTTCTTTTTACAATATATCTTGAAAGAATTCTGTGTTAAGTGATATTTTACTTGTGAGAAGATATTGTAGCACAATTACATATTCATGAATAAGATGCTTGTTTTCTTTTCCAATACAACTTAATATTGAATAATTTCAACTATTTAGAAAAGTGATATTTTCAACTGTCATATGTTTTATACAGCCACTGCATGCCTGGCACAATATTAATTGGCATAATGTGACGATATTTTGATAAAAACATTCACATGTAGTCTCACATACATGGCAAAATATTTCAACTTTCACAGACATGCATGAATAAAGAAAGAAAAGTGACCAGTGTCTGATGACTGAATGCAACCGCTTCTTACAAATTAAAAATAATATTGGAGCAGCAGGTTTTGGTGGAATCTTAATGTACACTGTCCCAAATTGAATCCATAAACAGATGTGTGCATGTACTGTATGCCACAAATACTATTTATGAACTAACATTTGGTGGTTGTCCAGGATACTTTAGTCCTCTGAATTCTCTCAGTGTATACCCCAAGTTTAAAGTGTATTAGAGTAATAATTGTTGAAGACGTAACGCACAGTAAGTCATGGAATTTAGAGAGAGATATAACACCTTTGTTAATGATTGCTCATCTTCCTTGCCAGGTCATGGACGGGACTACAGACTGCAGACAGACTCGCTTGTAGATTTGTACCGAGCTCTGGAGCAGACCAATCTGTCCACCTCTGCTGAGCACAGATCAGCCAGCCGCCTGGAGTACAAACGCTCCTTTGTCCGCAGAGCTAATGACCCCCTCCTAAATGATAAGCTTCATCGCTTGCGGGTCCTTCACAGCTCACTGAAGGTAAAATGACATGTTTAAGCATTGATTCTCATCCGTATTTTTTAATATATAACCATTACTAAGTTTGATTTTTAATTTTCCGGCAGAATGTTCCACTTCAAGACAGAAACCGATCTTTGGGATTTTTAGGGTAGTTTGTTGAAAATCATTTCTGAATCGTCTCTGCCTGTGCCTCACACTGCCAGCTTCCTCCTGCTGGAGATGAAAGGCACCAGACACCATCCTTTCCCCATGCAGCTCTCCGTCTCTGCTCCTTTTACTCCTCTTTTAACTTCACTCAATGTGCAGCAGCACAGAGTATTGATGTCCCTCTGTAACTCATCTCTCTTTTGTAAAGATGAGAGCTCTGACAAAAGAGAAAAACAAAAGATGTCTGACTTAGCGAAATAACTTGAAGCTTCACAGGGTTTATGGCAAACAAGCACTTTGGGCCATGTCAAAGATTTGTCTGAGAGCTTTTGAGATCATAGCTCAGATACAAAGGCCGCCTTCACGCAGCTGTGTACAGCTGGTCATTTAAAGCATTTCTGGTATACACACCATTTCATTATGCATGTATTTTTGACTCATGGTAAGTTTGTTTAATGAGTTTACATATATCATAATCGTTGTATAATCACTGTTGTTGGAATTTATATACATATATATATATATATATATATATATATATATATATATATATATATATATATATATATATATATATATATATATATATATTCCAACAGCAGTGATTACACAATATTTTTTGGGATACTTATTCAAATTGTACATCAAGTGCTGTGCCTCAGTGATAGTGAATGTACATTGTACCTTTTTAAGAGCGATGAGAGAAGGATTCCTCAAAGCAGAGGCACAAAAATATAATGCTTGGCAATAATGAACTAATGTTGTAAATTACAAAGGAATGATCAGAATAGTTGTCTATTTTTGTATGCATGCTGTCTACCTGATTGTTTGTAAGACAGTTTTGTAATTCCAAGTGTTTTTGGTCCAGAGAATACGGTTATCTTTCCCACCTCCACCCTCCCACAAACACATGAGCACACAAGGACCATGGTGTATTTTTAGTTATTCTTAAAGAAACTGTCCCAGAAAATGTGATAGTTTTTATTAAGTGTTTACCATAAAAAGAGGAATAACTGTATTTATAATAACTGTATTTAAATGTTTAATGTGCAAGCATGCTTTGTAAGACTAAAACACATTATCATGCCATTTGAAACTGACTCATATTGCACACCTGTGCCGTACTGTAGCTACATTACTTTTTTATTAAATGAATTCTGGTACCGGCGTCCTTAAGTCTTACTGTTTTTCTCTTATGAAACATGTTTTAGGTTATTTGCCAAGGTGTGCAACAAAGATAATCTTAAAATGTAAAAGGAGATGTAAAAGGAAACACACAGGCTAACGATTATGTGGGAGGCTTTGGGTATTTATATGACATTGTAAATTTAAATATAACAAAAGATAAAGATAACAAAGTGGAGCAAAGGATCATAGTATCCAAAAAAAATTTATTTGTTTTAAATACCTATAAAATTAAAGGTGCAACATCAGAAATGAAGAAAAAAAACCTAATCTACAGCAGTCTTAAACTAAATCAGGACAGAACGCTTGAACAACATCAGTCCAAGATATATCATATATACAAATAACACAAATGTCCTCTTTGATTCAGACCAAGAAACATCCTGTCCTGCATGAACAATTACTATTAAACATCACAAGTCAAAATCTAGCTTCAAATTTTATTTATAAAGTACTTTTCATATACTGTATTCAAAACAGCACAAAATGCTATAAAACTATAGGAGTTCCGGAACTAAAAACACATTGATTATAGTCAAAGATGGTAAATGTTCAGGAAAATAAAAGCTGGAATGATCTCATTTTAAATATCGCCATTGACTAAAGTAAGTTTGCTTTATTAACAAAGCACGAACTATTTTTGCTGACAAGAATGCACCTGAATATCCAACGTAAAATTCAGCATTGCCTGACATGAATTCAGCCCTCTACAGTTTTTTCCTAAATTTTGTTTAAACACCATAGAGAGACATGAGATAATGCCTTTTCAGTACACATACAAGATACAGTTGTAAGGCAGTATAACACCACATCTCTTAGCTACATTGTTAGTACTTGCCTACTTTTTCTACATAGAAACCTGACAAGTCGTGACCTTAAAATTTGTGAACTCAAACCATAGATTACTGGATTAAGGAGAGGTGGGAATATTAAAAAGTACAGAGACATAAATAGCTTAGTGTGATAAGCCATGTGTTTGTTGTCAAATCGACCATTTGCTATTTCAAAAAAGCACCCAAATGAATATTTAATTATAGCTAGTAGGTGGGGGGTGCAGGTTCGGAGGGCTTTGAACTTGGATTTGCTGAATGACAATATACATATCCTCAGGATGTGCGTATATGAGTAAAAGATCATGACAAGCTGTGGAATTGTATAAACAACTACCGATAGTAAACCAATAATGTTAACAAGAGATGTATCAGTACATGCAAGTCTTACAAGTAAGTAGTTAATACAATACACCTTTTCTATGGTTCTCCCACAATACGGCAGCTGAAGGGTGAAAATGAGAACAATTAGAAATGCCAGCATGGGGTAAATCCACATGAAAGCAATCAGTTTAACAATTCTCTGTGACATTATCGCATGATAAGACAGTGGATAACAAATTGCCACATACCTGTCATAGCTCATCACTGCAAGAATTGTGAATTCAGTGATGGCATATGTGTGTATAGCATAGATCTGAGTTTGACAAAATGAAAGCGATATTTCATGTGAGGAAGACAGAATGTTGATCAGCAGCGCTGGAAGTAAGGCAGTGCCTCCATACAACTCATTTGCAGCCAAATTACACAACAGCACATACATCGGCTCATGGAGTGATTTTTCATGATAAACTACTTCAATCAATGCAACATTCTCAGCAATGATGGTGAGGTATACAATCAGGAAAATGCAGAAATACAGTGGCTTCAGGTTTTCCATTCCATAATATTCAGACAAATAAAAAGATGTCACAAAAGAAAGGTTTTTCATGATAAGAGAGTGTCATCAAAATTTCACAAGTTCACTTTGTGGGTCTTACCCGCATTTAGCTGCACGGAAAAACATCATTATTTCAATTTATGTGTCTTCTTAAGTAATAGAAAGTCATGTGCTCTCACCTATCCACCAATGATTTCACAGCCCCCATGCATTGGTTGAAATAATCTGATTCACTCATGTGGGTTGAGAACACAACAGCCCCAATCCCAAACATTTGCTATGCTGATTTCTGCGCAGCGTAGCACAATTGAACTTAATATATGAAAGCACAATCATACAATTTCAAAACAAACATTATCAAGGGACAAGAAATTTCAGTTTTTATTGCATCATGCACTTTCGTATGTTTGCCCATCATTTCAAGTTTGATTAAGAGTTAATAGTTTCCTTTTCCCTCAGTAAAAAACAAAAAAATATTCCAACAGTGGCACATTATGATTTGCTTCTAAATTACAATTATATGTGCATTAGTTGCTCTTTAAGAGGCTGGATCTCATACATATTGCACACAATGCTTCACAGTGTTTTACACAGCTTAACAGTCAGCAAGTTTAGTTGAACAGCAGTTAAAGTTCAACCTGGTCATTTAAATTGACCATCAAACCTCTTGATGGTGAGCCCACCTCCCGTGGGCTCACCATCTGCGGGAGGAGCCGTAGGGGTCGGGTGCAATGTGAGCTGGGCGGCAGCAAGGGGCGGGGACCCTGGCGGTCCGATCCCCGGCTACAGAAGCTGGCTCTAGGGACGTGGAGCGTCACCTCTCTGGTGGGGAAGGAGCCTGAGCTTGTGCGCGAGGTTGAGCGGTTCCGACTAGATATAGTTGGACTCACCTCGACGCATGGCTTGGGCTCTGGAACCAGTACCCTCAAGAGGGGCTGGACCTTCTTCCACTCTGGAGTTGCTCATGGTGAGAGGCGCCGAGCAGGTGTGGGCATTCTCATCAGCCCCCAGCTTGGTGCCTGCACGTTGGGGTTTACCCCGGTGGATGAAAGGGTAGTTTCCCTCCGCCTCCGGGTGGGGGGGACGGGTCCTGACTGTTGTCTGTGCTTATGCGCCGAACAGCAGTTCAGAGTACCCACCCTTTCTGGGGTCCTTGGAGGGAGTGCTGGAGGGTGCTCCTTCTGGGGACTCCATTGTTCTGCTGGGGGACTTCAATGCTCACGTGGGCAATGACAGTGAGACCTGGAGGGGAGTGATTGGGAGGCATGGTCCCCCCCCTCTGAACCCAAATGGTGTTTTGTTATTGGACTTCTGTGCTCGTCATGGATTGTCTATAACGAACACCATGTTCCAGCATAAGAGTGTCCATATGTACACCTGGCATCAGGATTCCCTGGGCCACAGTTCAATGATCGACTTTGTAGTCGTATCGTCGGACCTGCGGCCACATGCCTTGGACACTCGGGTGAAGAGGGGGGCGGAGCTGTCAACTGATCACCACCTGGTGGTGAGTTGGCTCAGATGGTGGGGGAGGAAGCCGGTCAGAGCTGGCAGGCCCAAACGTGTTGTGAGGGTCTGCTGGGAACGTCTGGCTGAGTCCCCTGTCAGAGCGAGCTTCAACTCCCACCTTCAGCAGAGCTTCGAACATGTCCCGGGTGAGGCGGGGGACATTGAGTCCGAATGGGCTGTGTTCCGTGCCTCTATTGCTGAGGCGGCCAGCCGGAGCTGTGGCTGCAAGGTCGTTGGTGCCTGTCGTGGCGGTAATCCCAGGACTCGTTGGTGGACACCAGCAGTGAGGGATGCTGTCAAGCTGAAGAAGGAGTCCTATCGGGCCTTCTTGGCCTGTGGGACTCTGGAGGCAGCTGATGGGTACAGACGGGCTAAGCGGCATGCGGCTTCAGCCGTTGCCGAGGCAAAAACTCGGGCATGGGAGGAGTTCGGCGAGGCCATGGAGAAAGACTTCCGGACGGCTTCGAGGAGATTCTGGTCCACCATCCGGCGGCTCAGGGGGGGGAAGCAGTGCTCCATCAATACTGTGTACAGTGGAGATGGGGAGCTGCTGACCTCAACTCGGGACGTTGTGGGTCGGTGGAGGGAATACTTCGAAGACCTCCTCAATCCTACCAACACGGCTTCCCATGAGGGAGCAGAGCTGGTGGACTCAGGGGTGGACTCTCCTATCTTTGGGGCTGAAGTCGCTGAGGTGGTCAAAAAGCTCCTTGGCGGCAAGGCCCCGGGGGTGGATGAGATCCGCCCGGAGTTCCTTAAGGCTCTGGAGGCTGTGGGGCTGTCCTGGCTGACACGCCTCTGCAGCATCGCGTGGACATCGGGGGCAGTACCGCTGGATTGGCAGACTGGGGTGGTGGTCCCCCTTTTTAAGAAGGGGGACCGGAGGGTGTGTTCCAATTACAGGGGAATCACACTCCTCAGCCTCCCTGGTAAGGTCTATTCAGGGGTCCTGGAGAGGAGGGTCCGCCGGATAGTCGAATCCCGGATTGAGGAGGAGCAGTGTGGTTTTCGTCCTGGTCGCGGAACAGTGGACCAGCTCTATACCCTCTCTGGGGTCCTGGAGGGGGCATGGGAGTTTGCCCAACCAGTCTACATGTGCTTTGTGGACCTGGAGAAGGCATTCGACCGTGTCCCCCGGGGGCTCCTGTGGGGGGTACTCCGGGAGTATGGGGTACTGGACCCCCTTGTACGAGCTGTCCGGTCCCTGTACGACAGGTGTCAGAGCTTGGTCCGCATTGCCGGTAGTAAGTCGGATTCGTTTCCGGTGAGGGTTGGACTCCGCCAAGGCTGCCCTTTATCACCGATTCTGTTCATAACTTATATGGACAGAATTTCTAGGCGCAGCCGAGGGGTTGAGGGGATCCGACTTGGTGGCCTCAGGATTGGGTCCCTGCTTTTTGCGGATGACGTGGTCCTGTTGGCTTCGTCTGGTCGTGATCTCCAGCTCTCGCTTGAGCGATTCGCAGCCGAATGTGAAGCGGCTGGGATGGGAATCAGCACCTCAAAATCTGAGACCATGGTCCTCAGCCGGAATAGGGTGGATTGCCCTCTCCGGGTCGGGAGTCAGGTCCTGCCTCAAGTGGAGGAGTTTAAATATCTCGGGGTCTTGTTCACGAGTGAGGGAAGGATGGAGCGTGAGATCGACAGACGGATCGGTGCGGCGTCTGCAGTAATGCGGGCTCTGCGCCGGTCTGTCGTGGTGAAGAAGGAGCTGAGCCAGAAGGTGAAGCTCTCGATTTATCAGTCGATCTACGTTCCTACCCTCACCTATGGTCATGAGCTGTGGGTCGTGACCGAAAGAACGAGATCTCGTATACAGGCGGCTGAAATGAGTTTCCTCCGCAGGGTGGCCGGGCTCTCCCTTAGAGATAGGGTGAGGAGCTCAGTCATCCGGGAGGGGCTCAGAGTAGAGCCGCTGCTCCTTCGCATCGAGAGGAACCAGTTGAGGTGGCTCGGGCATCTGGTCAGGATGCCTCCTGGACGCCTCCCTGGTGAGGTGTTCCAGGCACGTCCCTCGGGGAGGAGACCCCGGGGAAGACCCAGGACACGCTGGAGGGATTACATCTCTCGGCTGGCCTGGGAACGCCTCGGGATCCCCCCCGCAGAGTTGGCAAATGTGGCTGGGGAGAGGGAAGTCTGGGCTTCCCTGCTTAGGCTGCTGCCCCCACGACCCGACCCCGGATAAGCGGCAGAAGATGGATGGATGGATGGACCTCTTCCAGTATATACTGGAGGAGGTGTGGCAGCTATCTTTAAATCAGAGCTATTTATTTAGTCCTAGACATAAAAAGACTTCTCCTAGTAGTAGTCTACCGTCCACCTGGATCTTACTCACAGTTCCTAACTGAGACTTAGTGCTGAATACTGATAGTTATTGTTCCGGGGGGTTTTAACATTCATGTTGATGATGAACATGACAGTTTAAACATCGCCCTTAACTCTATATTAAATTCAATTGGATTTTCCCGTAATGTACACAGACCGACTCATTTTCATCATCATACTCTAGATCTTGTTCTGACGTATGGGATCAATAGTGATCAACTAACAGTTTTTCCTCGTTACCCTGTTCTGTCTGACTATTTTTTAATAACTTTTGTGTTTACTTTACTTGACTGCATAATGGTTGAGAAGAAATTTCATTATAGTCGATGTTTGTCAGATAGTGTTGTTAGCATATTTAATAAGTCCATTTCAGCAGTATTTCCTACAATACTTTGTGTTAACTTGACAGGAAACATCCGTCCGAGCTTCACTCCGACACAGGTTGATTAATTTGATGCTAGAGTGACAGCTTTAATGTGTATAACACTAGATGTTGTTCCTCTAAAGAAGAAGAGAACCAGTCAGAAGAAGCGGGCCCGTGGATTAATTCCCATCAAGGAGTTTGAAAAGAATATGGCATTCATTTGATTTAGAAGAGTGTCACATAGTCTGGAAAGAAAGTTTAATAGTGTATAAAAAAGCCTTGCGTGTGGCTAGAACAGCTTATTATTCATCATTGATAGAGGAGAACAAGAATAACCCCAGGTTTCTTTTTAGCACTGTAACCAGACTGACTAAGAGTCATGGTGCTGTTAAGCCATCTATTCCTTTGAACCTCAGCTGTGATGACTTTATGAGTTTCTTTGTAAACAAAATAGCTTCTATTAGGAAGGAAATCAGTAATAACCTTCACACCACTAATTCTATATCATCTGCAGCAGCCCTAGAGACGTCTTTAGAAGCTGATTTTCATTTTGACCGTTTCTTGCCTGTACAGCTCTCTGAGTTAATCAACATAATAGCTTCATCTAAACCATCAACCTGTATTTTAGATCCCATCCCAACCAGATTATTCAAGGAAATATGTTTCTTGATCAATACATCTGTACTGGGCCTGATCAATTCATCTCTATTATTAGGACATGTACCTCAATATTACAGCTGTAATTAAACCGTTGCTTAAAAAACCAACTCTTGATCCAGGAGTTTTAGCTAATTATAGACCAATATCTAATCTCACCTTTTTGTCTAAAATTCTTGAGAAAACAGTTTCAACCCAACCATGCGCCTATCTGAGCAGAAGAGTTTCAGTTAGGATTTAGAGCTCATCATGGCACAGAGACTGCACTGGTGAAAGTCACTAATGATCTTCTCATGACCTCAGAAAAAAGACTTCTGTCTGTACTCATTCTTTTAGATCTCAGTACTGCATTTGACACCATTGATCACAACATTCTGCTACAGAGGCTGGAACATGTTATTGGGATTAAAGGGACTGCATTATGCGGGTTCCAGTCATATTTATTTGATAGATTTAAGTTTGTAAATGTAAATGATGAGTCTTCCTCACACACCAGGTTAAATCATGGAGTTCCTCAAGGTTCTGTACTTGGACCAATACTCTTCACATTATACATGCTTCCCTTAGGTACGGTAATATCATTAGGCAGCATGGCATAAATTTTCATTGCTATGCGGATGACACTCAGATCTACCTTTCCACGAAGCCAGATGAAACCAATCAGTTTCTTAGATTAAAAAGATGTCTTACAGACATCAAGACCTGGATGACTGAATTTTCTTCTTTTAAACTCAGACAAGACAGAGGTCATTATATTCGGACCTGAAAAACTTAGGACAAAATTATCCAGTTATGTAACTAATCTGGATGGCATTAATCTTGCTTCCAGTACCACTGTGAGAAATCTTGGAGTTATTCTTGACCGGGATTTGTCCTTTAGCTCACACTTAAAACAGGTTTCTAGAACTGCCTTCTTCCACCTGCATAATATTGCAAAAATTAGGGGCGTCTTGTCTCAGAAAGATGCAGAAAAATTAGTCCACGCCTTCATCACTTCCAGACTGGATTACTGCAATTCCTTATTTTTGGGTTGTCCTAAATATGCCCTGAAAATTCTCTAGTTGATCCAAAATGCTGCAGCGAGAGTTCTGATGAGGACTAATGGGAGAGATAATTTTTCACCAGTTTTAGCCTCTCTGCACTGGCTCCCTGTTAAATCCAGGATAGAGTTTAAAATTCTTCTCCTCATATATAAAGCTCTCCATGACCAAGCTCCATTGTACATAAAAGATCTCATAGTTCCATATATTCCAAATACAGCACTTCACTCTCAGACTGCAGGTTTACTTGTGGTTCCCAGAGTCTAGAAGAGTACAATGGGAGGAAGAGCCTTTAGCTATCAGGCTCCTCTCTTATGGAACCAGCTCCCACTGTGGGTTCGGGAAGCACACCCCCTCCACACCTTTAAGATCAAGCTGAAAACCTTCCTTTTTTTGTGATTCTTTTAGTTAAGATATAAGCATCTCCTGAGTTGGAGTCTTCATGTAAGGGACCCAACTGTTCAGGTTATGCTCTTTGCTCTCATAGTTATGGGTAGTCTAGCCTTCCATTACTTATGTAACAATGGGGACGTCACCTGATGCACTGAGAAGTACCTTAGTCCATTTCTCTAATGTATTAATGTATAAATAAACTTATTTCTCCTTTTTTCCGCAGGTCTTCCTGAATAAGTGCAGTTGTACATGTTGTTCTGTCTTTCCTGTCCTCTCCACCCAGACATTTATATGTGATGTTTAGCAGGGCCCTATTGTTATTGTAATGTTTATTATTAGGGTCCGAGCTATACGAAGTATAGCTGGAGCCTATTGTTGTTGAAATGTTTATTATTCTCCTCGTTCTGAGCACAACTCACTCATTTTTGACCCCCTAAGCCCCTGCAAAAAATTTCGAAACTTGGCACACACCTCAAGCCCGACGAAGATAGAGATATTCTCAGGTCCGCATACACTTCAATGCAAAAATGGCTCAACAGCGCCCCCTAGTAATGCCAAAAAAGGCCCATAGAATTGGATCTCAAAAGTTTACTTTGACGTAGGAAAACTAAATTTGGCACACATGTCTACCACCTTAAGACAAACAAAAAAGTCAATATCTGCCATCTTGGTGCTTACGACCATTTTTTTGCCCTTTTTTATTTTTATTTTGGGCACATTGTATTTGAACAAACTAGTCTGAGGGGATTCATGCGATTGACTCCAAATTCAACAGTAAGCTTTGTGAGAAGATGGGGACCAGAAGTTATTCAAATCTTTCCAATACGGGAAAGCGTGTTACCGTGGCAATCCATGGAAAAAAGCCTTCTCGCTATAAAACACAATTTTACTCATATCTTCGCAAAAGTACATCTGATCTGAACCAAAATTGTAAGCATTCATATCTGGTAGGTCTTTAACACATTGAAACATGTATTGTTGGAGGGGCACTTTTTTGGGGGGAGGTCCCGAGGGTCCCAATCGTCCACTATGACCGAGGGCTATGAAATTCGGTACACGTGTAACATCCCAAGACGAGCAAAAAAGCCCATTAAGCACTTGTTGCCATGGCAGCGGGGTGTTTGCCATCTTGGCATTGACACCCATTATTTTTACTTTATGTGCATTGTATATCTGCATGAAAATAAACTGGCTCTGTGGGTCCTTGACATGTTGCATTATGAGAATGCGGATTAGGGAAGGGATGTTGGCATGAGGCTCAGACCCGATGGATGCCGCTTGTGGCTTTAATTATTATTGTCAGCATAACTCGGCCATTTTTGACCCCCTTAGCCCTTGTGAAAAGTTGCGAAACTTGGCACACACCTCATGCCCGGCAAAAATAGCAATATTCTTGGGTCCGCATACACGCCAATGCAAAAATGGCTCAACAGTGCCCCTAGAAACGCCAAAAATGGCTCATAGAATAGGATCCCGTATGTCTACTTTGACATAGGGAAACGAAATTTGGCATGCATGTGTAACACCCCAAATTACCCAAAAAACTAAATTAAACACCGGTTACCATAGCAACGGGGTGTCCGCCATCTTGCCGTTTACACCCATTTAGCACTGTATGCGCATTGCTTTTGAACAAACTAGTTTGGGATTCATGCCACTGACTCCAAACCCACCAGGAAGCTTTATGATAAGTTGGGGTAGAGAGGTCGGCATGAGGTTCGGACCATATGGATGCCACTTGTGGCTTTAATTTTCTTTTAAATATAATCTATATTAAATAATTTCAACTATTTAGAAAAGTGATATTTTCAGCTTAATTCAATCGACTGTCTTATATTTTATACAACCACTGCATGCCTGGCACAATATTAATTGTTATAATGTGGCGATATTGATATTGATTCTCATCCGAATTTTTTAATATATAACCATTACTAAGTTTGATTTTTAATTTTCTGGCAGAATGTTCCACTTCAAGACAGAAACCGATCTTTGGGATTTTTAGGGTAGTTTGTTGAAGATCATTTCTGTGTACAGCTGCTCATTTAAAGCATTTCTGGTATAGACACCATTTCATTATGCATGTATGTTTGATTCATGGTATGTTTGTTTAATGAGTTTACATATATTATATAATATACTGTTGTTGGAATATATATATATATATATATATATATATATATATATATATATATATATATATATATATATATATATATATATATATATATATATATATATATATATATATATATGTATATATATATATGTTTCAACAACAGTGATTACATAATATTTTTTTGAGGAAGGATTCCTCAAAGCAGAGGCACAAAAATATAATGCTTGGCAATGATGAACTAATGTTGTAAATTACAAAGGAATGATCAAAATAGTTGTCTATTTTTGTATGCATGCTGTCTACCTGATTGTTTGTAAGACTTTTAAGTTTTGTAATTCCAAGTGTGTTTGGTCCAGAGAATACGGTTATCTTTCCCACCTCCACCCTCCCACAAACACATGAGCACACAAGGACCATGGTGTATTTTTAGTTATTCTTAAAGAAACTGTCCCAGAAAATGTGTTAATTTTTTTTTAAGTGTTTAGCATAAAAAGAGGAATAACTGTATTTATAATAACGGTATTTAAATGTTTAATGTGCAAGCATGCTTTGTAAGACTAAAACACATTATCATGCCATTTGAAACTGACTCATATTGCACACCTGTGCTGTACTGTAGCTACATTACTTTTTTATTAAATGAGTTCTGGTGCCGGCGTCCTTAAGTCTTGCTGTTTTTCTCTTATGAAACATGTTTTAGGTTATTTGCCAAGGTGTGCAACAAAGATAATCTTAAAATGTAAAAGGAGATGTAAAAGGAAACACACAGGCTAACGATTATGTGGGAGGCTTTGGGTATTTATATGACATTGTAAATTTAAATATAACAAAAGATAAAGATAACAAAGTGGAGCAAAGGATCATAGTATCCAAAAAAAATTTATTTGTTTTAAATACCTATAAAATTAAAGGTGCAACATCAGAAATGAAGAAAAAAAACCTAATCTACAGCAGTCTTAAACTAAATCAGGACAGAACGCTTGAACAACATCAGTCCAAGATATATCATATATACAAATAACACAAATGTCCTCTTTGATTCAGACCAAGAAACATCCTGTCCTGCATGAACAATTACTATTAAACATCACAAGTCAAAATCTAGCTTCAAATTTTATTTATAAAGTACTTTTCATATACTGTATTCAAAACAGCACAAAATGCTATAAAACTATAGGAGTTCCGGAACTAAAAACACATTGATTATAGTCAAAGATGGTAAATGTTCAGGAAAATAAAAGCTGGAATGATCTCATTTTAAATATCGCCATTGACTAAAGTAAGTTTGCTTTATTAACAAAGCACGAACTATTTTTGCTGACAAGAATGCACCTGAATATCCAACGTAAAATTCAGCATTGCCTGACATGAATTCAGCCCTCTACAGTTTTTTCCTAAATTTTGTTTAAACACCATAGAGAGACATGAGATAATGCCTTTTCAGTACACATACAAGATACAGTTGTAAGGCAGTATAACACCACATCTCTTAGCTACATTGTTAGTACTTGCCTACTTTTTCTACATAGAAACCTGACAAGTCGTGACCTTAAAATTTGTGAACTCAAACCATAGATTACTGGATTAAGGAGAGGTGGGAATATTAAAAAGTACAGAGACATAAATAGCTTAGTGTGATAAGCCATGTGTTTGTTGTCAAATCGACCATTTGCTATTTCAAAAAAGCACCCAAATGAATAGTTAATTATAGCTAGTAGGTGGGGGGTGCAGGTTCGGAGGGCTTTGAACTTGGATTTGCTGAATGACAATATACATATCCTCAGGATGTGCGTATATGAGTAAAAGATCATGACAAGCTGTGGAATTGTATAAAAAACTACAGATAGTAAACCAATCATGTTAACAAGAGATGTATCAGTACATGCAAGTCTTACAAGTAAGTAGTTAATACAATACACCTTTTCTATGGTTCTCCCACAATACGGCAGCTGAAGGGTGAAAATGAGAACAATTAGAAATGCCAGCATGGGGTAAATCCACATGAAAGCAATCAGTTTAACAATTCTCTGTGACATTATCGCATGATAAGACAGTGGATAACAAATTGCCACATACCTGTCATAGCTCATCACTGCAAGAATTGTGAATTCAGTGATGGCATATGTGTGTATAGCATAGATCTGAGTTTGACAAAATGAAAGCGATATTTCATGTGAGGAAGACAGAATGTTGATCAGCAGCGCTGGAAGTAAGGCAGTGCCTCCATACAACTCATTTGCAGCCAAATTACACAACAGCACATACATCGGCTCATGGAGTGATTTTTCATGATAAACTACTTCAATCAATGCAACATTCTCAGCAATGATGATGAGGTATACAATCAGGAAAATGCAGAAATACAGTGGCTTCAGGTTTTCCATTCCATAATATTCAGACAAATAAAAAGATGTCACAAAAGAAAGGTTTTTCATGATAAGAGAGTGTCATCAAAATTTCACAAGTTCACTTTGTGGGTCTTACCCGCATTTAGCTGCACGGAAAAACATCATTATTTCAACTTATGTGTCTTCTTAAGTAATAGAAAGTCATGTGCTCTCACCTATCCACCAATGATTTCACAGCCCCCATGCATTGGTTGAAATAATCTGATTCACTCATGTGGGTTGAGAACACAACAGCACCAATCCCAAACATTTGCTATGCTGATAAGTGAACTTAATATATGAAAGCATAATCACACACGTCTTAAAAAAAAAAAAAAAAAAAAAAAAAAAAAAAAAAATCAAAGGACAAGAAATTTCAGTTTTTATTGCACGAAGCGCTTTGATATGTGTGCCCATCATTTCAAGTTTAATTTAGACTTGATAGTTCCCTTTTCCCTCAGTGAAAATGTTTCTAATAGTGGCACATTATGATTCACTTCTAAAATACAATTATATGTGCATTAGTTGCTCTTTAAGAGGCTGAATCTCATACATATTGCACACAATTCTTCACAGTGTTTCACACAGCTTAACAGTCAGCAAGTTTAGTTGAACAGCAGTTAAAGTTCAACCTGGTCATTTAAATTGACCATCAAACCTCTTCCAATATATACTGGATAGAAGTTAAGTCAACTTAAAATCTGACTGACCTCCCACAAGGTGACATCCAAAGAATGTACAATCAAATTCTTGTAAATTTTCAGTGAAAACTGACACTTACCCTCAGGTAAATGTCAGTAAAAAAAACTTCTAATAAAGTGTAAGTGAATGCAGCATGTAATATATGTTGTTCTACAGTTCTAAACTGCTACCTTTCTTTTATTGATCCTGATACAGTATTTGTACAGCATCATCTCACTAGCTCCACATATGACTGATAATATCTGATCACTCAAACTGTTTATATTTTATAGAGATTATGTGAAATTACTAATTAAGCAATGAGGTTGAAGAAACACTTTTAAAACTTGTGATTTGGCTGAATGCAAGTTATCTCACTATTAATGAAGTTTAAGTGTTTGTCAGCAATTTTTAAAACAGGAATCTCAAACTTCAGTACTCGAGGTTTCCGGTGCTTCCCTGCTCCAACATTTCAGTTTCAAATTCAATATATTCAACAGCATGCTGACAAGTTCTGCACAATGACCAATTCAATTGAACCAGCTGCATTGGAGTATGGAAATGTTCAAAGCTTGCAGGGCAGTGAGCCTTAAAGGTCATGGATTGAAGCCGTAATTCAGGATCATCAAAAGTTAGCAAATGAGAAAAGAAACAAGGTCTCATTGGTTGTTTGCTTTTACAAAGTTTGCTTTACTTTTTACATTAGATCACTATAATAGCTGCAATAATCACTATTATTTCCTAAAATGTAGACCCTGTTTTTAAACAGTCTTGTTTACATGTGCCGTCTTTTTCCAGTCTGTTTCTCTGCTTGATTCCCCTAAATTTTTCACTCTCAGCCCTCTGACAAAGGACACAGAAACATGTATAAATCTGGGTGTGTTAGTCCTCTTAAAGCTTTTGAAAGCTTCCGTTTTGTATGATTATATTCACAATAATATGTTTAGTTGTACTTTAAGTCAGTTTTGCTTGTACTGAAACAGTGATTTGATCTAATGTCAAGTGCAGAATAACAATACTTCATTATATATAATGTTTTGGAAAGAGATTGTTTCAAAGTAAAGCAGAAAATTTTAATTGCATTGGTCACATTTGTTCAAAAAGAACTAATTAAAACCTCTCTTATGGTCTACAGATAAAAGTAAGTTTGACTTCAGTTTAATGTTTGTTGATGTGAAATGTGTATTTTGAATCTATCTGCAGTCAGAAAAGAATTTTTTAAAAGTTGGTCCTTTTTTCAAATTAAAAAACAAGTTATTCATAATCCTCCATTAACATTTTTCAATAAATCTATAACTTGTCTAAAGTTGCTGTAACACAATTGAAGCAAAGTCATTTATTCTCATGATATTGTTAACAGGTCAAGTCTTGCTCTAATGATGAAAGGATCTTCATAATTGCTTCCTGGGGGATTTACTGACCACTAATGAGCATGTTTATTGGTTCAACTGCTACCGGTTTCTCTATGAGGCAAACAAAGTTAATGAATTGTACAGCAATAGACACTTTTGAAAACTTTAAAGATAATGTAATAATAATAATAACAATAATAATAAAATCTTGAGGAATTCAGCTATGCAGTTTGCAAGTGTATGTGTGTGAGTGTGTGTGTATGTGAATGTGTGTGCGTGTGTGTTTGTGTGTGTGTGTGTGTGTGTGTGTGTGTAACCCATTTTAAAGCAAAGCAAACTTTTTCATTTAATGCCAGTTGTTGAATTTAAAAACAGTGCAAAAATTGTAACTGAGTAAACTAATCTAAAATAAACTAATAAACTTTGTACCAATATTCAGACCAGTATTCAATATTCAATTCAGTTTTTGATACAAACTGGGGCAAATGCAGGATTGGTGTAGGGCTTTACATTTCATTTTCAAATCTGAATTATCATTTTGCATCATAGGATCTGTATTCCACAGTACTTGTTTAGCATCCATCCATCCGTCCGTCCGTCTATCCATCCATCCATCCACTTGATTTAGTCTATGAGACTAGAACAAATCCATGCCATCAGTGGGATGGAGCGGTTGTCAGACCTAGAAGACTAACAGAGAAACAGTGTTGATCTTGTACCATAATTCCAATAAAAATGGATTAACTAAGATCCTTGTTCATTTTAAGAAAATAGTTAAATTTTTTTACTCATATACAATATAAATATTAAGAATCCAAACTGCATTTTCATTTTCTTCTTCAAAACTGTTTATTGTGTATAATTAAAATAACATGGACAGGGACATCTAAGATGAAACATTTTTGCATCCAACATGGTAGAGGATATAGGTGGAGTGATCCTGAGATCCTATGCTAGCTGCTATGCTAGCTGCTACTGCATTCAGAATGGATAATAAAGGTTGCAACCACTTGAAAGATGATAGATACACGTTGTTACATCTTTCAGGATGGTTCATAAAACATGCTACCACATTCAAAGAGTTAGCAGCCATTATTGCCAACTTGAATAAATCAACATTTTAATAATAAAAAATATTATCTTCTTTTTAAAGACATCATTCTTGGAAAACAGAATAAACACATAAAAAATAAGTTAATTAGGACAAAAAAACACAGGCTAGATACAAATCCACTGAGTACTGGATTAGGTTCTACAGATATAAAAATAACACAAGGAAAATTATATTTATAGGAAATTTATATTAATATGTATATGCATGCGCAGCCCTCCTACCTTCCAAAAGCATACATATACTTATCCACACATATAACACATAAATTATAAAAACTTAACAAATGAAATAAAATGACCAATAAAGAAATGCTCATTATTCTGTTCTCTTCTTGCTTTTAAACCACTTCTTTAACTTCAACAAAGACCACAAGAGATTTGGACTAATTCTGGTGTAGGACCCCATCCTTATCTAATTCTAAATCTAATTCCAGACATGCTATTCATGAAAAAAAAGAAAGGTATCCATGTCTCACAGAAATCTTCAACCTTTCCATTTTTTTTTTAACTACATATTTTTTTTTTATGTCAAATAGTAAGACATGTCACTAATCCATTGTCTAAAATTGGGACTCTTAGTTTTCTTCCGGTTAAAGGTGATGACAGATTTAGTCTGCGAAAAGTAAAAATTCATTACATTGCATTTCTTTACATTTGTTGGAAAATTTCCAGCTAAGTATGGCCCTTTGACTTTGTGTTGACATTTCTCGTAAGTAATTAGTACAACTGTTTTGCCTCTCTTTGGACAGCACCTAGAGAATAGAAATGAGGGCTGAGAGAGTAATGGCAGTAATGACTTCCCTTTGGAAAACACTGATGCAACTCTGATGAAACTGTTTCTGAAGGGTCTTGACCCTTTGATAATGTAAATCACAAAAGTAACTTGGTGTATTTATTACATGTCTCATTAAGTTGATTTATAAAAAAATGCCCTCAAATATGTTTATTCATTTGTTTTTTTCTTCTTTTTTGTTTGTTTTTATTATTATATATTTTCTATTATGTGCCTTTTTATTCAAGTTTGAGTTGCTTTGACTGTGTGCAACTTTTTCATTTATGCCTCTCTGTGTCCTCAGTATTTTTTAAATCACCCACAATCTTTTGTGCATGTCAAAAACAGTCCAGGGGGGCTATTGTGAGCATGTAGTGTGACTATTGGTGGGGTAGTTGCCTTGACCCATGACTTCTTGCACACGACTGTTCCTTTATGCATTTCAAAATGCGAGGAAAGGCTCTTTCCTGGCCTTAGATTCAAGTTACTTGCAAGGTCTCATTCAACTAAGGAAGAATCGTTAACCTCAGGAAGCACTTAGATTTTAAAAGAGGGCAGAAAGTTATTTGATACTGACTTTAACCTATGAATCCAACACGGTTTCAAACAAACATGCACCTCCATTTTTTATAATGCTACAGCACTCCAGATGCAGGCAAGAATTTTTGAGAATCAAGATAATACCTTCTTTCTGTGTCCTGGATTTAATTTTTTTTAATATACTGTACAGTTTTGGAGGATCCTAAAAATACGAGTCCAGTTTTACTAATTGCTTTCAGGTTTGTGATGGACAGCCGCTGCATTTTCTGACATTATTGTCATCTGTAAAAGACATCCACTCTTTCCACTGCAGGTGGTGATGTTTTTAGGCTGGGATGATCCCCTTTAAGAGATCCTCTTTGATCTACAGGCTTAGGGCTATAGCATTCAAGTTAGCGGATTCAAGAATATTTAAGCTATGTTCATATCATCAAATTTTCATGCTACTTGCCAGGAGACTCGCCCCTGTGTGTACAGCCTACCTGTAGCAGGAAGTATTCACTGAACAGGAAGGCAGTGACCTTTGTGTTATTGGAGTTCTATGAAGATTGAGAATACAAAATACACCGCTTTGACAACTGAGGCATGAGCAAAAGCCCTATTTCCACCATACAGTCTATGTTTTCCGCCAATGGGCAAGGTTCACTAAGGGATGGGTCAGTATGCTTTTTGTTCTTTTGCATTACCACAGGCCAAAACATAGGAAGGTTAACCAGAATATCTGCCCCGAATCATCCCACTTTTTGCTTCTGTTGAAAAGGAATCAGTAAAAAACCAAACCTAAACTGACAAAAATTTTAATTTACGCAAGTAAATGATGAAATCTTTTAATTTTTTGTACCAAAGAAGAGAGGTGTTAACGAATACCCTGTACATCAGGTTTCTCTCAACCGAGGTTGCTTCATGCAGGTGGTGTGGTTGGAAACTTCTTTTTCTTCCTCTGACATGCTCATCAGATAACATGCTGCTTGAAGTCTGAAATCCATGTCAGCGTGAGACACACCCCACATTTATTTTCAGTTTTTAGTCAGTTCAAGAGCATCTGGCCGAACCTCTCTCTCCAATCAGAAGAGAAAATCAAATATTTGCAAGAAAAATTGAAAAATTCAGTTGATTTCTCTTTGAAGAAAGACATCTTTCTGCTCTAGTCCTTAACTATCCTCTCTAATTTAGCTCTACAGTCCTACATTTTTAAACAGAGAAACTTCAGGATGATCTTAAACAAGTTTCAGCAACATGCCATCTCTCCCAACTTCTGAACACAACTTATATCAACCAGTTAAACCTTAAAGAATTATTTAGACTATTGTGCAAAAGGTTTGTAAGCTGTTTGGAAGAAACTCTTGTCAGCAGATGTGCTCTAATTTGTTTTGTGAACATTTTTGAGATAGCAGATATTTTACTCAAAAAATGGGCCTTGTCCTCTGGGAACTATAGGCAGTAGGAATGTGCATGTGTTTTAAATCAGATGAATAAAAAGGTAGTCTCTTGGGACTGTCCTAATGACTTGTCCCATGACAACACTTGGTCACGAGTTGGAAATAGCAAGGTTGGTTTCTTAAATGTGATTAAAGTCATGTTCTCTTAAGGACTCTTAAATCTCTGTAATGAGAAACACGGTGACTAGTATGCTGCTTCATATTAACTTCACTCCTCCCTTCTGGCCAAAATACAAAAAGACCTGTACCAAACCCTCATTCTGAAGCAACACCATCAACTGCAGCAATGTTTTGCAACCGTGTAGCTGTTTTGGCGATTTTAGTTATCTTGCTGCTAAATGGTAAGTCTTGAATATCTCTGATTTTTTTAGACCATTGGCTGCTCATGTCTGCATTTCTGTTCCATTTTTTAAAAAAAAACTCAAAACTTAAGGATTTGAACTATGATGTAGCTAATGAGTTCTGTGGTTACAGCTGTTGAAAATGAGGCAGCATCCTTTCCTTGGTCTTGTCCCAGTCTCAGTGGAGTGTGTAGAAAGGTTTGCCTACCGACAGAACTCTTCTTTGGACCTTTGGGATGTGGGAAAGGCTTCTTGTGAGTTTTAATGTGCAGATAAGTTGTGTGATGACACAGTTCATGTTGTTGATGATGAAATCCAATACAATGACTCTTCTTTTCTTATTCTTAGGTGCTGTGTGTCTCATTTTCTATGAGGAAGGCAGGTCTGATCTGTCCCTGCAAATAGTTGTGCTAAGAGACTTGCTGAGCTTAACAGAAGATGAGATACAAAGAACACAGTTGTAGATCACTGTATTTGTCTTTTTAACTCTGATGTATCATAGTGGACTTTGTAACCTTGACTTAACTGCTTGTGTGTTTTTTCCTTATGATTCTAATGCAGCAAAAATGTTGAAGTTGGAGTAAAGTACTACATAAAACCTCTTCTTTTTTGTATTTTTTTTTACGACTTTAGGAATATTTCTTAGTATGAATAAACTGTTATCTTAAACTGGAATTTTTTTTCATTTTCTTCCAAGACAAAAGATCAACAGTTGAGCAGCTGCATTACATTTAATAATACTGAATGTTATCAACCCCGAAACTGTGAGGTTTTTTGGGTTTTTTTTCGTAAAACTTATCTTTTAAATTTCTCATTCACTGAAGAAACTCGAAATATAACATACCATCAGGATGCATATTCCCATGAAAAAAAAATTTAAAGTTGTATATCTGCCAAAAAAAAAATCAATGTCTTCATGACAGTTTCACAAACATCCGAGAAACATTTTAATTCCATTAACACCTACAAACATAAAACCATACAATTTACCAATTAATTCAGGTATCTCCTCCAGTTCTTGAGGGCCACTGTTCTTCAGGTTTTATGTGCTTCCCTGCTTACACTCCTGAGTTGAATTAAGTGGACTAAGAATTTAATTAAGTGAGGTGAGCTGAAGCAGGGAAAACTCGAAGCAGGACAGTGGTCCTAGAAGATCAGAGTTTGAGTTCATGATATTCTATGTAAGATTTTGACAGTAATTTTAGATTTTGATGGAAACTTCCAAACTCATTTGGTGGCACAGTGACATCAGTTATGTGCATTTCTGAGGGAGCAAGGAAAGGAAAGAGACTTGGACAGAGCATAGGAAAAGCCAAGAGTCTAGACTGTCTTTCAATGGCTGGAAAGAGAGCTCAGGCAGGATACAAGATGGATGTCAGGGTGTGTCACTGAAAAATTCTGCAAAAGTTTTGTAGTTTTAAATCCTAACAGGCAAGAGAGAAGAAAGTTTTGTGATTATTCATTTTCTGTTTTCATAGCAAAAATGTTATGGTGGCAGTGGAGATGTGGACCCAAACACAGAGAAGAGGGAAGCAGGGATGTAGGTTCCAGAAGGTTTAATTCAAACACACAAGGGACTAGCTATAACAAGGCAGGGCAACAAAATGATCCAGCAACCAAGGAATCAAACTGAAGAGTATAAATACACAGAACAAAACGAGACACAGGTGAAACAAATTAACTAAATGAACCCAGGTGAACTAAATCAATAGAAAATCTAAGAATCTAAACAAGAACCAAGGGAACTAAGCAGGAAAAACTACAAAATAAAACAGGAAACCTGAACCAAGGAAAAAACACAACCACCACATCATAACAAAAAAACTGAATTAAAGTTTTTCTTTCCAGTATTGTGAGTAGCATTAAGCAACACTCCTATAGTTGCTATTGATTTTCAGGCTTACAGGTTGATAACATGCTGTGTTTAAAATTCATTCATTCATTCACTAATCCCTCCTGTTTATTTAGTTAGTATGTAGATGACAGTGAATGAATTATTGATTATCACAGTAATTACCTCAGCTTGCTCAAATCTCTTTAGTCCTTTCAGACATGGTTCTTCAAGTGGACAATTATCAATACAAAGCTTCAAATTGTTGATGTAGTTTCAAGTGGAAGTGTTTACTTAACAGACTTCGTAGGCTTTTTGGAGCCCACTGCTGTTGTCATAGATATTGAGTTGAGCACCCTGGTTAGGAGTGATCACAAATCTCCCTATGAAGTATCCGTTTTCCTTTGTAATCCAGAGACAATGTCATCATCAAGAACAGACAAAGAGGTTAATCAGTCCTGGAATAGTCTCAAACAGTTTCACAGACGTTTGTGCAGACTCTCATAATCTAAATGATTGATTGCTGTGCAATGTTCTTTTTTTTCTGGTCAAAGATGCAATAATAACTGCATACATAACCGAATAAATATTCATGAAACCATTAAGGAAGAGACTATACGCATTTTTAAGTAAAAAGGCATAAATTAAGGAGGGTGAGGGCACAAGATGGAGTTAAAATATATGGCATTGTACAAAAAGAATTTGTGTCCATTACTACAATTGTTTTGGTTTCTTGCATAGTTCAAGTTGCATCTTGGGGCCAGGCATAATAATAGTGCAGTTTAACATTTTCTTGTTTTTCATAAGAAAAAGAAGCCAAACAAGACAAATAACATCAAAATACACAGATATAAGACAAAACAAAAAAGATAAAATAAAATAAAATCTATGCATACAATGGTGTAGTGTATAAAAGAATGAAAAAAGAAGCTATTAGAAATAAATTCACTTCTATAAGAGCTTAAAAACATAAATTTACTGAACAATCGCAATACAAAAACAATTCATTTCAGCCTTATTTGTATTTAATGAGTATGAACTTTTAAAAATGTTTGCATAGATGCAGGTGGAGTGCTGGATAATGCTTTAGCATTAAATCTGACGTCATTAACCTAATTTAATTACTGGTTGTTGTTTTTTTTTTACACATTACATTTGTGTTGCTTATGGAAGTGGTTATACTTCTAAGCAAGTACAGAGTGTGGAAATCTGTCACATTATGGGCTACTCAGTAGTAGTACAGAGTAGTAGGATACATAGTAGCGTGATGTTTGAGCTGCATATTCCTATCAGGAATATTGAAAAACATTATTTTCCTTATCACGCTGGTCTTCGAACTCAGCCAGTGACACAACACTTTTCATTGACAAAGACATAGGCACGTGGCATATTCTGAAAAAATATTTTATCTATGATTCTGATAAAGTCTGCAGGGAAAAAAGTATTGTCTATATTTAATTGACAATCAATCCCCATTCAAAGGTTGTGACAGTGCTTTGTAGAGAATTATCTCTTTAAGCTCCATGAGTTGCATACCCTTCAGCATGACCTATGTTGAGTTACCTCCAGAAATCCACCAGGGTTCCACCACCAGCTGATAAGGACATGTCACAACAGACATCGGATGATGTTTATGAGGAAGACTGAAATCACAGTCAAAACATGTCAGAAAGGTAAACCATCTACTTTATAAAAAATAGTCTTTGTCTGAAAAAAAAACAAAAAACTGTATATCTAAATAAAACTTACATAGCATGTTATACTACCGAATTATTGCACAAGTGTTTTCAAATTACAGTAAATTAATTATTATTAAATCATCTGTATGCTTTAATATTTCCTATAAAAAGGACAGATTTACCACACATAATGCCTTTATTATTGGATAGCCTTGGTCTAGCTTCAGTGTAAAGGAAAACCTTGAAATGCATAAACTCACTAATGGTTAAAGTTCTATGATAAGCAATTATGTTGCAGTTTTCTGATATGTCCCATATCTGTTTGTAATGATCACAGGGCTGTTATGACAAACAAAACATGTTATTTAAAATTATTTTTTTCATAGCAATGGAAACCACAATATTTATTCTATGTGAAGAACATGTTGGTCTGTGCTAAAATATCTGAAGATATTAAACTGGATGTGAAATGCTTAAAGAGTTTGTGATCTCGTCAACATCCCTCTATTGGTCTGTCTATTCGGTCTGTTCAGAAACGTAATTGCCTTTCAAACCCATTAAATGTTCGGGCTACATGATGAGGTGTATCGCTTGTTATTTTATAAACAAGCTGGAAATTTTTTGGTAAAATATGCAGTATTGGCTTTTTCTAAACTCCAAAGTAGCATACAATCTCCACAAAGTTTATAAACTATAAATGCAACTGTATAAAAAAAAGGGACAAAATATTAACTCTACTGAGTAGCTTGACACATATTTGTGGAAACAAGCAAGCTTGTACTTGTGTGTTTTATCAAATCTCTCCATGCTATCACTGAAGAAATGAATACGTCATTTAATACATCTGATAATTTGTGCATTCATTTCTTCTTCTTTTCTTATTATGATTTGGTAGTAGTGTGACAATTAACTCAGAAGATTAACCTCTTTTGGGTATGTTACTCAAGATATCTACCACTTGAGGGCAGTACAAAAGAAGAAACGGCCAGGGTTCTTCAGAATACTGGCTTCTGTATTTCTTGGGTTCTTATGGTACATAATTACTTGCTGCTGACCTTAAGAAAAGAAATTCTTCTACTAGACTAATTTATGGGAAACCTCATCATGCCTGCAGAATTTTAAGTGTAAGATATCTTTGTTTGCATTTTGTGCCTTTTGGAGGACTTCTCTGTAGATTAAGGCCAGTCATGGAGTCATGCTGGTCTTTCTGTATCTTTATGTGAAGTCTCCTGTTTCCTCTGTATTTCTTATATCATAAACTGTTTCTGCAAAATACAGTCTGGAATTATTTGTATGTGAACATTATTAGCTCACTTTTATGCTCGTGTTGCACAATAAACCAGAATTTCAGTCTGCAACCACAAAGTTATTTATTTGGCCTCATCCAGACCAGGTTGTGTTTTTAGCTGTAATAAAGCGTGGACAGTTTGCACAAAAGCGCATGAAGCCTGTTTGAAGTTCACTGGATTAATTGCGTTTCCCTATTCTGGCTGTGAGTGGCGCTGTAGGTCACAATTCTAGTTGGTCGGCTTCTACATAACATGAAGAAGTGGAGCAAACGAAGCAATAACAAACACCTAGCAGTAGCAAGCTAACGCAAGTTGTGGGAACTTAGTGTCTAGGTTGTCGCTTTTCATATTCTTAGGGTTTGTTAGTTGTTGAATTATTACTAACAGTGTATAAGTTGATGTACATGGGCCAGAAAGAGAAGACGACACCTTAATAGTACTGTTCTCTTACATCTGCTAACATTAACCGAGCGTCAGCTAGCGTTAAGTTAATCCTTCCCGTGTGAGGTGTTTTTCTGGTGAAATTATGTAGTTTTTGAGAAGACATCTCAAACAAATTGTAAAGGAAAAACACTGCTGCGTGGGAGACATTCACGTGAGACGACGGGATTTTTGTTATTACAGCCATCAGGGTAAGACACTAAGGTAAGTAGCTTCACAACACCATATTGAAGATCTGTTTATCTCTTAAGATTTTACTTATTAAAATGATAAATAAAATGTATACATTGTTCAGTATTTCAGAATGATCTGTTAGCTTGGCAGCTACAGGAACCGGATAAACAAGATTTCCAGACCGTAGTAGGGAAATAACTATCCCCTCCCCCCAGTTACCTTGTTTTGTCTTGGGCTTTTGTTTAGAAAAGATCTCATTTTGATTTTTCTCTAAAAATGATTAAAATAAAAAAAATATTTTAAGTCTGTTTGCGACTCCAGGACAATTAAGTGTTGTTATTGAGTCGACTACTGCTCAGCCACGTCACAATTAAATGTCCGAATATTTAGGTTTAATTTCTGAGTTGTGTGTGTGTGTGTGTTTTTGTTTATTTGTTCCCCCATAGTTTGCTTATATCTGATTATATACAACGAATCTGAAAATGAACCTTCAGTCAGAAACCACTAACATTTTCCTTGGGGTTGAATGAGTTTTGGGATCAACATTTGACTTTACATTTGATTTTTTCTGAGATAAAATGAATAGTCACATTCTGTATTCTGCCCATGTTATGTCACAGTTAGTCCTATAGTGTAGACTTTTTCATAGTCTTATACATGCATAAACAAATGTGTGTGTGTATATACACATATTTTCTTTTTAAGCCTTAAAAGTCTAACTTTAGGATTGTGTTGCCTGCTCAAACTGTAGAACCAGCCTTGAACACATGATATTTCATGTCCACAATCATATCTAAGACATGATTTTTTTTTTTTGTTTTTATGTGAGAGATCAGGTTTCAGCATAATTCTGTTTTGTTAATAAGCAGTTCAGTAACTTTGAAAAACTGCTTAAACTGCTTGGTTTGGCTAAGTCATAAAGTGTTCTTTGTGGTGTGCACATTTAAACACAATGTCCTGGAATGAATTGTACCATTTTATTATTTCATACTAGGAGTTCGTGGAACAAGTGATTTGGTGGATGAATTTATCTACATGGAATTGAGTAACAGGATATGAAAGCAAACTAAATATAATTAAAAATCAAATTAAATATCAGCATTACCTAGTGAAAATTAAATTAACACAACTGGTAACCTACAATATTAATATGTTAATTATCCTGACTTCCTGTTTTCAACAGAATTAAAACAGACAAAAATGTAGTGTTTCCCTTTGTTCAGGTAGCTGATGTGTAAAAGGTATGAGTCTGTGCTGATCTGATCTGAGAGTAGTTGGAAAGTAGTGGTGGGTGTGGTATATCCAGATAAGATGATGGAATGTAGCTCAAAATTTAACTCATGTTAAGACTTATGTTCTCTTTCTTTGTCTGTTTTTTTTTACTTCTCCATTAGATCATTAGATTTGGCAATGGTTACAAAATCCAAAGTAAAACTAACTAGGCAACAGCAGTGTAAAAAATTAATAGACAAGCAGTCCTAACCAGATGGCATTCCCCTCTTAGCATGTGACAATACATAATGTGCCTTCACATTCTCTATTAATTCATGACATTAATATCAATAGATTTTCATAAAAATGCCATTGTTCAAAGTCTGTAGATGTCATTAGGTATTCATTTAAAAGTAACACCCATGGGCGATTACCAATTGGATGTCGAACAGGGTGAAACAACAAGAAATTAATAGAAAAATGTACATTTGTTTTAACCATCATACACTTCTTGCAATTCGCTCACAAAAGGCCGTCGGGCTATGTTCAGTAATTGAAACCGCTGAGTGGAACTGAGTTCTTTCATTTGATTCTGCTGTCTCATCATTTGGTCTCTCACATGTTAGAGCAACTGAAAGCAACACAAGATGTTACTCTTTGGTTCGTGGTGCATGGGGACTCAGTTGAGTGTCTTCATCCTGGTTTTCTGCAGCTTACTGGTTCCCTCACCTACAGATGCATACATTTATGCTGTAAGTAAAATTGGAGCTGTAGATGATATCTTTTTCCTTTTTTAAGAAAAAAATTTGATTGTCTTTATCGAGATATTGCTCTGATTCTGCTGAAATGTATATAAGTACTTATAGAGTTTCTATATTCTTTTTACAGCATTATAGAAATATTACCTCCATGTTGTTTGAGGATCTTCCTGCTTTGTTTGGATCTCCACTTCCAAAAGATGGATTGATGGTGAGGACAGAATGTGGGAAGTTGACTACAGAAATGAGTCTGTCATAATCCTTTATGATAATTTCTTTTGGGTTGTGTGTGTATTAAAGGGAATCTTGGTGATGTCCCATCCACTAAACGGCTGTACAGCAATGGACCCTCCTCCATTATTGCCACCGACATATGATGCCAACACCACAAAATTTGTTGCTCTCATCAGACGCTATGATTGCAATTTTGACATTAAGGTCAGTTGTAGATAATGTAGAATAAGCAAACTGGCTGCTAATGTGAATAAAACTTGGCTCAATGATAATGGTGTGGTTTCAGGTTTTGCATGCTCAGCAAGCTGGATACAGTGCTGCAATCGTTCACAACATGTATTCAGACACTCTGCTCAGTATGAACTACAGCAACGGTAAGTGATTATAAAATAAATACAATTTCCCATTTAACCCAGCCAGACTATCCAAACTGGGGACAGAATTGTGATAATTAAAATAATTTGTGTTTTCCTTTTCTTTTCTGTCTTATTCACTACCAGACACTATTGCAGGGCAGATTGATATCCCCTCTGTATTCACCAGTTTCTATGCTTCAGAATTGCTCAAAACTTACATAAATCCAGACCCAGGGTAAGGAAACATACAATTTTTACTATTTGAACATCAGTTTTCTTCTTTTTGTAATTAAAGATTGACTTAAGAGGCCTTTAGAGTTGAACTAACACAGTTTGACTATTGATGCTTTGTTTCTTTTCCTGCTCTGCAGAGTGTATGTGATCCTCAAGCCAGAGTTTGCTTTCCCTCTATCATACTACCTCATTCCTTTCACTGGGGTAGTCGGCATGATTATTCTTGTGATGTGTGTGATCTTAGTAAGTATATTCAGCATGATGGTTTCTTTGCAATGTAGTTTGTATTCAGCATTTTCTTTATTGTCCCCTTAGGGCTCATGAATTTTATTTGTTCAAGTTTATTGGGGCAGTTATGTAATTGTTTCCTTACACTGTATTTAGATCATGTATACAAGAGGCAAGCTTTGCTTCTCTGTACTGAAAAACAAAAAGTGTGTTGTTTTTCATCAAAGCAAGAGCCAGCTCAGTTTTGTCCGTAGGCATTAAATTCATTAAACACATGGGTTATGTTAGTTTTGTGGCATAAACAACTAAAAACAACTAATTATTTTTTGAAAGACAGTGTGTGTTTGTTATTATGGGTAAGATTTTCTTTTGTCGGTCTCAGGTAATACGATGTGTGCAGTACAGAAAAAGACAAAGGAAAAATCGGCTAACAAAGGAACAGTTGAAGAGGATTCCAACACACAGGTTCAGTAAAGGTAAAACAGTTATGATTTGACTCTCACTGTCATGCTTTTTTTTTTTTTTTTTTAAGATTACTGATAAATGTTGCAATGCATGGTGCTGATTACTATTTAAAGATACGTTCCAAAACTTATGTAAAATTTCTCAGTGGCATAACTCCTATAGACGGCTCACTTAGCATCCATCTTACCTGTACTGTGACCTGTTATCAGTCAGTAAAAGACAGTCTTATCTTGACTCTTGTATTATCTGTTGCTCTGTCTCTCTCTTTTCTTTCTTCCTCCTTTAATGTCTTCTTGCTTTTTTTTTTTTTTTTTTGCTAATTCCAACCATGGTACACATTCAGACCAGTTGCTGTGTTGATAACCACTTGCTTTTACTTAGTTTTGTAGTTTATTTGTGAAACACTGTGATTTCTATCTTTTTAGATGCTATGTAAATGAAAATGTACTTAATGAGTGCAGTTTGACGTCGTGCAAAAAGTGAAAGTCGGCTGCAATCTCAGACAGCATTCTGGAGGAAAAGTTGTGTTGTGCGATTTCTCAGCCTGGGGATGCTGCTGGAGAGCTATAACTCCAGAAATTCACATAATAGTTTTAACCTGGTCATCAATAAAGTCAGAATAGCGTGGTTTTAAGTTTGGAAAGTTACTTGTGTATCTTTCAGCTATAATGGAATAAAAAAATTGAGGCATTTCAATATGTCACATTTTACAGGTGATGATTATGATGTTTGTGCTATCTGTCTGGATGAATATGAAGAAGGAGACAAGCTAAGAGTTTTACCTTGCTCACATGGTAAGTTTTTTTTGATGATCATTATAGTTGTGGAAAACCCACAGGTTATGGATTTTCCTTTCATTGATACTTTTTGACTTTGATACACATGAAACATCACTGAGGAAATAGTGCGACTATGTTTTCTTTTGTTGATTGTATTTGATGCACCTCATGATTGTATCACCTTTTCTCACAGTATTTTATTTTTAACAAGTTTAAAGAGGCATTTCAGTTAGTAAAGACTTGGATGCATGGTTATTACTCTTGTCAGGTTAGTCATTTTTTTTAAATTTCACATTTTTCCAGCGTACCACTGCAAGTGTGTTGACCCATGGCTTACGCAGACCAAGAAAACGTGTCCTGTGTGCAAACAGCGAGTCACCCGGAACAACCCAGAGCACTCAGAGTCTGATTCTGAGGAGGAAAACGGAGGGCGTGGAGAGGAGGAAGGAGCAGAAGGTGATGTAGACTCAGAGCGCACCCCTCTGCTTCGGCCCTCCAACGCCGGATCTCCATTAGGGAGCCCAGGGTTGTATTCAGCAACCACAACGACCACAACTACTGCCCAATGCCTCGCATCCCCTGCACACTGTGACTCCCCCATCCTTGGCTATGAAAGCTACTACTCCCCACAGGAGAACACAGACTCTGAAAGTGATGATGATGCAGGAGAGGACCAGCACCACAGTGATGATGACACTGCTCAGCTTATTGGTAGGGATAGAGTGGTGATATGATGGCTCAAACATAGCTGCCATGACATTAGAAGTTTCCTCTTCCAAAAAAAAAAAAAAAAAAAAAAAGTGTGTGTGCGCGCGGGGGGGGGGGGCTGTTATTTTAACTAACTTTCCAACTTATGGTCAGCTAAACTTTTGATATAACTTCCAAATTTGCTGGTTATAAGAAAATAGAGAATCTGTTATACAATAACCAGAGGTCCACTTTTAAGTGTCGTAGCAGCAAAGTATTCATCAGCTTCACCAGCTTAGTGAGCATTGGTCCACTTAAGTAAACACAAATGCTCTAGTATGTCTGTAGACCTACTTTTTGTTGCATGCTGTAACCTATGAGTTGACTACGTCACGTGGCCTAATTACTTGTGCTGCACAAAGTCAACAGGCCATTTAAAGGTCTTTTTAAGCAAGAGTGTAACTCAAGATGAAGCCTGCATAGCCAGTCCTGTGTAAAGTGATTCTGTAACACTCAAGGTTCTACGTCATCTTCAAATTTTTCCATTGTTTTAGAAATCCTTTAATTTTTTTTTCCCCACCCTTGTATTATTTCCTAACAATTATGTGCATGTGGAGGGAAAATAGTTTTATTTTTAATTGATTTAATCAAAATTTCTTTTATAAGTTACATCTCAATTCTTTGAATTACAGAATTGTTCTTGTTATAGGTTAAGATTTTACAAAACTAAGTCGCTTTTACATTGCTGATGATGTTACAATGTGGGTAGTTTAACAAAAAATGCTTTTAGCTTTATCCAGTTTGTCAAGTTGAACAAACTCAGGTTTATGGAAAAATTAAAGGTTAGCCAGTGTTTTAAATGAAGAATATAGAGAGAAAATAATGGGGTTCTTTTTAAGTTGTTTTAGTTTTTTGTTCTTTGAATCTATAAAATTTAGACTTTTCCATATTTGATTTGATTTTTCTTTTTTTTTTCTTTGTTATTTTTACATACATGAAGTAATACCAGGTCAATAGTGGGACCGTGGAAGCACTTTCAGGAAGAAGTGCATTGCCTTACAATGGCCTTGATCTTCATGTGTATGTTAACTGTATGAAAACTGAAGGGACAATATTGGTATTCCTTTCCTTTTTTTTTTTTTTATCTTCCCCCCCTGGTGAGCTTTATCTTTTACCTGGTCAGAGAATTTTATTACACAGTTGTAATTAGTTGATTATTACAGGCAAAAAAAGAATGGGCCTGTTTTTCTACTGGTTTAGTTGTAGTAATAACAGAACTAGCCAGCTGGATTCTGCTTTATTTGCACCTGAACATCTGGCCAAACTTTGCCAGCTGTCAGAGAAGATTTAGGTTGATCCTCCTCTTTGTAGGATGATCTGTTGGGGTCATGAAAGCTCTGATGGTAAAACTATTTTAGTGCTCCAAATAAATGCACATTTTTATGTGCACTAGCTACTGTGTATATGATGTGTAATTACTGTGCAAATGTATCCATTCTCTGTTGCTCTAGATTGTCCTATACAGATGTAATCTGGATTTCCTCTGTGGCCATTTTATATTATTCCAATCAGGCAAAATGTTAGGGTCATTTCTGTACATCAGGGTTTCCTCCTGTACTAAGGTTTAGTGCAATGGTTTAAGAATTATCTTAGAATTTAAAAGAGCATATCTTTCAAACTTTTTATGAGATGAAAGGTGAAACTCGTCTCTCCAAGCATCACAACTAAGTGCGATCAGAGGCAACACTACATACAAAATGCATAAAAGCTATGTAAGGGTTAGTTTTGAGTTGGGGAGTTATACAGTGCATCAACGGGGCTGAAAAGTACCATGACATTCCTCTTTCAAATGTCACTGCACCATATTTTCTCCAAATGGACTGTTTGACTGTAGTCTGTGTTGTGAAATAGAACAACTTTTCATATTTGCATTAATGCTTCAATTATCTTTTGTACTGTACCTTTTTTGTTCTTTGTGTGTCGGCTTTGGGCTGCTGACATAAACAAATGGAAATCTATAATCCTCAAATTAAAAATTTCGCATCCTCTTTTAAAATGTGCCTAGATGATCAAACAATATATGTACAGTGTCAAGAATAATTTCCATGTATAAGAAGACTTAAGAATCTGTAGGATATTGTAATACAGCCTGTGGAAAGTTACATTCATTGTGTTAATTTTGTGAGATTAAGTAATACTGAAATTAAAATTGTGTTGCCATTTGTTCAGATAAGGGGTATTTCCTCTGTACAAAGGCTTGTTGATTCATAATTCTTGATAATAAAGCTACTATGAAAATAGATTTAGATTATTATTCGATATATTTTTTTTTATTTGATTTGATATTGGTTTTGGAAATAGAAAGTCTAATTAGTAACATTCACAAGTGGTAATAACAATTAGTGTTATTAAAGGGGGAATTGACCAAAACTCAAATTTCCGTTTTGTGCCTTCAAGTTGGAGTGGTGTACATATATAAAGTAATGAAACATAAATATGAAAGTTTTGCAGTTACCAAATACATGCACAAGAAACATGTTAAATTACCCCAACCAGCATTTAAGTCAGATCTGATTGGCTTGAAGTAATCCAACACTGAACAGGACACCGAAAGTACTGCTGTCTAAAGGTAGAGGTTGACCTTCCATTACGAGAACCTAGACAAATACATTACACTTCACACATTACTAGTACATGAACAGAAGTTTCAGGAAGTAATTTTATTATTAAAATCACTGTCATTGGTCAGAGTACAGTGAACCAGAACATGGTATGGGTGGTCTCAGTCGGGAAATGGCTTGTTTTGCAAGGCACCATTCACCTGAGAAAAATCTCTGCTAATTACTCATGTTCTTTGACCCTCTTGGAGTGAACTAATTAGAGCTTAGATACCCTGCTGAATTAACAGAGTTTAAGACTCTCAATACACTCACTAGTAAGTATTTCAGAGTTAAAAAAGAATGAAACAAAAACTTCTAAAAATAAATTGACTCTTTGTGTGCAAAAACTCACTGCATCACTCTAAGTTTGCTGTACATTCATTTATATATATATATATATATATATATATATATATATATATATATATATATATATATATATAGATATATATATATATATAGATATATATATATCTATATATATATATATAGATAATATATTCATTCAGCTTTTACAGAGCTATGGTAGTTGCTTCTCTTTTGTCTGCAAGGGCTACTCATTAGGACTTCGATATGGATGAATTAAGTCCTTTAATCCTTTTCATTTTCATGCACCATCGGTCATGCCACTTGCTGTGTTTCAGAAAAGAATTTTTTTTTTTTTTTAGCTGAATAAAAGTGTTAATACTCTAGATAGAAGGTAGCTGAATACATTTTACACATTGTGTGTGGAAGTAAGGTCTGTTTTCTGAAAATTAGTTTTTTTCCGGTAATAGAAAAGCTGAAAAACGTCACTGTCCATGTCATACATAAGAGACACAAGAATCCTATAAAAGCTCATTTTTCATGTAAGCTTGTATTCTATGTGCCACATTTGAAAAAAGTTTAACTTTTTTGAGCTTACTTTGGTCATTTACTGTAAAGAAATGATGCCTCAGTGCACCGCTTCATTGAGATCTTCTTTTATACTACTCTTGACCACGAGCTCATTTTTGCTGATGAATTCTAGAGCAATTCCTCAACATCAAAATAAGGTAAAGAAGAAATTTATACTGTTCTGCTTGTTTATTTCTGGCCTCAGGTTATGTGTCCATTAAACCTGACTTTCATAGAAATATTATTGAAAAATCTGCCGTACCAGCTGAGATTATAACTGTTAGTTTGTTTTCCAGAATTCACATTGTCAGCATTTATTCCCAGTCATGGGTTTTAATATTTTGTACCAAAACAGTTAAACAACAATTCTGTAATATTTTACTATAACAATACAAATCATATACTGAACTTGTGTATAACTCATAAATAAGTAATGCATTGATCACTGCAGGATCTATGATGAATTTGTATTGCTTATCAGGAACTAATACTGATCTGATTTTATGTATTTGTGATTACTAAACATTTAATAGATCATCAATTGATTAACATTAATTCACAGTTAATTCATACAATCGTTACTATGTCAAATAATTTTCCCAGGTTGGCCACTGACTTTTTTGCGCTCAAAAGAAGTTATGTTGTTGTAGCTGTGGCAAATAAAGAACTACAGTGGTTTGACTCCCATTCATGTCAAAGTGTCCTCAGGAATGAAATTCTTTGCATGTGTCTAAAATACAAAAAAAAAAAAAAAAAAAAAAGCTCAACGACACGGAACAAAATTACATAATTTGGTCTAAATTGGCATTATTGTCAACATATCGATTGAAGTATGAATTAACAGTGGATTAATGTAAATCAACTGGTGATTTATAAATTGTGAATTAACCACACAAATCCACATTGAACATCAATAGTTTATGACAAACAACGGAATTCATAGTAGATTCTGAAATAACTAATGTATTAGTTAGTCATGAATTATACATTCATTAAATATAAGATTTATACCATATGAAGAATATGTAGGTGCCAGTTATGTTTGCTTTATCTATTCATTACTATTTTTCTCTTTCATACTTTATTACTATTATTTGCCTTTTACGTGTTTGAAATAAATTTAACTCAACTCAACCATTATTGTAAAGCATACCAACAATGCTAAATTTCTTAATGTCTATACTTTTTAAGATATTCATCAAATAAACATTTACAGAATGGCACAAACGTGGTTGTATATTGACAGGACATTTTGGATAGTTCTTACCAAAAGCAGATGATCTCCACTCCTTTGGATGTCAATGGTGACCCTGCAAAGGACTTCCCATTTGGATCCAGGAATTTCCATACCTTCCCACTAATGGAATCTGCATTTCTCTTGGACGATGAGGCTCATGCTACTCGAATGTGGCCACGCACTATCATGGATTACATGAAGCAACAGCTAAAGTTCAGAGGAAGGACAAAGAAAAACCCAAAGTACACTGTATAATGAAAATAATGTATAATAGTAAAAGATAATCATCTATTAAAACACTGCTTCAATGCCACATCTTTTGACTGTGACTTCTTTTTTTTACAGCAAATCTCATGTTTTGAAAATATGTCAGAAGATATGACTGTCTACACTAACTTATTATAAAACCGATGTCTTTTAACTCAGTAATCCATCCATCCATCCATTCAAACATTTTACTGCTTTTTCCTCTTAATGGTTGGAGTGAAGCTGGAGCCTATCCCAACAATCTTTGGGTGAGAGACAGGGTACACCCTTGACAGGTCGCCATTACATCACATGTAGCTCAATAATATTTAGTAAATTTCTTTTATATATAAAATGTCTCTGTAAAGCATAATATTTTTAAGTTTTCACTGGTGGAGGTGAAGGATGGTGAAGGTGTGGACCCAAATGCAGAGATGAGGGAAACAGGGATGCTGATTCCAGACTAATTTAATTAAACGGAGGCACTCAGGGGACTTACACAAACAACGAAGCACAACAAAATGATCCAGCAACCAAGAACTGAAACAAGACCAGGTAAACTCAATGAACAGGAAATCAATAAAGCTAAACAACCAACAAGAGAACCAAACAGGAAAAACTACTAAATAAAACAGGAAACCCAAAACTAAGGCACAGCACAAACCACATCATGACATAAGTAAAGGCACAAAAAACTAATTTGAACTGGTTACATAAATTGGGTATATTTACAAAACTGAAGAAGATATAATACCAACTTGGAAGGTGGAATGGTCCTCATGGAACAACTATAAACAAATCAAGTTAAATGTACAGAAACATTTCTTTTTTAAAAACAAAAAACAAAACTACAAAACAAGGCCTTTGACAGTACAACTATTGAAAGATACATATAAAATTATGGTAAAACTACTATTTAATCATCGTTTTAAAAAACACCCGGAACGAGGTATTGTAAAAAACATTTTAATATTTTCTTATTTTAAAGCTCCAACTGGGTAAATACAAAGAAAACCTGAAGACGGGTTTATATTTACATTCCAAAGCAGTTGGAGGCAGTATTGTCAATTTTACATGTTTGCCAAAAGATGGGCGTGTCCAACACCAAGAAGTAGAAGAAGAGGAGAAAGAAGAAAAGGAAAGGAAGAAGAAGACGCGCTCCAACACTATTCAATTCAAACTCTTACAAGGTTTTAAAATGCATTAAGTTGATATGTATTTTTTTTTTTATCAGCTTTTGGTTAACGGGAAAATCAGGAAGCATTCTGTTTCTTACCAGCATACAGCTTTGTGTTTGGAGACCGATAGAGAAGTAATTTCTTTAGCACAGCTAGCGGGTGAGCTAACGTTAGCGGCCCGAACTGCTACTACCAACAATTAAATACTGCGTTTGACTTCGATCTTTGTATTTTAATTTTCTTTTCCGTATGTGTTTATTTTCTTATATGAAATGATTTAGTTATTTGATTTACAACAGTTTTAACCTGCGACAGTTTACATAAGTATCTAGCAGGCCATCCACCTATCAGGGTACCCTCGTTTTCCTCATCAGTGTTTGTACTTTTCTCCTCGCCCTCTCCTCTGCACCCTTCTGAATTAGAAGATCAAGGCGGCAAAAGTATGTACAATTTAAACATTAAAATTCACATCACAAGTCACATAAAATATTTTTATTATCTTGTTGGGACTGCGTATCTACTTCTAATTTTAGCAAACTCACAGCCATGCTATCATTATCCATGCTTTCGCAATAATGTTTACCCAAACATTTCCCTTCTTGAAGATGGGAGACAGTGATGATGAATACGATCGGAGGAGAAGGGACAAATTCAGGCGAGAGAGAAGTGACTATGACCGATCGAGAGAAAGAGAGGACCGACGCAGAGATGACTGGAATGATAGGTATGAGAGAATTTATCACAAGTATCAGACAGCCATTTACAGATGACCGAAAAAAATCAGACCACATGTGGCTTTTTGGTGCGTCCAGGTGGATATGAATTTATATTTATATATATATATATATATATATATATATATATATATATATATATATATAAAACCTTTACAATCCCTCCCTCCCTACAGGGAGTGGGACAGGGGCAGGGAGCGTCGCAGCCGGGGTGAATACCGCGATTATGACCGAGGTCGAAGAGAGAGATTTACCCCACCCAGACATGACATGAGTCCCCAGCAGAAACGGATGAGAAGAGATTGGTGAGATTAATAGCAAGACTATTACTCACTTAAAAACTGGAATCTTCTCTTGTACAAGACCTTATCTTTTCTGGCAGGGATGACCACGGTGGAGATCCATATCGTGGGGGTTATGACTTGGGATATGGTGGTGGAGGAGGGCCCAGCTATGGCCCACCACAGCATTGGGGCCATCCTGACCTGCACCTCATGCAGCCTCATCAAGGCATCCCGATTCAGGCAAGGTGAGAAGCAATGTTGTTTCTAGATGTAAACTTTAACAATTATTATTGGTTTTAATTAATTTGCTCTCATAAATATCTGTAAAAATTGCTCAAAATAAAGAGAATGACACATCATCAACTTTGATTTCCAAAATTGTTTTAATTAAAAAATGCATATTGTGCAGAAGTTCAATGGGGAAAAAAGAGTAAGAAGACGCAACGTAATGACATTAATTTGTCTCATTACCAAAGGCGTTAAAAAAAAACATGAAAAAAAAAACCATCCAGATGTTTTTTTATCTATCTTAACAGATATTTAAATTTGCATTTTTCCATTAGGCTTGGAAACATCCATGACATGGATTTAGGTCCTCCACCTCCAATAATGAAGAGCTTTAAGGAGTTTCTGCTGTCCTTGGATGATTCTGTGGATGAGACTGAAGCAGTCAAACGCTACAATGACTATAAGATTGACTTTCGCCGACAACAGATGCAGGACTTCTTTTTGGCTCATAAAGACGAAGAGTGGTACGATCTTATTTGCCTATACTGCGTGAGCCTTGAACATGAATTTTAGTAGCTTTTAATGTAGTAGTAGTAGTAATATTTTCAATTAGACTCCAATTATCATATTGCTATCAGTATCAATATTACCCATTTAACTTGGTTGCTTATTATTGTCATTTTGAAATAATTACATTTTGAATCTAATAAGAATTAAATTAGGTATTTACGGTTGCATGCAACATATATTCTGGTTTACTTATACACTGTAGTATACGGTTTTGTGTTCATGCACAACATATGTATACACATTGTATAAATACTAATATAATAATAGAAGTATGAATGGCTAAGAAATCACGTATTTGCATTAAAATAAGAGACATGATCATACAAAAGATTAAGAAATTTAATGCATACAGGTGGTTGATTAACTTTTGCACTCTTAATGTGCACCGATCAACAGCTGGAAAGACCAAGTAAATAGTGAGAGGACAATAAGGCAAATGTGTATGTATACATTTTACTAGGACTAAGCACATGCAGTTATTTTAGTATATATAATGACTTGCTAACACACTTGCAGATCATGAAAAAAAAACTGATTTAATACAGTTCATAATTTTATTCATTATTCAGTTTATTCTAATTGTCTTTAGGTAGAATTTAACAGTAGTTAAACATGAAGTGTACTGCTGTGTAGCTTTTCATATTTTTGACTGAATTCTGCCCATAATCATAATAATGCAGGACTCAATAAGCTCTAACTGATATGTCTTTTTAATCTTTGGGCTTATCTTCATTTTGATTAAATCGTATTTACAGCTATGTAATGCTTGATAATGTTCATTTAACTTATTTCACTGTTATCATGCAAAATTGTTCTGTTTTGACCTAACCAATTTTTCTTCCCTTCATTTCAAATTCCATGTTGACAGCAATTTTTAAAAAATTTTTATTTTTATTTTTCCAAGCAAAAGTGGAACTCGTCTGCAGGAGTCGGTCTTAGATAGCAAGGGCATGCACTGCGCACAATGCAGTTGCTCTTAGACGCACAGTACAGGGATTTTAGCTAGACAGCCAAGTATTCCTCCGCACATGGAGGATTTTTTTTTTCTTGTTTTGTCCTTTTTCCAAATAATTTTCTTTTTATGTTGGGATAAAATTGAATCCCGCAACCGAATTTGTGTGTAAACAGACACCATTGGGGTGAAGTGGAGCGCATTTTCACAGAAGAGACCCCTCCCTCTCTGTATTTATTTGTTATTAAACTGGCAGAGCAAAAGGTAACTGTGGTCTACTCAATGATAAACTATTTTTAATGTGACATTCTAATAATGTGAATGCTTGATTTTATAATCTGTTGTCTTCTTTTTGTTTTTGGTGAGTTAATCTCAAGCTTTGTCGAGTATATAGAATTATAAGACTATTTAATGATAGTCCAGGACTAGGCTACAGACCACAAATTATAATTTTTTATTGTGCACAGAAACCTTTAATTCCACTGACTGATTTTAGTTTTTTTTTAACTTCTCCCAACAAACAGCCCGACACTCTGGATTCAAACTATTTGCTTAAAATCTAAAAGAAGAAACTAATATGCAAACAATCAAAAATATTCAATGTAATTTCATTACTTGAAAAATGTGATTTAGATATATAGTTTGTATTTGTTTACTAACTTTGCAACCTGTTCATCCCATCATTCCCTTCCCTGTGGACCCATTTTTTGGACACAGGTTCAGGTCCAAATACCACCCAGATGAGGCCAGTCGACTGAAGGCAGAGGCCCAGAGTGCCCTGCACAATCGTCAGAATGTCTTTATGTTCCTGATGGAGAATGGCTGGTTTGATAATGTCTCTCTGGACATTGAGCAAACTCCAGCTATTATTAGAGTTCTAGATGCAGGTAAGGGTTCAAAAAGTGTGTGAGTTTTTATTATGTTTCCTTGAAAGAAATAATAATGAAACTGATTGAATGCTGGTGATATTTGTTGACACCATCTTGAAATGCCATTTTGCTTTCCATTCTGAACCAAACACTCTTGTTTTCCCTTAGCTGTGATAAAAATGGAAGGAGGGACAGATCACGATCTTCGCATTTTGGACATGCCATCTGAAGAGGAAGAAGACAGGGACAAGTTTGCATCTGTCTCAGGGGCAGCTGAGCCTCCAAAGAGAGAAGACCTCAAAGCTGCAATTGGAGACCGCAAATCCTCAGAAGAAAAGGACAAAACTGAGAAGGTTTGTTATTTACTGTTACTCAGTAAATAAAAACAATGTAGAGCTGCCTTTAAGAGGTAATTTTGCCTCAGGAGCAGAGTGATGCTGCCAGCATAGACAGGGGAGCCAAAGCAGAAGAGGAGGAGGTGAAAACAGAAGCAGAGAAAGAAGCTATCAAGGAAGAAATGCCTGAACTGAAAAAGGTTGTTTTTATCTTTTTTTTTTTAATTTAAAAAAAAAAAAAAAAAAAACAATAAAAAGAAATGAACTAATTATCTAGGATTGTTCTTGTTTTTATTTGCCAGGCAAGAAGAAAGAGGAAGCATAGCGGGGACAGCGATGATGAAGCGAGCGCCTCAGAGAGTGACTCTGACTCAGACTCTGACTCCAACTCCCATTGCTCTGACAAACCTGTGAAGAAAGAAGATGATGACAAAGACGAGGAAGAAGATGAGGGTGAGGAATCGGATTCATTAGAACCTGTTTAAATTTTCAAAGCTAATTTAACAAGCTGCTCACAACTCTGTGAACAGAATGAATTTACAACACTGCTGTGGATTTTTCTCTGGTTTTAACTCAGAGGAGAAACCAAAGGAGAACTCAGAGGAAGGCACAAAAGAAGAGAAGAAGCCTAAAGATGACTCACCCAGACCTCGACCACTGCACAGGACTTGCTCTCTGTTCATGAGAAGCATTGCTCCAACCATTTCCAAAGCTGAGATTGTCTCTGTGAGTTGAAAGACGGCTGGTTACATTAATAGTTTGAAAGGTGTGAAATCACTGGATTTTATGAGTAGTTGGTGTCCTAATTTTCTCTTTTTGCATTTCCCTTCACAGCTTTGTCGTCGATACCCTGGATTTCTGCGTGTCTGCTTGTCTGATCCTCACCCTGAGCGCAGGTTGGTCAGAAAAATTCTTTATCTTGACACTTTGAATAATCTGTTTTATTTAATAAGACAACATTGTTTGACTACACATCATTACTCATTATGTTCCAATGAAAACTGTTTACTTCTTCAGGTTTTTTAGACGCTGCTGGGTGACTTTTGACAGAAGCATTAACATTAAAGAAGTCTGTTGGAACCTTCAGAACATTAGAGTAAGTGTTTTTTAAGCTGCACAGATGTTATGATAGCTCCAGAGATGAAGCCAGACAGCTCTTTTTGTTTCAAAGTTATGCAGCCTCCTTTATCTTTCACTGCACGAATTGTTTAAAATATATTCTGAATTCGCTCTTATTGAATTGATGAATTACAATTTGATATGCATAAGCAGATTTAGTTATTGATTCAATTTACTTTTATATTTAAAATATAAACTTTAACTCGAATGCACATTCAGTTTATCTTAAAATCACTGACATATTTTCCTACAAACCAAAGCTGCTGTGCAAGCTGATATCCAAGGAATCTTATGGATGTTTTTTTTAATCTGTCCAAACCCCGACTTAGCTCTTGAGGCAAATGAAAATTAGTTTTACTTTTAATTTCAACAGCTGCGAGACTGTGAACTGGCACCGGGGGTGAACAGGGACCTTGCTCGAAGGGTGCGTCATGTTAATGGAATCACTCAACACAAGCAGGTGCTCCGCAATGACATCAAGCTAGCTGCTAAGCTCATTCATGCTCTGGATGAAAAAGGGGATTTGTGGAGCAGCATATCTCGGGAGGGGCAGAGCACTGACGTCAGTACCTACTCTTGTGCATTTGCATATATGCATATAATTTTGCAGCTTGTTGACAGATAATACCATTATTAATTTTCGTTACTTTGCTTTGCAATAGGTGTCAACTCAGAACCCCATCATGAAAAATATTACTGATTACCTAATTGAGGAGGTGAGTGCTGAGGAAGAGGAGCTGCTGGGCTCTGGGAGTGGAATGGATCCTGAGGAAAGCACCAAGGAGGGAAACCCTGCTGAGACGACTGTGGAAAGGGATGACAAACTAGCCAAGGTGTGACTTGTGCAATACTTTTAACATTCCTAGTTAAAGATAGTTAGCTTTACTTGTTTTTTTTTTCCCTTTCACTCGCTAACTGACCAAAATGCCCAACTTTATGAATTATATGTGAAAGATTTGTTGCCACATTTGTTGTTTCAGGTTTTGGACCGTTTGATCTTGTATCTGCGGATTGTGCACTCGGTTGATTACTACAATACCTGTGAATACCCCAGTGAGGATGAAATGCCCAATCGCTGTGGCATGATTCATGTTCGTGGACCCATTCCTCCCAACCGCATCACACACGGAGAAAGTCAGTATGTTAAAGTGAAATATCTTGTGTTTAAATAGGATAGGGTGATGTAGGTGCTTTTATTAAATTGTGGAGTGAATACTAGAAATATCTATTTAAATTGCTGGAGTTAAAATGGATTTGAACTAATTTAAAACATTGGCAGTGCTTCAGTAGTTTTACCATCATATTATTTTGCTCACAGGCTTTAATGAGATTTTGCTGAAGTGTTTAAAAATAATTTGTTTGAAAGTCATAGATAGCAGATTTTTGTTGTTTTAGGTTGTTTTAGTACATTAATAGTCCAAAGTTTAGACACATCTGCCCATTAAATGTGAATGTCACATTCTTGCCTCCAATTAGCTGAGGTCTCACAATGTTGCTTTTTCAATCAGTTGGCAGAGCATGCATTGCTCTATTATTAGTAAAGGTTTCATGCAAAATGTATTCTTTTTTTTATTACTTAAGAAGAAACAGTTTATATCCAAAGGTTCAACAGTTCATCCTCCTTACTTCTCTGGCATGTTATTGGACTAGTCCAGAACAGAAAAGCACTAGCTGAAGAAGTGCCATCTCATCAGTAGATGTCACTATATTTCATTCACTTTACACATAAAGACCTTATAGGTTGATGAAACAAACAAAAAAAATGTTCTGATGACCTTGTTGTGTTGCATCTATTTTATTACAGTGCAACAGTGGCAGAAGATGATGGAGGAGAAGTTGATTCCCTTGTTTAGTTTAAAAGAAGTGCTTTCTGAGGAGGAGGCTCTTAAGATGGGACGCAAAGATCCGGAGGAGGAGGTGGAGAAGTTTGTGTCCGCCAACACACAAGAGTTGGGAAAAGACAAATGGCTTTGCCCTTTAAGTGGCAAAAAATTTAAGGTGAGTGCTTTGAAAGCAGAGGATTAACAACGGCAAAATACGTTGATTCAGTTTTGCCAGTCTTTTCAAAGGTTGAAAATATTTTTACTTGTCTCGCTTGTCTTTTTTTTTTATTTTATTTTAAACTATTTCCCAGGGTCCAGAGTTTGTACGGAAACACATTCTGAACAAACACGGGGACAAAATCGAGGAGGTGAAAAAGGAGGTGGCATTCTTCAACAATTTCCTGATGGATGCTAAGAGACCGTCGCTTCCTGAAATGAAGCTTCCTCCTCTTCCAGGCCCAGGGCAAGGTTGATAGATGATTTTTTTTTTTCACATTACTTAAAAAAAACATGCAAATAGATGCAATAGATCTTAAAACAGTTATAATAAACTAGCCTTTGTCTTGTTTTTGGTTTTGTTGTACAGGTTTGCTTTCTCCCACAATGCCATTTCCTCCCCAAGGCCCTCAGGGTCCAATGGGCTTTGCCCAACCTCGTCCACCACTTATGGGTTATGGTGGTAAGTTATTACTACTGAACGTGTTCTTGTGTAGGAAAAGTTGATGTTTTCATTTTTAATTTTAATATCCTTCTTGACAGCAGGTGGTCCTCCATACCCACCTAACCAATTTGTAGGAGGCAGAGGCAGCTATGATAACTTCCGTGGACAAGGTGGCTACCTGGGCAAGCCACGCAACATCAGGTAAGACTATTGTACGTATAATTTTTGCTTTGTAACATACTGTCTCAATTTACACCTGTTAGACCATGGAAGATCTAACAGGAAGTGGAAGGGCACTTCTAATCTACCACGGCTTTTTGCTTTCTCCCCTTTTGACTCTTAACTCAGAATGTCTCGAGGTGATCCACGCAACATCATCGAGTATCGTGACCTAGATGCGCCGGATGATATGGACTTCTTTTAGAAAGTTTTTGTTTTCAGTTCCTACCAGTGTTGTTCTCTGTAGATTATTCCCTTTTAATGGGAAAAAAAAACATCATTTTGTTATTGTGTATCCAGAACACTGCTGTAAACTGATACCTCAATAAAGTTTACTTGTATGAAGTGACTTAACTTAAACTTGTGTGTGACATGTAATAGGAATATGGTACTTAAACACAAATATATTAAAAGTTAATTGTAATTTTCAAGAAAATAGTCAGATAATCAAAAAAGAATTGGTGGACCACTTTAGCACTACAAAGTAAAGATATAGGTGTGACATATTTTAACAACCAAATTATTTGAACCGCTTGGTCTTTAAAGTAACAAGGACTAAGTTCATTTTCAACAAATACACATGCTAAGTAAAGGAAGCTTCCATCATTTACCCGGTTTTGCAAAGAAAGCAGTCCGTCTTAATGGTCCTCAAATTTTATTTATAAAAAAGCATATATTTATATTTTAAATTTGCAATACAGTCAGTTTACAATATGAGCAGAGACCTACGACCTTGTAGAAAAAGGCGTTATTTTCTAACATTGTGGGAGCTTCTGATTGTATTATTTTCCAGGTAGATGTTCCAGCATAGGAGTAATTCTTGGTAATAATTCAAAGACAGAAGACAAATGATATTTTCCTTTTAAAGAGCAAAATCAGCTGGGATAAAATGACATCTTAAAAACTAAATGAAATACAAAATTAAAATGGTGTATGCCCATGTTGGTAGTCTATCCAATCCCCTTCGATCAATGTTATAAGCTTTATATATATTTAAAAAAAAAAACCCTAATGGATTACTTTCCAATTCATCATAGTTACTCAGTCCGTTAATTCTGTTTATATTTAGACTCTTACCAGTGTCCAGAAATACTATGATGCAAATGAACAAGCAGTGTTTTTTCTGGAGGCCTGCTTAAGGTGTCCCCTGCCTGATTCCGGGTGGCACCATGACCCTGAATTGGGTACATTAGGTAAGTAAAATGAAATAAAAAGTCCCTTTAGTATTCATATTTCCTGTAATACCAAAAATTAAGGTGTAAATTGTAATCCAGTACAAGAGTACCGCACTGAAGTCAAAGAAACTGGCGAAAGCTGAGGAATTTTTCCTTGGTCATATCAAATACAAAAAAAATTATTACAGTGTTCCATAACGCTTAGCCAGCGAAATAAACTCAGCATTTGAGTGAACTGTTGTGCAGATATGGTTGTCTTTCCTGTTGTGTTGGCTGCTTATAAAGTATTACTTAAAGTTTATGCAACAAAGATGGTCATTTCTGTTGACATAGTACAACTCTGTGTATTTCTCCACTATTCACAGACAGCTGTATATAAAGTTTAAGTACAATTTTTCAAATGAATTCTCAGACTATGAGCAGCGTCTTGCTATACTTTGTTCCTTTTTTAATAATTACCTCTGAAAGTTGTGTAATAAATCCAATGACACTCAAACCAAAGAGAAATGTCTAAATAATCTCAAGCTTGTGACTTTCAGATAGTCCACAGCTGACCTTGTGTTCATGGAATAGTTTAGTTAGGGCCTCCATGTAGAGTCTGTGATAGTGATCAACCTCCTCTTCAGTAGGTGTGACACACTTTGGCACTGAGATTGGACTTCCCACTAAAAGGAGTTGTGAAAAGAAAATGGGCTCAGTACATTAAATAGTTTTAGCACTTATTTATAGAATAATGAAATACTCACCAACAGTAGTTACAGGAGTTCGGTAGGGTATGACTCCAAAGCGTTCACCAACAAATAGACATGGTGCAAAACCCATGATTTTTTTAAACAAGTCCTGCAATCTGCGACCCAGAGTCCCCTCTGAGAGAATAACCTGCTGAAAGAGTTCATTCTCCCCGAATGAATAAACTGGCACCAGATCAGCTCTGTGGAAGAACGTCAGACATGGATGTTTTTGCAGTAGTGATGAATACATTGGCTGTCAATTATTACTGTTATTACTGTGTGCATGTGCATGTTTTCCCACCCAAACTCGAGAGCAATCCTGACAAATCCTTTTCGTTGCTTCATGACTACTGTGTTGACTCCAGGAGAGGATGCCAAGGACTCAGCAGCACCCCCCACAACAATCACCACTGCATTTCCTTTCCCTTTTTTAGAAAGGAGGTGCGCTAGGCTGGGTTTACTGACTGGGTAAAGACCTTATCACAGACAAAATGAGAGAAGCAGTTTGGCAGATTTAAAAAGTAAAACATCATTCAACAACAACAGGTTGCTGTCACAGCTTCCAAACAGACATTTTTCTGCATGCTTATGCTTTTTATTGACTCAAGTTCATGTTTACCCCAAATTCCATTTGTGGAAATGGATTGCATTTTGATTTGGTACAAAAATGGTTTAAACATCAATCACGAGAACATATTTGTGGCTTCATTTTTCTTAATCTCACCAAGTAAAACCCCCCTGTTTATATTTGTAGTACAAATATCCTAAAAGTGCTGTGTGTGGTTATGGCTGTGTATTTGGTCAAAATCAATTTTGACCAAATACAAATGGCTTCTCAGATTAAGACTGAGTACTTTAGTCTCTTTGTTGAGTAGTTTGCAAATACCTGCACTCATTAAGTAGTCCCTGAACAGTGGTATCCTGAAAAGGCCTGCCAGTATTGCCAGGGACGCTCGCACCCCAGGAAACATCTCAGCAAATCCACAAGCCTCTGTGCTGAAGCAGGCGAAGGCTCCTGCTGACATGATACCATGCGGATGGCTCCCAAAGACGTAGTTTTTGTTTGGATTCAGCTCCACTGTCTTCACCAGCTAAGCAAGGAAGAGTATTAATGTGGCAGATCAGTCAGTCCCTGCTGTTAATCACACAACCAAACCACTTTCTCTGTGTTATCTGAATATATGGAGATTAAGAGCCAACTTTCTTAACGGGCTCTCGCAGGATGGCATTTGACAGGGAGAGTTAATGAAACTGTTGTGATTAACGGCCTACGGAATGGGATGCTTATTAAAACGACTTTCATGCCATAGATGTATTATCATATCTGCCTTGATAACGAATCAGGTCAGATAATACGTCAACTAGAATATTATTACCATAATTAATTTCTATCTCATAAAAGTTGTTGAAAATATTGGGGAGGGGAATGGGAATGCGCTGAGTGAACTGCATGCAAAGCATTTTATTTCGCACCATACTGCTGTTACATGTAATGACTTGAACCAAAATGAAACTTACTTTAATTGGGAAAAAGTCTCTGAAGTGCTCCCACACACTCCACTTCCTCACAAATGTTGTTCTCCTGCCCCCTGATGGACACATTAGATATCTTAGAGCCATCAAGAATCCCCTTGTTAAACTAAACTAACTTGATAGACTATAATAGTAGACCACTTTTATTTATTTATTTAAATTACTCAACAAAATAAGCAAAACAACAAAAAGTGTTGTGAAATTTCCACAAAAAACAGATCAGTCGGTTTGCAAGTATTGAATAGTAAGCCTTGACTGTTGAAGCTACTCGTGTACACTGCTGCTACAACTCAAAAGACAGTTGATCAAATCAAGGCACAAAATAAACTTAAACCAAATACAAATGGAACAAAGTGAGTGTTTAATAGTGTCTCAACTTCACAAGGAGTGAACAGTTTTTATATCAACTGGTAGGTTTTTGTGTTTGGGACAAATAAATGGAAGTTATCATTCAACCGCAGAGTAAATCTGTAAAAGTTCCTTTAATTTTGATCAATTCCTCTAGTTTTAAAGCTTGTTAATTGTAATTTTTTTTTTTTTTTTAGCTTTCAGAATCTCATCATCTACTTTGTGTTCAAGTATTGTGAAAGTTAACCAGTCACAGAAGACTGCCCCCCCCCCCCCCCCCCCCCCCCCCCTGTCGTCTGTAACAACGCACCCTTTATGGCTGATCAAGTTCATCACCAACCTTTCATATAATATGTGCATTGCATTAAAAAGCTACATTTATTTTGTGTACTTCCTCATTTGTTTGTACTCATCACATGTTATCTGCATAAACATGGTTCCAGTGTTTTGATGAAATTGTTTCCTTTACCTCTTTCAGGGGTTTGCCAGTCCATCACCAGCCACATGAAGTACAGAGTAGGCAGTGGCCACAGAGAAGTGAACATAAGATACACCATCAAGACAATGCAAGCCACTCCTGCAGTTGGACGATCATTGTGCCATGGTCAACAATATGAGAGTCCATATATGTTGGGGTACAAGAGATGTCTTTCATGAGCTTACAGTGTTTCTTAAATGTTTGACAGAATCAGAAAAAAGGGAACTTGTGATAATCTTACCTAAGAAGAGAAAGCTCATCACCCATTGCAGAACACTTACTGCCTCCACAAACTCTTTCAGCTGAGTTTTTTCTTTAGTCATTATTGAAAGCTGAAGGCAAGATTACTAATAATCAGCAATCAACATTATTTCAAATCTGGCCAACATTCAGAAAATGTCATGTGTACTTGAACAATATTACAGACTTGTAAACATGTATTTAAAGTTAGAAAATATAATATAGATGATTTTATGATCATAAACAGATTGCAGTGTTAATCAGTACCTCGGCTTGTGCCTGCAATCTGCCTTAAGGGCTAAAAAAGACTGGAAAAACTTGCATGGCATTCAGCAGCCAGATCAAGTGACTCACCCAAGAACAAGCTAACAGGAAAATTTAAACATGCAGTCATTAATTTTTACACAAATAAAACTATGAGTCAGGCCATAAAACACTTTTAAGATAGATGTTATCAAAAGAATGTTTAAAAAAACTTTGAGAGTCATTCTGTTTAACATAAAACACAATACTTTACCTTTCTAGAGTTTATTCCCTGTTTAATTTGAATGGATGAACATGTTCTGCTTTTCCACGGTTCAGCTTGGTGCCCTTTGACCAGATCACTCTGTAAAAGACTGCTGATAACAAATCCACTCCCCCGATACTTTGACATGCACGCCGTGTCAGAGAAACGTTTTATGGATGGGTACTTTGTATATTGATACATTGAAGCATGATCAGCTGAACATGCAATGATTTTATGATCAGATTGGTGTAAGTGTTATTGTTCCCTTTGAACCCTACAAACAAGAAGAGTTTGCAGAATAATTAACTACAAATTTAATGTATTTAACTTATACCTGCTGTTCATCCTTCTTTATGTAGATAATTAATGCTATAATTATCAAGATGATCTTCTTTCTTTTTTTTTTTTTTCTTTTTTTACAGGAAAACAATCTGTCTGCTTAGATTTGGTCTGCATAAAAAAAGAGTCTTGACTCATTTAAAACTGGTGACCCAGATGAGGTGTTTTAATAATCAGCCTTTGCTTTTGTCCTTCCAAAAGATTTGCACACTGGTGGCAGAAGAATCCCGTCAAGGTACCTTTTGTTGGGGGACCACAGGGTAAGTACTGCCCATTGCCTGTTTTTCTTGAATGCACAATTTTTTTCCTGATTGTTCTACAGAGGACAATTTCTTTTCAGTCTTTTGTTTCCTTTTCAGTAGTCAAGGACTCTGTGATGCTGATAAACAATTGACAAAGTGTTGCGATGGAGCCCATTTGTTTTCTGAGTGAAGGCAAAGTGCTATGCCATATGGTCATATATTTCAGGATTAAACTTATTTTCCGGCATCTTCTACTGTACTACTACTGCCAATTAGTCAGTTTATCTTTTTAAGCATTAATAGGTTAAAAAACAAAACAAAACAAAACAAAAAAACTCTTTTTTTTTTTTAAATCACCAGAGAGACTCTGACATGAAACCAGGTTGTGGTTCCTGGTTCTGCCAAGTTTCAGGTCTTAAAATTCAAATGACACAGCTGTGAAGGTTGCAGAAGGACCTACAGTATGTGGTTTCATGCCAGCAGCTGCAGATGACTTCTCAGTAACACGCCCAAGCTTTTATCAGCTGTTGTGGAGAAACACCCTCTATAGCGCCCCCGGCGGCCAATAGGCTAAAGTGGATCAGAGCATATAGAAAGGGTCTATGTGCAACAATTTTTTGCCCTTTGACCACTTGAAGGTAGAGCAATCACCATCTTGGTCTCTTTGGCTTCTGCATTTTATGAACCAGTTTGTCCTTTAATCATCTGTTTTACACATCTGAGTCTCTTTGTCACAACCACTGTTTGTGGTTTTTACCTGTCAGAAGACAAAATCTCCAGAGAGGCCTTTCCCAGAGACCTACATTTATTGTTACTGCATTTTACTTATTTCATCTCATGCTCATCCACCTCCTCCTGACAACATGCCATGGCAGTATCCAGGTGTCAGGAGTGCCAGATTTTTTAAAATGAGTAATTTAATCCTTTCTCTCTTATCATTTTAGTTTAGCAATCATCAAGCAACCTCACTTATTCTCTCACTCAACTCACTAACCTGGCAATTTCAGAGCTATGGTAGAGCAAAAGGCATCCATTGGAGGGCAGAAGACAAGTATTAGATTGTATTCAATATGGTTTTGAGCTAAGCTTTTACTATAAAAAGATGCAATAGGTCTCAAAAACAGTAGGTGTTGGTATCAAATATAATACATTTGATGCTAGAGGGTTAACGTACTCATAACAAAAGAGAAGGAGCTTTTCAGGTTGTAATTCCAATAACAAAATATCCAAATGACTTCCCACAACTGGACAATCTGGTGATCACTAATGAAAACCAGGTTAATGATGAATAACAGGGATGAGGTGGTATCATGGTAATCAGAAGAAAACATAAAGGTAACTGAAGCATCTAGGGACAATGGAAAGAAAACAAAATTGGGTCAACTTAGCACAAAGAGTAATAAAATTTGTTTTTGATCATTTCTCTCCTTTATTAATGCTGACGTGTGATATTATACATAGTTGTAAAGTCTGATTACTCACATTTATGAGGTATAACTTATAAGGTGCAGGAGCCATATTATAAGTCATGAATGTCTGCGAATAGGCTGATGTGTGCAGGCTTGATTGGCACTTGGGTGGAGGGTGTGTCACTTTGGGTGTGAACGCACACATTACAAATAGTTGCACTCACCTGAGCGCATCATTTGGCTGTAAGGATGCAGAAGTGGGGTGAGCTCGGGAGTAAACTTTTTGTTGACCGCAATTAGATGTTTTTGCTCTGCTCATTGTAATTTATTTAAAGTAACTATAAAAATAAACAAACGCAATAAGGAGAACATACATCTTAGTGCGCGTCATCAATATCTCCCGTGTTTAGCCTGCAGCGGCTAAGTAGATAATGGCGTTGGACAGTTAGCCGCAACATAAGGATTGTGCTTCTTTAGATTGAGAAACACAACCAGTCATGTGGGTAGTGCTCCCAAAATCCCCTACAATGCTATCCTGCTGATATTCACTCTTGTTTTGAGATCAAAATGAGATTCTGGTGGCAGTGGCAATCCCATATGTCCAGAATGTGGTACTTAACTCCATCCTCCAGGGTGATAACACATGACACCTCCCCCACAGAGAAAGGATCATCACAGAGTACCTCCAGAATTTGGGAGTTGACAAGTTGGAAACTCCTGTAGTGAGCTGAGACCTCAACTCAACTGAACACTTGTGGGATCCACTCTGGCATACTGTACATGCTAGAGTAACCAGCACATTCGTGCTGGTTGACCTTCAGTAACTCCTAGTTGAGAAATAGAACATCATCCTACAATAAAATGTGACCAGGCTTGTGACCAGCATGAAGAGGAGGTGCAAAGATGTTGTGACTATGTTGTGAGTAGGGATCTCCGACCGACAGTCTGACAGTGTTCAATAAGGAAAGTGTAAAAATTACCAAGGTGTGTGTGTGTTTATTCTAAACTTATTACTGTGGGCGAGTAAGAATCCAATCTATTAAGCATTTTGAAACTAAAGTGAATACCACTGGAGGATATTACAGCCTTTTTTCCTTTTTTGAGGTATGTTGCTCATTCCACAGAGGTACAATCCTTAGAAATTATATCTTGTTGGAAACGTGACTAATTAGACTTTCTAACAATTTGTAAAATACCAGTCATTAACATTAAAGAGGAAAAATAATCTCTTACTTTTTGCGCCAAGTATCTTCTTGCCAAGAACTGAACCAAAAATAAACAAACAAAGCATAAACTATAAAGATAAAGCAGGATAAGTAGAGCATGAAGATCCATTTAACCTCAAGTGTTTCACACCTGGCTCAAATCAACCAAGACTGACCGTTGAATTTAAAAAGTAAAAAGTTGATGGACAGTATTATTTTAGACAGAAGATTTTATTTAGTGAAGGCATGCAAGAATGACCTTCAGCTCTTCATAAGTGTGTTTGAACACTAAATTGTCATGCAATATCACAATTGTGACATTTCCATATCATATCAGATTTAAGTATGTTACAGTTTTTAAGGGAAAATGTGGGCATGTACGGCATTTATCTTGAAAATGTATAATAGTAAATGTATAACATTTACTGATGAGTGACTGCTCTCAGCAGGAGGGACATGTTGCCCAACCACAGACTGTACTCAAGCAATTCTCTACAGCCCTGAATGCACTTCACCGGGAACAGATACAGCAACATGTCTGTTTTTGTTTGAAGATTGTTTGGAGAAAACTGAATCAAAGCTTAATGTGCATGTTGGAGTCATCTGCTGCTCACCTGTACTTGCGACTGTGACAAGCTAGTGACACTAATGCATGATCAGAGGCTAATGGTCCTTAAGCAGGGTCACTTGTTCTTATCTGACTTGAATGTGAAAACTGAAACTTTGTGTTCATCATCTTATATAGATTTTGTTAAAGGTGAGTGGCTAAGTGGGAGGAGTGGGATCAGCCTCTTAATACATCTGTAGGCTAGTTGATCACATTTTATTCTGGCATGAATATTTTTCCTCATTCTACAGCCTTTCATTAGAATGAGTGGTCATCTAGGGATAGTTAATACAAAATGACTTACAATTATTCCTATGAAGGCTTAACCTACTTTATAGCACTCAGCGCAGGGTTTATGGCGAGTTTATGGTATATTAAATTTTTTTTTTTATCCTCTATGACATCACTGTGACTGTTTCATAATATTCTCATCTTTGACAGAATTACTTTTTTGTGCATCATGGTGTTCTAGTAAAATACAAACAGCCTGTGTTAATATGACTGGGGAAAAAAATAAAAGATCTCGTCCCCTGCCTCTGGACATTAAATGAGTCTTCTGCTGAATGCTCAGATAATATGAGTAGTGATGGGGACTGTCATTTCAAGATACCAGCCTCTGGTCTCAGCTGGACTCGGCGCCACCTCAGATGCTTTTTTTCTTCTTCTGAAAAACAGCCACTCGCCTGCTCTCAGGAAGTACTGTTTGCATATTAATATGGATGCAAATACACGGTGAGGATGCCCACAGCCTGAGCCTACGCAGCGCGCTGATGTCTGCGCATTTTTGTTTTGACGTTTCTGTTTTTTTTTCCCCTGTTTATGCCTGAGCTGGAACCATGACTCTTTTTCGGTGATCATTTCGGAGCCTCAAATGGCTTTTCAATCACATCACACGCCGACCAGTCTACGACGAGCCTCGCTGGTACAGTATGCTGTTTATCATAAAAATGGTAGACCTTTCACGTCAAGAAAAGGCGTCAGTCCGGTGATGTGCGTCTGAATATCTTATTTTTCATCTCCACGTCAATTGACACATCTGGGAACGGGATTTTTTTTCCCTCTCTCTCCCTTCTGTCTGTCAAGACAGCTGTGTCATCAACAACCGGCGTGGTTTTGTTGTTGTCTGATTTTTTACGAGTCTGGGCAACTGGATAAGGCTGTCGGCTTAGTCTCCCTCCTAGCGAACACAGCTGTACGGTCGCCAAGGTATGTATCCCACCTTCTTTCTACTATTAGGCCCGTGTTGTGCTCCATAAATCGCCGCATGAGTTGCTTGCATCATCCAACCCATATAGCCAGCTGTCACAGTCCAAATGCGCCGTCTGCCTAATTAGCAGAGGGAAATCTAATGCTGTATTGAAGAGGGACATCGGGCCTTGTGGCATTTTATGCGTACGTTTTAATCCAATGTTGACAGTGAGCTGCTGTATGTTCACAAGGCAAAATATTCAACCTTGAGGACCGACAGCTCTTGTTGGTGAACATAAGGCCCGTAATTCTTTCCCCCAAACACAAAAGATGTGTCCAAACTGCCGCGAGGCTGTGAACCCAACTCACAGCCTGTGTTTAAGTTCAGTCGTGACAAAGCTCCTATCAATATTTGACCAAAAAACAAGCCAGCGTCAGCTGACAGGAGATGCCGGAGCAAGGATGGCGTTTTGTTATTATTATTTTTTATTTTTAGTTATTGTTATTTTGACCAAATATTCACAGCAAGGCAGTGACGGCGGTGCTACTATGCGGAGCTTTATCTGCGTGGACGTGGAACATCTGCATGTTTACGAATAATGAGAGTCCGTAAATACTGTAGACCTGTGTGTGTGTGTGTGTGTGTGTGTGTGTGTGTGTGTGTGTGTGTGTGTGTGTGTGTGAGAGAGAGAGAGAGAGAGAGAGAGAGAGAGAGAGAGAATGGGCGGTATTTCTGGGATTGTGAAAAATACGAGTGACGTGAATGTGTATGTGTGTGCTTGCGCGCGCGCAGCCAGGTGAGGATGTGTTGGCGCGTCTTTGAGGTGCGGGAGAGGCAGGTGTCTGGATGGAGGGGGGCACATTATTTCTTTTTTTTTTTTCTTTGAAAAAGGGAAAGCCATTTGGCGATTAATCTTCGATCAGTTGCCGCAGTATTCCACCTTAGATCGTTTATAAGACGCTTTCAAAGCACGAGTTGCGAATAAACGTGGTAAAAAGCTCACCTTAGCATCGTTTTTGTTATCCCCCATTTTTACCGGGCGTGACAGTCCTCTCAAAATTAATATCACACCTACTGAGAGATTACAGCTTCTGTTCACGCCCCACCACACGAGGAGAATGAATGGGGGAAACAAGTACATCACTGAGCCTATTGCAGTTCGTTTATAGCTTATATTTAAGTAATTTTCTAGCAAAATAAACAGAAAAAAAATAAGAGATGGTTACTCCAAATGGTTCGTTCATGTTGCATGCATTTTATTCAAATAAATGCAAGTTTCTGGCACAAAATAAATACAATGTAATAATTTAGAAGGCACTGCAGTGTGTACATAAGAAGATCACAACCTTGCAGTTTGAATGTAGAAATAATATTACCTCTTTTTTTTTTTTTTTTTTTTTATCTGTAAAGATTATGCACCAGTATGTTGCATATCAGACTCTCCTTGAAACTGAGGCTGAAATTAAGTCTTGCTTGACCTTGGAGCTGCATATGACAAAAGTCTTCCAACACATGCCTTTAAATCTTTCTCAGGCTAACAGATGCACATGAGCAGGATCTGCCTCTGTGCACTTTGGTTTAACCACTATAGAGCAGGCATGGCTGAGAGCAGCTGTGACTTTGGGGTCATTGAGTGCAGGTGGTGAGCTACACACACGGTGCAGTGTGTCTTCAGTGCAGTGATAGAGAGAGATAGAAAGAGAGAGAGAGAGAGAGACAGAGAGAGAGACTCAGTTTGCACCACCTGTCACTGTCTGTTGTGCTCACCTGGTGATCCTAAAATTCAGTCTAGAAATGTGATTAAATCACAAAACAGCAGCTCTGTTTTGCTGCTTGTGCCAATTGAATATGCTTAATTCCAACCCTTCAGTTCTAAAAGATGAGCATAACTAGAGGACTACAGCCTGTGAAATACATGAAAAATAACCCAGTTTGACTGATAGTGAAAGGAACTGAGTGTAGCATATGTTTTTATAAGCTGGTGAAAGTAATTTAAATAAAGTCACCATGGTTTTCTATCAAGAAGAGAGGATTTTCTATATAGTCGTACTTGTTTCTGAAGTGAAGGATTCATTAGCTGTTGTGAGCGTAGATTGTGTCCTGTTCCAAAAGCGTGAAGAACAGTGGGAAAAAAAAGGAGTAGTAGATCCAGAGAGAATAGGAACTGATGGGGAAGATAGTGAGTGAGGGGATGTGAGACAGACTTGGCAGATACTGACATTTTCTCTTGTCCAGTGGATTCCCCTGTCTGAATGAGTATTAATGGATTTTTATTTTTCCTGTAGATTTCCTGAAACAGATTGTTTAATTAGATTCTGAGCAGCAGGTCAATAGGTTGACGAAAGCTATCCGAGTACCTGCTTTTGTCCAATGGTGTAGATACGCTAAAATCTATACAGCAGCAGTTATGATAAACTAGCTTTAGGGTGCATTGTTATTTTTCAAAGGACAGAGCACATGCTTCCTTCTTCTGTTGATTCACCATCTTGCTTCTCTGAGCTCTGCTGGAGAGATGTGGCATAAGAAATGACGAAGGAAGGGTGTTTCTACTGCAGCATGTGAGCAATGTGAATGACTGCAGTCAGTAGGAAAAAAAAACTGATTTATAGGAAACTCTTCTGTTGTTGTAAATCTTACATTTTTTCATTGTATATGAATAGCATTTATTGACCTAAACTTTTGCTACCAACTTATCTTCAACCATTCTGCTTTACTTTTCCATGTACTTACAGATTATAATGATTTAAGAGTTCCAGAATATACATGCTGATGCTCTCCATTTGTTTTATTGAACGAAGGATATTTTCTTCCTTTCAAGTATAACTCTGTGAAGTTGTTGTAAGTCAGTGTGTTACCTGCAGGAAAAGATTAGGCAGTCCGAAACAGCTGAATTGTTGTATAGCTTACTAGCTTACTAGGGTACAACCTTAGTAAGAATTCAAAAGATGAGATGGTAACCATTTATGCTTCTTTGAGGTTTTAATTTGTTTTGATGATTGTATAGCTGCTAAGTCAGAGTTAGATCAGCAGAGATTGAAGTGAGACTTGTTCAGCTGTTTGTATGTTTTTGGCAGCCAATCTTCTTGCAATGACACATGCAACATAGATGCTCGTTGGCTTGAGGAATTGGAGACAAAGTAAACAACAGATGCAAAAGTGAAGTGGTATAAAATTCAAGTCAGAGAACTTGGAGCGTTACTAGTAAACTTCTTTCCTTCAGTTTAAAAACTCAAGTTTTAGGGATATTTTGTTAGGATTTTACAGTTTGAAGAACAAACTAAGTGTGCTGAAAATGATCAGGGCCTGAGGATACTATGACTGTTTGAAATACTACCATGTGTTGATTCCTGAAGTATGTATGAATCCATGCAACCATGACAAGATGTTTGTATGACTTTATACACGCTATGATATTGTTTCACTTGTGATTCTTTTTATAATTTAAGCAATTGACCAATATTTGCTTTAGTACTCAATTTAAATAAACACTCTCTCTCCTTTTTCTAAATAAAAAAGCTATTAAATAAAAAATAGAATGAATGCAAAGTTTTCTAACCCAAGAAAAGGATTGTGATGTAAAGTAACTCCAGACTTGAAAATGTGGGGAAAAATTGATGGAGTGCTCTTTAATTCTTTAAACATCTGTAACCATGGAAAGTTAAATTGATTTAATCACCTTCAATACCTTTTTGTATTGTATTTATTCCTTCTGTGAACATGATTTAATCTTAATTACATCCACTCAAACCATATTCCCAGTTCTCACCAACTTTAACATGAGACTGAGTGTTTCTTCTGCATCAAATTAACTTTTTTCATCAACTTGAGTCAATCACAATTTATAATAAACAAGTCTAAAGGTAAAGGTTCTCTCTAGTGGCTTCTTGATTAAAGGGCTTGCCATTTATAGGCCATGTCCTGTGTACAATACTGCTTCAGACAATGTTAGAAGCTTACCTCCTTTGTCTTATGTCTTGTGTTGCTCTTTGCACACAGGCTGTTCAGTAATATAGTGAAAAATTAAATGAACTTAATAATAGGCAATCAAACAATTTCAATGAAATAGTGGTATAGCTTTCAGCTGTGTCCTTTGCTCTAATTTCTGTAGATAACATGAAGACAGACATATTGGCCTCTCTCCCATTATTTTTCAGTCATAACTTGTTTGTTTTAGTCTTTGATCCATTCACTGAAGAACAGAAACAAATCATGTAAAATTTACAGACAGACAGTCATTGCAACCACACAGAGAAGAGGAGGAGGAGGGTTACTTTTCTGTAACAAATGAGCACTGACTCCTCAGTGCTTCATCTAGGAGCTCCCTCCACAGCTACATTGTTGGATGTTGTTTCTCCCAGCGTGCCCCTCCTATTAAAAGCCTGTGCATGTCTGTCTCTTGTCTGAGAGGGGGGATAGCTCGGATGAATATGACCAAGTTAACCAATTCAATTTTAAATTAAATGTTGCCTTTAAATGCTTCCTCTCTGGATTGTAAGCATCTTGCAACATCCTGTTTTCACTGCAGTGTGTAGTCAAGAGTAATGATGTGTGGTAATGATTTCCTTGAGGCAACTCATCTTTGTTCATTTTCCTTCTGCTTTCTTCTCATTAAACCTTTCAGTCATTTGCATGGTACCATGCAAAATAAATAAAGTTAGGCACCAGCAGTTACTCCCCTTCTTGTTGGAGCCCCCCAGTCTCAAGTCATGTTTATCACTACCTGCTTCCCTCTTTTTAGGATTGTTTACATAAATAATGAACAGGTGTGTTTACATAAACATGTATGTGTGCTTTTCATGATTTGTCATGATAAGCCTGCAGCAAAGTCATTTTAGGTTCATAATGCGACAACAGCAGCTTGCTAAATTTGAAATGACAGAAGAGGCACATTTATACTTTTATTTTATTTATTTTTTTTGCTCTACATGTTTACAAAATGATCCAGATTGCTATTAAGATGTGCTTGCTGTTTGGGCTGGGTGATATGACCAAAATTTCTAATCCTGATATAGCTCTTTTATATCCCCATTACAATATACATAACGATATAAAATTGTTTGGGTAATTTTGTGTCAGTCATCAGTTATTTGTCAGACGGCTTGACAACAGCAGCAGTGATCTCCTTCCATCTGCAGGAACTATGGCCGTATGACGTTTCACAGGGAAAAGCCTGCTGCAGCGTTTGTGTCTAGAGTTTATTATGAGTGCTTTTGCCACCATTTGACGCTGCTTTAGCAGCTTTTGCTCTTGCGCAGGTGCTAAAATGAGTTACCGGTAGTTGTGTTAAAGTCCGTTGGGACTGTGAGCTCGTCTGTTGTCGTTTCCATGTCAGTCTTTTTATATTCAAACCACATCCATGTGACAGAAATTTCCCCTCTTTTATGAACAAGTTCATCAGTTTTGGTTGGCTGGTCATCTTTTAGTGAATTATTCTGGTCTGAAACGCGTCTGTTACCGTTTTTCTCCATGTTTGTTTTTATATTGTAGCATGCGTGCCGTAAAGTGCATCTTGACGTAAAACACCTTATTGTAGTGTAAACAATAGAGCCTCATATGAAACGACAGACATTTTCTATCGTCCAAACGATATATACCGTCATATTGCCTACCCTAGTTGCTGTCATTAATGAGCTAAATGTATGCTGAACCTTCTAAATAACTTGAATGTAATTCACTGAAGTATCTGGAGGCAGTAACACGTTCATGTTCACAAACAACAAAAAACGTTCCACAAACATAGTTGCCCCAACATGCCTCTGCATGAATATGGGTCTGATACTGATATGGAAGATAATAGTCTTAGAAGTGTCTCACAGAGATAATTTATAGTGTGCAACGTTGCTAAAGGTCACCGAAGACCTGCAAGAATTCAAGATAACAGGAGCAATGTGTGCAAAAGACAATGGTGTACAGTAACTTAAGAAATGCAAATCCAAACTGATGTGTAACTTAAGTGGCTTTGTAAATGTCAAAGCAATCTGGCTTTTTGCTGAGAGGAAGCCAAGACATTGGCTAATAGTCAGCAAAAGGGACTCAAAAGTCACTAGTTTGGAGGACAAGCATATTATGGTTTTTTTTTCCCCCTTTGGTTGTATTTCCATTGAGCAATGCTTTTATTTTTTAGAAATTATTATCTGTAGCTATAAAACACTTTTCAGCGTAAATATCATGTCTGGTACAGTTGAAAATTTCCCTTCTTTTCTTCACTATTTTTGCCCATTTTAACAGTGGTGCTTCACAATGTATTTTTAAAAACAAGATATTGGAACTTTATAGGCACTTTTACTCATAAAACAGTAATACACCTTTCCATCATGCTGCTGATAATACTTTTGTCAACATATGTCACAACATGTTGTCATGTTGTGCTTTTTCTAGCTACAATAGTAAAGTGTAAGTAAGTCATGCCCGGCTCAGATATCCTGTTGTATGTAATGAGCTATCACCTGCCATTTGCCCCTGTTAGTGCCTTTTTTATATTTTATTGCTGTCAGTGCACTGAACTACAGGAATGACAAGAAAAAGGAATTGCCCAAGTGAGACCTTGAGTTGAAAACCTGTCAGTCACACCTGTGGGGGCAATAAAGCTGTACCTTTCACTACTTCTCTTGCATCTCAGCAGCAAGGAACCTAAAAGGCTCCAAGACGTGTTTGACTTGATTATCAGAGACCTTCAAAAGTGCCTTATGTGATTTTATGTGTGTATACAAGGCAATGAATGTCAGAAAACAGAAGCAGTGCTGTAGAATCTGTGCTTTGCTGGCTATTTAATTTGTCATATGAAGTCTTTATGTCTTCCAACTTGATTTTTGACGGTTGAGTCTTAAAAAAGAATCTATTCAGCCCAAGTTTCCACCAGGCTCGTGAACACTGTGGGGTGCAAATAAAGGGGCCACAAGGGAAATGATCTGTATGTGCTGAGATGAATGAGTGGGAGTGCTGTGTGTGGGCATGTATGTGCTTATACTGGACAGCCTACGCTGTGACTCGTTTATTCGGGGATTTTGAGCACAAAGAGTAGGTTGATTTAAATGGTGGAAAAAAAACACTTGTGGCCTACATGGCATGGCTAATCACACCAACGCTGCTGCTGCTCCACCTGTCAATCAAAGGCAAAGCAGCTCAGCAAGTGCTCCAGCAGGGTTATTAAAGTAATATCAGGCTGGCTTATTTAGGACAGCTTTAATGATTTGTTGTATGTAGCTTTGTTTTTATTTCATTTTTATTTTCATTATTAGTGAACAAATCTTTTAACCCTATTTATTTCTTTTATTCTGCAACATCTTTCACACATTATTCTTTTTTCAAACATAAAATTTCTAAGGCTAATCTTTTTTTTTGTTTTGCATGTTTTGAATTTGGGAAGCTATGAGTCAAGCCTACGATGAGCGGCTGTGAGACAAATCATATGTTGAGCATACAGTGATGTTCAGCTGATCCCTGTTTGGCTTCAGGCTATTGGACGTTACTTAATTGTTGCTGAATAGTTTATGAGGTTTGTCATGTTGGGGCACGGACTGCCTACAGTGCTGCAGGCTGTTACGCTTTGGACCTCTGATAGGTGACTCAAAAAATTCTGTCTTGTAAGGAAAAAAAAAAAAAACAGCTTCTGTAGCCTTCCATTTTCCTTCAATAATACAGCACTGGTTTTATGTTGTGGAATTGTTTCATGGGAATCGTTAAAGATATGCAAATTTCAGAACTAAGACTTTAAACTGAAGAGATTTAGAGGGAGGCAGGAGACGTTGCAGGGTAATCCACATCTTAAAGAAGTCAGATTTTGGTCAAGAGAAGGATGCTGGCTCAGTGAAGCATGTGCAGCTGCAGAGTGGTGCTCTTCCCTGCCAACCCCCCCCCCCCCCCCCCCCCCCCATGCACAAACGTGAGCATTAAAGACTTTTTCAGTTCTCGCTCTTTTCCCTGCAGCGCCATATACCTTACAGTCCTGGTTTCAGTGGCCAGATGAAAAGAACAAACAAAACAGAGGCCATGTCTTTCTGCATCATGTGATCTCTGTTTGCTTTTCTTTTATCATGCAGGGACTCCTGGCGATTTTGCACGCTGTCTTCGTATCTCATCCAGAGTATTCATGCCGTACACACTGACATGTGGCTTTCATCAAGTTTCGCTGTTCAGTCTTTATTTCTCCTTTCTGTCTTACTCTACAAGTCATTTCCAATGCAAAGTGAGAATGCCTTATTTCCCTGTGATATGAGGAACAACATGTACTGAATGAAGAGCTCAGCAGTGCTCCATAAGGGCTTGTGAATCGGTAGGTTGCTAAGTACTTATGTATGCTAAGTGCAGTGGGTCACCTTGGTTACTGCAGATTCCAGCAGAAGATGATGAAAGCTAGGGCAAGCTGGGGTGAGATATAGAAATCGGAGGGGTCACTGACACTACTGCCTCTTTATCTATAGAGAGAAATGACAAATGTGCTGTTTATTTTTCCGATTTATTTTCCAAAATCAAATATTCCATATAACTCGGTTGCTGATACATCTGTAACTTCTGTAATTGTATTGTTGTATTTACTTTGTGAAGGTGTTGACATAACTTACACACAATTGCTGGAAATAATAGTTGCATTGTTAAGATAAACACTGAGCATCTCTTCAAGTTTGTTGTGGCTCAGGGCTGTGTCCTGGTTATGCAGGGTTTGCCAGATCAGGAGAAGCTTTTTGCAAGATATTTTTGGTTGCAGTCCATGAAAGATTTAACAGTCACTCAGTTTATACAACATGCAGAAGGAGATTCCAAAGACTGCAATTCATGCTGTGCATGTATATTTAAGTGACTATATTTGGGTCTTCTTTGTGTTTCAATGATGCAAAGCTCTTTGGGTGCTCTTAAAGTTTTTCCCCCTTTCTTTCTTCTTTTCCTTTCTTATACAAGCATAAGAAAGAAAACGCAAAAAGTAGTTTGAGAATACCCCCTCTTGCATCTTATGTGCCCACCAGCATTGGCCTGGAATACTGGAATACCCCCCTTTTCTCTACATCATCAGTTACTTGTATCTCACTGCATGAGATTGAGGAGAAACTAAGCAATGCACCTGCAGAAAAAACAACCAAACCCTGAGGTGAAGATAATGACGTTGGTTCAGTAATTCAGAACATGCATATGTCAAATGTGAATGCTGAATTAATGCCTCTGAGTCTGATTAGACAATTACATCATGCCAGTAGTTTTCAGCAGATCTAGGCTGGAGGAAAATATTAATTGTTTTAAGTTTGTATTTTAAACAGCGTTGCTTGAAATGTTTTCTGGGATGCAGGTCAGTAATGTGGAGGATTTTGGTTTTAAGTCAGAAATGTCTCTCAGTCAGGTCTGCAGTGCATGTGCAATACTCTTATGACTTTTAAAGGGCTGCACAACATAATGTGACATTATTACCTTATTTACATGAGTTAAAGTTGGATGTCCTGCCCACATCAGGACAGTTTTGGTTAAGCTGATTGTAAATGATAGAGCACAAATTTTTCAACAGACCAAATGTTTAAAACAACATATTGCATGTTTAGCCTCTGTACACAAAAAGTGAGAAATAGGACCATTAAAATTTCAGAAGCATGTTAACATAGACAAAAATTGTAATATTAACTTTTGGGGAATTTAATGATCTGTTTTACTTCTAAATTTATTTGATTCAGAAAATTCTTGCAATTTTTCAAAAGAACCATATTTTCTTCCAACCTTGTCTGGTTCTCAAGTTATCACTTATTTATTCTTTTTGCAAATTATAAAATATTCACTGAACCCCAATTTATTTAGGTCCACAGACATGAATTAATGTTTTTTCATGCAGAACAGGAACTAAACCTCAAAGAGGCAAACAGTGCCTGCATTGTGATTTTTTTAAAGGTGACAAAGTCTGTATTTGGAGGTCAGAGAGGTTGGAGGATGGAGCTTTGCATTAAACTGTCAAACCATACAACTCAATTAAACTCCTGTCTATTGCTTATATTCTAATTCAACTTAAAATGACAATTTAGGATTCAGTCACAGTTTGGCTTTGTTAAAGTTTGAAAAACAGACACTATATCTTTTTCCTAGCTAACTGGCTTCGCGCCACCACCTCAGCTAAACTCAGAAAACCTGTCAGATCCACAACCAGATATTCTACTGACATAAATTGCTTTGAAAGTTATGCTTGGTGGCAGGAATGAAATATAGAATTCAGTAGGGGTGGGAAAATCGAATAGAAAAATCGAAAATCTGGATTTTTTTTGTTTCAATTTTAAAATCGATTTGTTTTTGTTAAAAAAAAATTGATTTTTTAAAATCCAATTAAATAAAATTAAACCACTATAATAGTTTTGTCATTTTTATTGGTTTTATTGATATTTTTATTTGTCTTCTTGGGTATTATAGCTGCAGAATGATGGTCTGGCTACTGTGTTGTTTTTTCTAACTGAAATCAAGAAAAATTACTAGCAAAAAAAGTTTTTATCATTTTTTGTTTGTTTTTAATCCACAAAAATCAGCAAAATCAAAGAATTTTGAGAATCGCAATTTAAATCGAATCGGCACCCAAAAAACTCAAAATCGAATCAAATCGGGCCAAAAGCATATCATCACAGCCCTAGAATTCAGTGTTAATTCAAACAGCTCACAAGTGTATTTTTCTGAGAACATTTCAGTGCAGAGGTTACACTTTTAGCTTCAGTATCTAGCATTCTCCATAACTTCTATAAAAGTCCCTGAATGACTGAAATGCTCAAAAATGTCACTGAATGCGCACTTTACTGTTCCCGATGAAGAGTCTAATGCGACAAGTTTCTTCTACGGCTGAGTCCTCAGAGGAAAAGATCAAAACCCATTTCATAGATAATTTAGCTTAGCAAAATGGCCTTAAACAGGGAAACAGCTAGCCTGACTCCATTTGCTTGCTAGCATATCCACAAATTAATTAAATAATTTGTGACCATGAGAGAGGCTGATAGGCAGTTTTTTTGTTTTTTAAAAAAAAAAAAAATTCTAGTCATTCTATTGTTTTTTATTCTTAGAGGCCTCACTTCTTTCATTTCATAATCAAAGGTTGAAGCTTCTATGGGCAAAGTTTCATACTTACCATAAAACCTCAGATTTTTGGGAAAAAAAAAAAACCTACAGGGCAACTGATAAAAGTTTGATTATTGATTAATTAATCCAGAGTTGTCACCATGCTAATGTAACACAGGCTATATCATGCTGTACTTTAAAAACATACAGTAAATTATGAGCTCACTTATATATTTTATTTCTTTAAAAAAAGTAGATTTCAAATCAACCTTGTGTTGCATCATTTTAAGTCTCAGTTCTCAGCACATGGCACTGTTTATATTTGTAAAACCTTTTTGGTTTGAGTAATCAAGCAACTTATCATCCTGGATTTTTTAATCTGAGGGTGCATTCACAAAGGAGTAGAATTAGATTTTTACTTATTTATTTATTTAATCTTTTAATGGAGTTTTTGATGCAATTCTGTCCTGTCTTTTCATATTTAGAAGCTAAAAACCATCTTCATATTTTTGTGCAGTCAACAGGTTTGTGCAAAGAGTAACGCCAAATTGGTTAATTTTTTTATGAGTTTAAGTAAAAGGAAACCATGGAAACATCTAGTAAAACAAAATTACAATATTTTTTTTTTTATCCAGCATGTGTAAAAACTGGAATGTAACCAGAAACAGGTGATAATTCGTGTGACCTCTGGTGTGATTTTATATGTAGCATTCAGTTCCAGCCTCTAGTGCAGATATCCTTAAGTTTCAGTTGCTGGAATACATTCACCATTGCAATTTCTCACTGTGATGAACTGTTGATCACAAAATGTACACCTGCTAATTGGCATGCCTCTTTGCTCTTTCCAGACATGCAGCTGGAGAGAGAGAGCACATTGTAAGGCATTTATAAAATTTATAAGAGTTATTTTTGTCTAATAGTTTTACGTTTCCACATGATTAAGTTGCAGTGTATATAATGTGTAGGGACTGTATCAATCAGTGCATTATGTGTTCACACCGAAGTGGTTGCTATTGGATACAGATGCTGTCTCCATTTAAGATACATCAGATACATCAACCCCAAAATATCAGGTATAAATGAAGCCACAGTGAAGTTTAACACAGGAATAATCACATATGACGAGGTTGACATCCTGCTTTGTGCATATTCAGTGGCTTAAGGAAGAAATGCATGATGACAGTGTTGCTAGGAGACCACACACGGCGACTAGTGTGAGCGGCTTGATTTAACCTCCCTCCCCCATTCTTGTAGTCTGGCTGCCTTTCAGTGTTTCTCTATTCTCTCTTCTACTTTCCTTCATTGCTTATCCCTCCACTCCTGTATTTCCCATCCCGATACTCCTCTCCAACAGTCTGTGCGCAGAATGTTTTCTGTATGATTATATTCATCTTATGCCCGGGTTGATCTCTCTCTGACTCTTTATTTGTCGGCTTTCCCCATTTTTCTCAATACCCCCTCCCGTCTCTTTCCCACTGCCTCTAACTCTCCTCCTCTTTGGCTGTCTGCAATTCAAGCTGCTCATTCTTCTCCTGAACGCCTTGCTCCATGTTCACACTGATTCTCTGGCTAAACTGCAGCGCTATGACTGATGGGTCAAGATGCTGTACAGTGGTGGACAGAAATGACTGATAATTGTTTAGAAACCAAAGACAGGCAGACATTTATTTGAATTTTTATTTCACTTCACCAACATACACCCTGTTTCTTCCTCCAAAATAAAAAAAAAGAAAAATGAAATTGCAGGTTTTAAAACTGCTTTGACTTGTGCGGTTGATTTTTCTTATTTGATGTCATTAAGTTGTTTAAATGAGTTCTGATGATTATTTTTTTCAAACCACATTTCTTCCTTAACCCTTTAAGGTCCTGGTCTGCAATTTTGATAGAGGTAAATTTGCAGCCACTTTGGTGAATTTCTTTTAAAAGTTATGGAAATAAATCTGACTGACCCATCTCTACTAATTGGTATGGGTTTATAAAACCCAAATGAAGTCTTTGTTTTAACACTACTGTTTCAAGTTTCAATCATTTCACTGTTGTTATATTATTATTAATTTCTTCTTCTTCTTCTCAGCCATTTGCTAAAAAAAATTATTCTGTTCATTATTACACAATAACAAACAAACAGAGAAACACAGAGAAGCATTCTTCTCTGGCCTTTTTTTTTAGTGTGAAAGTTAAAGGGTTAAACATAATGGTTAACCGCCATCATTTACAGTTTAAATAATACATCGAGCTGTCTTCATGCACTCTTAGAAGTGTTAGTAGACCTCTAAGTTTTGTTTGCTTAAGGCAGACCAATAATGGGTCCCTTTTGAAACTAAGTTCCATTTTTTCCACAGCCACTGATTATGTTGTACAACATGGTCGTCTGAGGGCTGCTCACCACATGAGGGTTGTTGCCAGCTAAAGCATATTAATCACTACGGTAGCCTACTTTTTTTTCCCAAATGGGACGCTTTTATCTATATGATTATTTAGATCCAGCTGGTAGCATTTTTATTTATTTAAATTTTTTTTTAGTGCTTGTGATTAGTTGTCTCTGGCCTTGTGATGGACTGGTGATCTGTTTATGGAGTCTCACTTGAAAGCACCTAGGATTGGTTCCAGCTCCTGTGACCCTAAGCAGGTATTTGGACTGAGAGATATGACCCGAAATCAATATCACTATTAAATAGTTAATTAACAGGTTACCTCTATTGCAATTATTAGCAATTATTTCAATATCATTTTACTTTTAGCCCTCATAGCTAAGTGAAATTTTTTGTTGCAAATATTTTCATAATAGAGGAACAGATACTGGTAATACTGAAAGGAATTACCTTATATATATATATATATATATATATATATATATATATATATATATATATATATATATATATATATATATATATATATCATCCAAAAGAAGTCACAAGTTTTTAGTACCATTTAGTTGATTTTTGCAAAACACATTGAGGTTGAGTACTCCAAAGTAGTTAATTTTTATTTTGAATTTGTTTTGCCCATTTGTCATAGGTCAGGTGGGTGGCATGATGTGTCACTCCACTCAGCAGTGTTACTCTCCCGCTCGCAGTAAGGTGCAGCAACATTACTGGACTGTTTGCTGTGGTAGTGGCTGGAGGGCAAAGGGCTGCAGTGCAAAGCTTTATAGGAGTATTAAATTCAGTAACAGTAATAGGCATTTTAAACAGCTGATACAAGAAGTGAAACATCAAAGTTGATTTTGTGACTACATTGTGTTTCCCTCATTTCCTAAGGGAACATGAGCTCTTTACTCTCAAGTATGATCCTTTGTGACTTTAGCTACTTTAAAAAATGCAACTTCCTTCTGTCTTTTCCCTACCAACAGAAACCTGCAATCAAATAAGCTGCTTTGTATTTTCAATTATGACTTCACACCCATGGTGAATGTATTTAGCATGCACGAAGGGCTTTTAAGTTAGCGTGTGATGTGTTTGCTTATGTGCATGAATGAGCTGTCTGCAGCATTGCATGCAGAATGAGATATATGAATCATGGCTCCATCTGTCCCCTGGTCTTAATGAAGAATTCAAACTATTCCAGACCCTGCAGATGCTACTCAAACAACTAGCTCGATGACCATAATTTATTCGTGTTGGGCTATAAAGTGACTCAAGGGATTGATACAGTCAGCTAATAAAAGTGATTATTTTTAAACAAGATAAACCTGTTTGTGAATGAAAGACTTTGGTTTCTTCATCCATTAAGCTTGGGTAATTGTACACCAAACCACAATGCATAATGGGAGAATTGTGGGGCTTACTGTTCAGCTACCTGATCATAGAAATAAAAATCAAAGCTTCACTTAACAAATGTCCAACGTAGAGTCGCAGCTCTCTAACCTAATTAACATTGAGTCAGCAAGCATGGCAGCAGTGGTCGAGGTTGTGGTCAGGGCTGTGGAATACAGGAATAGCAGTAGCCATGCTGACACAATGGATGACACACTGGGCCATGACAAAAGGAAGACGCACAGCCACACAGATGGGCATGCCGCCTGGTCCAGGTGACAGAGCCTGCTGCTCCCAACAGAGTATTCTTTCTGTATTTTTTAAGTTGTTCAGGTGTTGTGCATACATTCAAGATAGTGTACAGTTGGTGGTAAATGTTTATTAAATACTTCTAATAATCTACAGAATGAGGAGCGCTGCTATTCACTAAAACACATAACCTTGATTTTTTAAGGATATCAAAAGAAGAATTTCAAATGCCCTATGGTCTTTTATGGTTTAACTGCTTTTTAACTTTGTGGTGCTTCACAAAGTGCCCAATTTAGTTTTGATAAACAAAAATGTAACTCAACAAACTGATGCCAGAAGCAGCAGTGATAATATTCAGTGTCCTCCAGAATACAGTTGCTATTTCTGATGGAAAAACACTAGCATCATGCATCAGCTGACAGCTGTGCTTTTCTTAGCCAATTGTGTTGCTCACTCACATTCCCTTACATGAATGCACGGTTGGACTCTCATAGATCTGCCCCACAACAAGCCTGGCTTCTCATGGGGAGAGCATGAACAGGAAGCTGTGCATGCGCTACATATGACAAACCACATTATTGTCTGCTTATCGGACAAGCTTAGATAGGCCATCCCAAGGCCTGCAGCCAAGGATGCTCTGCAGCTGAGTTACTATGCTTACTCAAATATTCATAACTGGATAATGAAAATATAAATACACTAGTGTTTGGGGTAAACAAAACAGCAAATTCCATCATCATGCATCACCGTGTCTTTGCTGTGATGGCTGCCAGGTGAAAAACTGCACAGGATTGTTCTGTATGTTCCTTGAAACTTGATACGCCTCAAGTTTTGCCATTGAGTTTAGTTTATTTGGGTTTCGTATGGTGTTTCCTCATCACATAGTCACCTCTGTGAGACTTGTCAGCTCAATGTGACTGTGAAGCTGTTATGTGCTTTCTTAATCATTAATGTGTTCAAATGTGGCTCTTGTTTCTTGTTTAAAGGAGGGCTGCCTGTGGCACACTTCCACTTCTTCTGAGTCTTCTTCAATACCATGAGCTCTGGCTCTGCCCAGGATGTGGCAGTCGAGCATTTCTTGCGTGACATAGAGAGGCGAAATAAGCGGCTACACTGCGCTGTGATTGGCTGCGAGGAGGAGCGATCCCGCAGCGACATGAACCTGCTGTATCGTAAGAGCCGTTTGGACTGGAGGCAGAGAGATCAAGAGGGAAGTAAAAAGAGGTGAGTGGATCAGCTCACAGGAGCTCTGCATATAGGGGATTACAGTAAGGCTTAGTTTGCTAAAATATAAACCTCTTTGCTTGTGTGAATGAGTTTAATTTCAAAATCTTAATTCCAAGCTAAGTTCATGAAGTCAAAGGGGTTTGCATGAGGAGTATCATGCAAATTTGCCTTGCAGCAGTTCACAATGAAGACAATGCATTACATTGATTAAATACATAAATAAAGGTTTGTTTTTCAGTGGATTACTATGTAAATAATGTCAGAAAATTAGTTGCAACTCTCATTTACCAATGTTGTACTAGCAAGCAAAGGTAAAATAACATAAATGTTTCAACATAAGATGTTTCTCGAAAATGCTTCTTCATCTTGACTTGAATGGTAGAAAGAAGTTGGGAAAACAAAAAAGTTGGGGAAATAAAACAAAAGAATGAAAAAGTAAGTGGCACAAAAAACATATTACAGGTTTAAAACAGTATGACTTGAACATAGAAGAGGCTGGGTGATGCACTGGTGTGTCTGAAGTTCAGACTTTTCACAAGGTGAAAACATTTGGTGCATCATGAAATGCAAAATACGACAAAGAGGATTCAGGACTGTTGATCAGCTAGAATCATATCAGGACAACTTTACTCCCCTAAAGATGCAGCGGCTCGTCTTCTCAGTTCCCAGAAATACACAGTCTGCTGTTAAAAGAAGAGAAAGTGTTGCACAGTGGGAAACATGGCCTTGTTCCAACTTTTTTAAACATGTCACTGCCATTACAGTGACAAGGAGCTCATTTTTTCAGGATATAGGGAAATGCCTAATTTCTAACATTTGAAAAGCTCCTTTTGGTGTTTTATTGGGATTGTAACATTAATCTATACTGAGTATTTTGACATATACTTTTTATTTAACGTAGACTGTGAATATGTTTGTCCTCTGTCTCTCAGAAGGGTTTTAGACGTTGTGGTGAAACACGGTGCAGTGTGCGTTCAGGCTTTAAATTCTGCAGTGCTACAAACCTATTAGTTGATGATACATTTGTCCAGCTGCTGTTTTCGGGAGTTTTCCAGCACAGGTGAAAAGTAATCAGTAATAATGAACTAAAACAGTCTTGTACAGGTGTTGTAATCATTTGTTCTAGTATAAATGTAAGGATTTTCAGGGAAAATACAACTTAAACACACTCACAAATGCACATCCAGAAAAACAAGCAAGTACTTTAAATGATGACGTCATCACACTCACATCATATTATAGTCATGACAGTGTTGTCTTAAATACAGTATACATGACAATAAGTGAGTGACTGTTCTGTTCTGTTCTGTATGAGCATCCAGGAACAGAAGTCAGTTTATATGCGAGTCACCTCCAAATCACCAAAAGAGGGGGAGCATTAAACATGACCATTGAGTTTATTTAGTAGTCCCATCCAGTGCTTTCTGACACACAGGGGTAATTGGAGGTCTTTGTGCTGGCAGTAGGCATCAACGTCACAGCAGCATCAAGGTAGTGGAGGTGTGGGACAGCAAGTAGGACACAATGAAGGATGAAAGCACAGTCGGGCAGGGCCAGAGCAGCAGAGGTGGGAAGCAGGACATGACTGGTGATGATTAGGAGCAGGGCACGGTTGGGGATGAAACCGAATAGGGACACAGGTACTCAACACAAGGTGGTGGAAATGGAAGAGTGTAGACGGAAAACGTTAACAGCCTGGAAGTTAAATGGGAATGGTAGACAGTTTGAGATCTTGGGGCCTCGTGAGAGAAATATTATAAAGCAGAGGTGGCTGTGGATCTACAAAATGGTAAATAGGTGAGTTTCAGTATGAGTTTTAAAAATAGAGTGGGTTTCCTATGGCTCTCTAATACAGACAGACAGACTATTCCCAGTAGTGACGAGTGGTAGGAGAAAAATTTGCTATCAGCTTGGGTTTTTTTTTTAAACCTCAGCACAGCATTATGATACAATGCCATATATTGTGTATCTGGTAATCCACTTAAAGGCAGTCAGATAACAACTTGGCAGGGAGGGGAAAATAAAAGGCAAATATATGCTCTTCAGATCCACTGATTGATAATTCCTTTGAAATGTTGAGCTCACTTGTTTGAACTCATTTAGTTGAATCATAAATGTACTTTACTGTCGCTGTCAGCCAGCCTCATGATCCCAGAAAATAAGTGATGACTAGATTAATAAAAAACCTCAAAGCTAAGGTCAATGCCTGAAATGACAAAACCATGTATTGTCTTACAGTGGAAGTTCCAAGAAGTTACAATCTCTGTGGTTATTCAATGCGAAGATTGAATCAGAGACAGGAAACTTATTTTGGCTGTCAGTTGCTTCAAGGGATCTACAACTTTTTGTCACATGCTAACAAATAATTCAGCAACACAGTGATCGGCATACAAAGTTTTACTGCTGCAAGTTAAACCATTGGGCATTGACATGAAGAGGAATCACATTGGTTTGAAATCACACAGAGACAACCCATAACTTAATAACTATAAATGCTGTATATTGTGTCAACTACATCTGACAGGTTCAACACAATGACGATAGCTACACAATCCGTGTCAACAATGACACTTGTAATTTTTCTGATTTGTCCACAAAAGACTGTTTCAAAGATAATAATCTAAAATATCTCATTCAGCTGCTTAAACATTCTTAAATTTTGCCCCCAAAAAGTAAATTAGTAATGGGACAGAAGATGCTACAGGCAGAATTATATAAACTGGATTTCATCTATTAAGCCTTTTCATTCTAGTTGAAGCTTTTGGGAAGATCTTACACTCTAAGGAGGTAAATAAAATTTGCCCAGAAATTAATTTACAAAAATTAGGATGTTGAGACTGAAAACAACAGTGATATATTGTAAGCAAATTTGTGCTTGATGATTATTACTTTGTTGTAACTTGGTAATACAACCTGGCATTTTCTCCTCATGCTGGTCACCAGCTTGGTCCCACTCTCACTGCTATGGAATAGCATCCTATTCTTCAACCAGCATCTGTCACAATTCAGCCAGTGTGGTTGTGTTGGTCACTCTTACACAAACAGGCCCAAAATCATACCACAAATGTTCATTGGGATTACAGGCTATTCCCTCATCTACACTTCCAAATTGTGGTGTGATTATTTGATGAATCCCACTCTGTGGGGAGAGCGTTGTGTTCTTGGGGTCAGAGTTCAGTTGCACTGGTTGCAGAAACTTATCTTGATGTATCTGTGTATTAAGATAGCCTCAAACAATGAAAAACCTTGTTTTTCCAGTGAGGGAGAGGCGGTCGCACGCCATCACAATGCCTTCACCAGAAGCTATCAACCCTTTGGTGCAACAGTTAGTATAGCTTTCTCTTCATCTTCTTGACACTTTGATCTCATATGATCAGGCATCAATCAAGCTCCTGATTGTTAATACCAAGGGTCCCAGAACCTCAAAGGCAACACTCGGCTGCAGAGTAAGATGTTTGGCATTGGCAGAGAAAATTTGGCAAGTTATTGATGGGTATAACGCACATATTCAGTTCTGTTGCTCATCCCATAAATACATTTTCCTTACAAATATGACACCAATTAAAAGTAAAATAAACAGTCCTACTAATAATATGAGTTATATTGCCACGAAGGATCGTTTAAACAGCGAAATAGTACACCTCACACAAATGTTCTTTCTTTTTGAGATGTTTACTTTTCTCTGTCTCCTTCCTTATCCTAATTAGGTGAATACCTAAGAAAACTATGTAATAAAGTGTTATTCAAGCTAAAACACTGATCATGCACTTGATAATTTAATTGCAGACAGTAGAAACCCAAATATATTCACTATTTTGTGTTATAAAATATAGTTGATAAATAAATGTGTTGTATTCCTGCATTTCAGCCCTACAACACCTAACAAAACGAAAAAGAAACACTGACTTTTTAACACTTTGCAATACTGTTTTTTTCTTCACCCAACAGTTAAAATACGTTCTAGCTTTGTGGATACCAAGTCATGAAGTAGTTATGTGTTTTTTTTTTGTCAAATTCTTTTTATGAACAAGTCCGCAACAGCACAGGGTTTGGTTCTTGTATTATTTTGTCTACTGGAGGCAAGTCAGAATTGCAATCTGGTACCTCCATCCCCATTTCCGTCTTTATATTTGTGGAAAATAGTTTGACACTGTCTTGTTGAGAAAATGCATGGAAGTCCACATAAAAGATATCAATACAGAGGCAACAAAAGTTGCTCTCTAATCTCAGTTAATTTTTTTGCAGTCATGCTGCCATCGCAGAAGTTCAAATGAGCTTTTTCCAGGGTGCTGGTACATTTACATACAAACACAGACTCCGTTTTTGTTGCTGCTTGTTTGGTTGATAACAGTCTGGATGGGCCTTTTCTTTAGTTTCAAAGAACATTATGTCTGTTTTTCTGCCCATTTGGTAATGCAAGCTATTGATGAATTGTCAGTTTTTGATGCATAACTGTCTGATTATCATGAGCTGATCATGAGTGATGCCTTTACCCAGCTGAAATCCCCTCAGAATATTTATTGATAATATATAGTGTAAAGGCAGAAATATGATGAAAATTCTTATTCTTGCACTAAGGGTCATACTTGTCAATCATCTAAATTATTTGGTGGCACATTTTTTTTTGTTTAAATCTAAGACATTCTGCTCATCTTTACTCTTCAAAGACTAAACATTTCATGGATGCTCATTTTGTACCAAAACATTAACTTCACCTTCATTACCTTTTTGAGGTAATGATAATAGTTTTCTTTTTTTATATCTTACCTAACTAAATTTACCCCATTCCAACTTTTTCCAATGTTTAGCAAGTTTGAAAATGACCATAAATTATGAATTGAGTAAATACTGTCTGTAATAACATCCAATCAAAAGTAAATCAAAGGACCTGCCTTTTCGCTATTTCAGTACCACTCCAATTTTCCTGATTTTAGGTGAAAATTCTTATTTGGACTTTATTTAGTCTAAATTAGCATCAAGATGCTGAAATAAAAATTTTGTCTCCCGAATACAAAGGAAAGGGTTTCCCTGTGTTTTCAGTCTTTGTAGCAATCTAACAAAAGCAGCAGCTTGCTGTAGCCTCTTATTTAAGGAGCAGATATGAGCATGCTATTGATCTTGTCTTTCAACTTTACTTTAGCTACTGCAGATTATAGGATCAATGTAAAGTGACAAGAAAGAGAGCGCAAATAAAAAGGTGAGAGTCCTGGTAGTCTTTGAACAGCTATGTCTTTGGTCTCATTTTGAAGCTGTTGAGAGCCCCAACCCTTTAGAAGAAATAAGAGAAAAAACAGAGCTCTCCAAGCTGCTAGAAGGGAACCGCTCAGCGTCTGTTCTGAGCTAAATTTGGCCCTCTTGTTTCTATGTGGATTGTGAGGAGTCACTAGTACATCTCCGCAGGCATTCAAGGGCACAAACATACTTGTACAGATGTAAATGCACTCTGTCGCCATACCACATGCATAAGCAAACTTACACATGCACACAACCTCGCACAAGAGGATGCATTTAGGAGCCTGTGTTCCCTGTGATGAGCAGCCTTAGTGCTCCTTCTGCTGCTGCTTCTAATGCTGAATACAAATTGCAAGCTCCAACTGTCTTCTTGTGTGCTTCATTGCCTCACAGGGATTGCAACTTATCTAAACAAGCGTGCTGCATGACTTGTCATATGTTGCCATTATATACTATGATGAATCACTTATTCTAAGAAAAATCACACACTCAAACACTACTTTCTCCTGTCTTAAATATGTAGAAACATATATTATTATTAATATGTGCTCCTGGTGTTTTTTTCTGTGAAATAATAGGCAACACTAAACTCTATGGATGCCAGCCCTTTCTCTCCTAAGTGCAGAAACTTCAGAGTTGCAGCTGCAGTAAAAACAAGGAACTTGACCTATGTTTCTGTTGGGTGAAGCTGCATAGAACCCCATGAAGAGTACCGGTCTATAAGGCACAAAAGCAAGGAGAGGGTTGTCAGAAGCCATTTGGTAAACCTTTGACAGGCTCAGCACGGTACCAAAAGGCAATGTTTTATGTTAGTAAGCTGAACCACTGATCTAACACTGTATCTGAAATTCAGGTGCTCTAATCATAATTAGTCAACAATGATTTTGTTTTATTTGATAATGCATTTATAATATTGTTCATAGTTCATTTTAAAGATATTTTTGTCTTACCTTTTATTCCCCTTTTATAACTACAACAAAACCAAATATCAACATTCAGTGGTGTCGCCCAAAAGATTTTTACTTTACACGTTTGGCAGAAATATCACAGATACTGAAAAGGTGGAATATAACCCCTAACAAATCCACAGTATAATATAAATACTGCACTACTTTGTCTGATTTCTACTTCTGTCAGTTTTATTCATTGTTGTGGGAGCCTGTTCCATTGATTACTTCAAAGAGGAACTATCAAATACCAGAAACTCACAACTGTTCCCATGGCAACAGATGAAATGCTTCTGGCAACCCTCAGCACAGACTACAGATATGCATCGAGGATGTAAACATTAAAAGAAAAAATGGATTCTGTCAGCTGTGTATACTTCTACTTTCCTTTAGTCAGGGGATTTGATTTCCTAATTGAATGTGTTGGAGGTGTAAACAAATGGATAGGTGCATGAACTCCTCCTTTTGCAGTGAAAGCCCAGCAGGCATGTCTTCAATGCAAACAGAATTTCTGATGACCACAGATATAGTGAGGAAAAAGTGTGGTCAATAAAAAGGTTTGCACATGAATTTTCCCACTGTATTTTGATTTCTTTGTGATGCAATACTTTTCCTCATTCCACATCTTGTCCATCTCCTTCCCACACTTGCAGCTCCGCCCAAAACGATCCAGCAGCTACTGTTGGTAAAGTTAGAGACTTGGCTTCTTTCAGACGGCACTTCCGGATGGGTTTTATGACCATGCCCGCCTCCCAGGACCTGTCTCCTCACACCTGTGCCTCTGCCATGGCGCCACGCTCTCAATCCTGCCATGCTGTTGGTGCTGGGGATACAAGCCTTGAAAATGGAGATTACGCAGAGACTCAGTCCCAGCATGGAGGCCGCTGCCCCCCAGCAAAACCCAAGCGCCATCCAAGTACTCGCCTCAGCTCCTCATCAGCTGACAACAGAGGACCTCCTGAGACCCCACCACCGCCTCCACCCTCTCATTCACAGGCCAAACACTCAGAGAAGAAAAATAGTAAGAAATGTGGTTTGAGGCACATTATTTTCAAAGAAATGTACCTCTCTTCATGACATTTCTTTTATCTCTTTCAGCCATGAAAAAGTCTGACTCTGGGGAGATTGGAGCAAAGAAGGTGCCTCCTTTAAAACCCAAGAGAAGTCCCAGCACCCAACTTACCTTTGACTCCCTTCCTCCACGTGTGCCTCCTTCTGCCACATCCATGCCCTTTCAGGCAGCAGACTCTCAGATTCAGACAAGAGATGGGGAGGATGAGCCTGTATATATAGAAATGGTGGGCCAAGTGTTCACCAGAGACAGCCAGACAGCCACACCCCATCCTGTCACCCCTGTGGCCACCACACCAGACTCTGACTCAGACCAGAGCGAGGCGATCTATGAGGAGATGAAATACCCGCAGCAGGAAGACAGAGAGTCCCAGAGACACCTCCCTCCTAAACATGAGAAACTGAAATCCTCAAAACACTTCCATGCCACCCCTTCCTCTTCTAGCAGCTCTTCTTCTCTGCCACGCCCTTCTTCCTCTTCTCCGTCTTATTCCAAACCTAAAGCCACAGTGTCAATCTCTCATTCATCTCCCCTGCCTTCCTCGACATCTTCCACTCCTATACCCCAGGTCCTCTCCACCAGTCCCCACACGCCACGAGCTCCTACTCCCTATCTGCTGCAAGGAAGTAGATCTGAGCCAGAGTCCAACACAAAGATCCCAGCTCCTTTCCCCAATCTTCTACAGCACAGGCCCCCACTTCTTGCCTTCCCTCAGCCTGCAGCTGCTTCCAGTGGAGTTGGGGTGCAAACCAAGGCATCAGCTTCTTCTAAAATGGGAACTCAAACATCCAGTTCATCAGCTCAAGCCAGCATTTCTTCATCTTCTTCTAATGTCCCTGTGTCAGGGTCCAAGGAGTCATCAGGGGGAAGTGCAACACAGCAGGACAAACACAGCAGAGAGGCCCAGTTAGCCCCTGCACCTGGACTGAGAGCTAGGAGTCACTCAACACCACTACCGCCCTCTTCCAAATCCACCTCTCCCTTTTCCCACCATCATCACCACCCTCACCATCGCCCCTCCCATTACCATCACTATCGCAAGCCAGATAGAGGAGACTCTCCTGCTCCAACCAAGAGCAGCTCTCAGACTTCAAACCAGGCCACAGTCCAGACACAAACGTCAAGTACCAGTAAGGAGGGCAAGTCTGTCAGCTTTCTCTTAAAGTCTGAAAAAGGAGAGAGGGATAAAGAGAGAGACAAAGACAGAGACAGGGATCGTGATAAAGAGAGGGACAGGGGCAGAGACAGGGACAGAGAACGAGACAGAGATAAGGAAAAGGACAGAGACAGAGATAAGGATAAAGATAGAGACAGGGACAGAGAAAGGGATAGGGACAGGGACAGAGAAAGGGATAGGGATAGGGATGGAGGACCGCACTCCTTACCAATAGAAGGTGCTACGACCAGTAGCAGCCAAACGCCTCAAAGCAGCACCAGCTCTACGCCAACGCCTTTATCCTCATCCCAGCGTCCTCATTCTCGCCCACATCTCCGCTCTCACACACCTCATGGTCTGCCAGCGTACAAGCCTCCCTCCTCAGACAGCCCCCTGCTGTGGACCTACCCTTCTGGTGGTTTCAGGAGACCGCCAGCATATGAGAGCTTGAGAGGCAGCTCTCAGACTCCATCTCTGCAACAGCCCCTAACGCTTACTGATGTAGGTGAGGGAGCACCTAAAAGCAATGGGGGGTCTTCGTCCCTCCATTCGAAAGTTGGCTTCATTCCCTGGGACAGCAGTTGCAGCTTAGCTGCAGAGGATGGGTCATACTGGCCTATGCAAAGGAAACTGTCTTTCAGCCACGGGAGCAGAGAGAAAGAGAGTAAGTGGATAATTTGATGTGCAAATGTTGTAACAAAAAATAATTGATTAGATCTAAAAAAAAAAAAGTTGTTTATGTTCTTTAAATAAATACCTCACTTTCCTTCCCCTGATCCAGAAGATGAAGGACGGGCCTGGAATGGGAGCGCTGATGCTCTGTTAAGGATGGATAAAGATGACCTCAGAATGGGGTCTAGAGGAGGCCACTCTGGCATCCCAGTCCATTATAGTGGTGCCACCAGCAGGGGCCTTGGTCACAGTGAGTCCTTGGCAGGTGTTGACAGTGCCCCAGGGTTCAGAGCTCTACCCCGAGCAGGGCTACCTCTTCCCTGCCAGACCTTTCCTGCCTGTCGCAATGGAGGTAAGCAAACTGTGTTTAACCATAACATTTTCACTAGCTTCTAATCACAACAGCTTATTTGTGCTAATCTTGCTTTTTGACACGACTTTTTATAAAATCTTGTTACAAAGACTTGAACAAATAAGGATCAAGGGCTCTGCTCTCGATTGGTTCAAATCATATGTATCGGACAGACACCAGTTGGTATATGTCAGTAGTGTATCTTCCAATCCTTTGGAATTATTTTCATTTTTAGATCTTAATGCGGCCATTAGATCATTTATAGGGTAATCAAAAAGCATTATATAAACTTTCACTGCTATGCCAATAACACTGAGCTTTAATTATCATTGAATCCAAGTGAAACAAATCAGATAGTTATATTGCAGATCTGTCTAGCAGATACTTAAAACTGGATGTGCAGGATTTTTTTCTTTTACATTTTTTATTTATTTATTTATTCTTTTAAATTGAACAAAAACTGAAGTCATCATTTTTGGTCCCAAACATTCTACAGATTCTCTGCAGATGCAAACACTCTTGGTGGACAGCATCCCCTTAACTTTGAACCCTACTGTGGAGTTCTGTGGGGTTTTCTTTCACCAAGATAATTTTTTTCTTCCCCATTTAAGGTGGCTATCTAGAACAGCTTTCTCTCATTTAAAAACATAGCTTGGAACAGGAACTTTATGTCCCAGTATGGGGTTAAAAAACTCATACATGCTATTATCTTGTCAAAGCTTGATCGTTGTAATCTCATTTTGGCAAGTTGTCCAAACCCTGTTCTTTTAAAATCATTTGGTTAATTCAGGACTTTTTACTTTTACGCAGCACAAACAAGTTTGAGCATATCTCTCCACTTTTCACTGGCTTCTTACTAGATTTAGAGTTCATTATAAATGTACTCTCATTAGCTACTAAACTCTAAATCAGGGGTGGGCAAGTCCGGTCCTTGAGGGCCGCAGTCCTGCAAGTGTTTGGAGTTTCCCTGCTGCAACACACCTGTAAAATATAAGTCTTAATAAAAGAGATTTGTGCAGAGCTTGACATCAAACATGCACAAGTCGACTAATTGCCCACTGATTTTAGTATGGTGTGTTGCAGCAGGGAACTCTTAACACTTGGAGGATTGTGGCCCTCGAGGACTGGACTCACCCACCTCTGGCCTAAATGGTCAAGCCCCACCCTATAAAAAAAAAAAGTCTCATAGCATCATATAAACCACAACATCATCTCCTTTCCCAAGATGCTGGTCTCCTTGTGGTACCGAGAATTTGGAAGACCAGAATGGGAAGCTGTCCTTTGTTTTCATGCCCCTCTATTATGAAAACAGCTGGTTTGTGTGTGCGACATGGAAACAAGACATAACAAGCCTTAAAATAAGAGTTACAAAATATTCATTTGAGAATAACTTCTGCTACTTTTAGTTTCTGGTATTCTGGCGTTTTTGTTTTTATTGTTATGATTGATGTGTTCTTTATTGAATTTATTTTGTAAAGCATTTTGTGTTTGATTAAGTACCGTACTATATAAATCATGTTCAGATAAGTTTAGTCAGTTCATATAGTGGTGAATTTCTAGTTTGGTTCTTTCAGTTCTTGTAAAACATAGAATGTGGTGGTGACATGTTGGAAGTCAGGTAAAATGGATGCAGTCATTCAACCATTCAAGAAGCGTGTGAAAATGTGTCCTCTGTGATTTAACAAGATTAACTTTGATAGTACATATTAGCACTCCCAAAAATAGTCACATGTGGGTTTGTTGTCAAGTATAGCTAGCCAGTCATTTATTAATATTGAATCATCTGATTTAGGAGGAAATAGTAATCATTCATAAGTTTTAAAGTGAATTATAATCATACCTTAGATATAAAAGAAATCAGTGCACATTGTTAATTCTCAAGCGTAGCTGGAGATACAAAGCTCTGTGCTTTTTATTTTACTGTTCCAATTAGCAGGCACACATTGTAACGTTTGTTTCTTCACAGAAGTGGGGCGGCTGGGCCGCTCCTCCTCTGCTGCTGGAGTGAGACAAGTGGGTGGTGGAGACGTCCAGAGACAAAGCAGTTTACCAGCAAGAGAAGCCCTAAATCAGGTAAATATATAACATCAGGCTTTATAACTGCAAAGACCATAATCTTCAAACACATTTCATTTTAAAGTCAATATTAATACTGTTTTTGTTATTACTTCCCCCTGCTGCTGGAGACAGTGCTTCTCCAGATCTATTTATAGCTGGTAGATGGGCTCACTGAGCAGAATAAGGTTCTGCCTCTAAGGGGAAAAAGGTGTATGACGTTGGTTAATATGCAATCAGTAAATTAAAGAGTAATGTGGATATGAGAACTTGCTGAACTGTGTTAAGGAGGGGTGAACTGCAGTCTTCTAGTAGCACACTTTTCCCCATTTCTGGCTCCATAGCAAGTGCTGACGCAGTTCGAGTGTACTGCAGCGACCGTCTGCATGCAACTGACGGACCCTCCCTCAAACTGCAACAAAGCAGCAACACTGCAGCCTTGTGGCTGTCCATAGAAACTGCATCTTTCTTCTGATTGTTCCTGCAAGCTGCACTGCAGTGACAATACAGATTTAAAGTTTCGGATGCTATTATGTCATGAAATTCAGCTCAGAGTAACTAAAGTAACTATTTCCTATATGCAGCTGCATGGTATGGCCCTGCCTCAAACGCCCTGCAGTCCCAGTGGTCCCAGCGTGTCTCGGCAGCAACAGCATCTCCAGCTCCACCAGCAGCAGCTGCAGTTGAAGCAGCAGCTCCAGCAGCTTCAGCAACAGCACCACCTGCAGTTGCAGTTCCAACAGCTTGCCCAGCTGGCTCAGGGACAGCCTTCTGTCAGTGGGGGAACCACCCCGTCCTCAACGCAGACCCAGAGAGATGGCAAGCTGCTGGAAGTCATTGAACGGAAACGCTGTCTGTGCAAGGAGATCAAGGCTCACAGACGCCCTGACAAAAGCCTCTGTAAGCAGGACAGCATGCCCATTCTCCCTAGCTGGAGACGGACACCTGAACCTCGAAAGACTGGCACACCGCCCTGCCAAAGGCCGCAGGCCGTTGTGTGGGACACAGCTATATGAAGTGGAAACACAGGCGAGTCCCCAAAACTCGCAGATGAGCAGAAGATATTTTGAAAAAATAACGATGAAATAGAAATGAAACAAGTAATTTCTGATGACATTATAACCACAAGGAAAAGAAAGACTGTGGATGATGAAAAGGAACTTCTACTGTACTCTTCTTGTGTTATAGACTGAACTGAAAATGGGATTAAAGGATTCTAAACTTGTTTGTGAAAAGGATAGAACCACAAAAAAGGCTGATAAAGAGGTGAAGAGAAATAGGTACTACAATCAGTCTAAATTCTTTTCTTACATGGCTGTTTTTATCTGCTCTGTACTACGTACTACACTGATGTGTTCTATTTGCCAATAATTTTGTCACAAACACCAGTATTATCGCTACAAAACAAAAAAAAGACAGCCACTAAATACAAACGAGTGGGTTGTTTGCTGAGATTGGTTTTGCCAAATTTTTTCCTGACTACTTGAGACATATCTAAATCACTTTTTTTTTTTCCAACTCACAAGCATAGAAATTACTCTGTGGATGAGAGAAGGCAAGACTCATAGATAAGTTACTGAAGTGTTTCTTGAAATTGTGAATGTATATGATATGTCTTGGTATCAATAGATTGTCATTGTGGATGCAAATAATCATCACTGAGACGTAAAAGCTACCTACTGTATCCGTTTGCATATTTGTAATGTAAAACTAATTACTTTCTCAACATTTCTGCAATTTTATAGCAATATTCTCCCACAGCTGGAGAAACATAATTAAAACTTGTGTCAACTAGCCTAACATACATATCTAAGACTTGGAAAAAGTCATATTTACTGTGTCATCCTCTGCATGTCATGATAGACATACAGTGTTGTAAAGGAAAAAAAAATATGTGTAGAGATGATCATATCAGACTTTTTCATACAGCAGAGCTTCACTAATATGTGGTTGTAGAAGATGACAAATATGTTGCCGCAGGGTGTGGTGAGAATAAGTGGCACGTATCAGTGCAGACCAGCCAAATACAGATACAGATCAATGGTACAAAAAGATAATCACTCATGCTTATCCACAGTTGCACATGAGAGATTGTTTCACCACACAGGAATACCAAGCACTGACACCCATCATCACAGACTGTACAATACGGTGCAACTGATGAGACTGTGAGTATTTGATCACCTCAAACCGAATGCTGGAACAATCTGCACAAAGCATCGTATATGCTTAGGAGAAATTAAACCCTAATGTACTGTAAATAGATATGTACAACTGTATTGAAAATGTAGCAATTATTTCCATTTTCATACTTGTAATCAATACATATTATGTAGCATATACTGTATAAACATAACTTTGTTCACGTTTTTTTCTAAAAGAATTAAGTACTTTATCTGCTGCAGCCAGTCCATGCATTACTTAGAGTTCTACTAATAAACAGTAAACCCTCTAAAGAAAGGCACAGGTCAACAGTTGTTTATTCAAATTTATGCAAGATTCCCTTTAAACTCTGTTATCCATTTATTTAAGGCCCATTTTCTACATGCTATTTTATTTATGTACAGATTTCCACAGCTACACATTTTTAATACTTTGCTGCTATCTTGAATTAATAGTGTTGTTTATTCAACTTCATGGTGTTACCATGACAAACTTGATTAATATATTGCTTCTTGTTACTTTATCTTTTTTCTCTGAAAGCCACATGAAATGAAGTTTGTACCTTAACGAGTCAGCCCTCCTGTAATAGTACTAAGGCGCTTGAATGTTGTTGTTGTTTTATGATAGTTAGTACCAAACTGTACTTAACAGTACACCCAGTGAAAAGAAGACCTATCTAAATGTTTGACAGTCACTGCTTGGCCTTTTTTTGGTTATTGATCTACCTGCTCTTGTTTGAAGGGTTTTCGAGCTTAATGAGCAAATTTTAAAACAAACCAAGGTTGGGTTGAGGAGAAATGGGCAAGTGCAATGCATGCAGAGATTCCTTACACTGAAATGTTCCAATAATCCTTGTGCCCAGTTTAATTTCAAATACCAGGTAATCACCTTACTATGATTCCTTTTCACACATTGATACAAAATCCAAGGTAGGCTATCATTTCCAAAATAGTTTACAGAAGCTGTTGGTTTTGTGTGTCTTCTGAAACAGTGGCCATTATATAGTGCCATACTATAATGATATGGTAAAATACGGTGTACCTTGGAAATCACTGTAGTGCTATATTTGCATTGATATTGTCATTGAAAATAAATTTTATATAATGAACTTTACACAACAAACAAAGGTGCTCCATGTTTTCATGCAACATGTTGATATCGGCTACAGCCAGATGTGAAGTGGACATCATGTTCCCGCTGCATTCCTGCAATGCCTTTTGCTTCCAGGTGAGGGCGCTCCCCTCACTCCCCACTTGCCCAACTGTGGCTCCATTCAAGTGATCATACAGTCACTCCTTCACTGTTGGCACACATGAACTAGAACCTCAGACAAATCCCATAATGTAAGTTTGATTTAGATGATTGAGGTTTTTTTTTTTTTTTTTTTGGTTTTTTTTTAAAATGTCTTTTCCCTCCTTACATTTTATTTGTGACCATGCTTGAAAAACTTCACGATATTCCAGCAATTAGTAAAATAATGAGGTTAATCTATATTTAGATTTTATATTATTATCTGAATGTCAATTGGTTGTTTATTATTATTATTATTATTATTATTATTATTATTATTATTATTATTATTATTATTTGTAACCAAGATAAGAAAGTTTGCATTAAACTTTCTGAAAGTCTTGAAAGTTATTAAACCTAGGCATAAACAATACGCATAAACGTACACATTTTAACTATTCTGCAGAATGAATTTGTGCACCCCAATCATTCAATGACCGATTACAGTCACTTGAGAGTCTGCGTGGAAATAAAAGATTGGTATTTTATTGATATTTGTGTGGATATGTTACACAGAGGGCTTCGGGGCCAATAAAAAAAAAAAAAGACCTTTACCCGCCACAAGATTTGCTCTTCAGGTTGTCTTTCATGGGTTGGCGCAAGAGATGAAGATGCAGGACAGATGATTGGTCAAGTGGGAGGAGGAGGCGGGAACAATTTGCCGGGGTTGGAAGTAGTTTGGGCGTGTGTATGCCGGTGTGCGTGTGTGTGTGGAGGGTAGCGGGGTGCACGTAGAGAGGCGGAGGGAGTGCTTTACCGCAGTATCACTACATTTCTGCACCACTCATCAAAACTCTGCGGCATGCAGACAAGAGCTGGGGGGGAGGGCACTTATTAGGTCTGTTCTGGGTGCTGGACCGCTTCCTCCTCTGGTAGCCTATCAATTCCTCTCACAAAATAGGCCACGCGGGTGTTTTATTGCTTAAATTTCAGTTATTTTCTGCGTGCTCAGGATTTTAGGGGACTTCTTATATTTCCGGTATTCCTCACACGGTGATAGAGCGCAGCTGTCACTCCGCTGTCTTGGTAATTGTTGCAGTCCAATTAGGGCGCTTTTATTAGAGGTTTGGTAGCTAAACTTTTAGGAAAAAATGGCAAATGAAGGAGCAAAAAACCAATGGAAGGAATTTATCTGGAACCCCAGGACGAGGGAGTTTATGGGCAGAACGGCGAGCAGCTGGGGTGAGTATACTGTCCAGCCACAGCAATGCAGCAAAGACGGCCCCCCCGGCTCCGTAACAGGTCGCTGTCATATAGTATGAGGCCTTCCCTAAATACTTTGTAATGCTTTAAGCCGGTTGGCCATTTAAAGATAAGTGTGTACATTAGTCTTGCGAATATAACCATGGATAGATTTGCTTCCGTGTAGTTGGTGTTCAGATAATTGGACGTGTGTAGCTGTCTAACGGAGCCAGGAGCTGAAATCTGACTGCGGCACCACTGCTGTGGAATCCGGCACATTTTCACTCCTCCCGCTAGTTTTTATTTATTAATATACGACTGTAGTTTTTGTGCGCAATGCGCCCAACCTAAGGATGAGGGCATAGATTATACATGGACTTAATTGAGCTACTTTAGTGAATTTGTTTGTATTTGCCAGATTAGCGCAACTCTACTGAAACAGGTTCCACTCTGTTGCAAAGTGCCAATCATCACTTTCTACAGTGAAAAGTGCTGCTGACAGCTGTGATATAAATTCTGCTGCACACAAGCCTTTTCTTGGAGAGTGGCTATCTAAAGTTGTGCAGAATTGGTTTGCATGTTTCTAAATTTGTGAAATGTCCGCTAAAAATTATGCTTTTTTTTAGGCTTTCCCTCAAGAGGTTCTCTGGAGAATAGGATTACCCACATTGCATCCCCCAGTCCCCTCTTGCCACAGGGAAAACCAACACATATTTAAAAGATTCATGAAAGGGCACATATGGTTCTGTTCTAATGACATTGGAGCATTTTAATCTGGGTAAAGCCAAATGCTATTTGCATCACCTCCAACCCGGCCCCTCCCAGCCCGTGTAAATCAGTGAGGGATTTAATCCTAACCTAATGACTTCATTGGCTGAAAAGGAAGATATCAAAGCAGGATTTTCTGGTAAAGGAAAAGACTTTGAGGAACTGTAATTGTTCTTGATATCTTAACCGGTAACATGATCTCAGTCTCAGCTCTAATGCTTAGTTTCTTGTGGCTTGAATGATGCTGAAAGTGGTTTCACTTGCAATTACTGTTTTTGTGATCATGTTTCATCAATGGACACTTAGAGGGGAACTGAGAATCATTGGTCTTGGCTTCCTCTGTTGCAATCCTCCAACAGTGTAAACTTAATCCAGCTCAGAGTGTCCCAGGTGCTCTGAGGTCTGGTGGCCCTTTTAAGCTGTGCTCTCTAAGGCTTGTTAATTAGGCTATTTCTGTTCTAAGTTACTACACGTATGTCTGCTAAACTTAGCATTTCAAAGCAGCATTTCATGAACAAGGTCATGTAGGTTTTCACACAGATTGCGTACTTGTTAATTTTATATACACTTCACACATAATACACAAAATAACCAGCTGTTTAATCAGCATCACACCACTCATTATACTGTGTAATGTTGCTCCAGAGCATTGGATCAAAGAAGTGTGTGTGTGTGTGTTTTAGTTTGAAACATACACTTCTTTGTGTGTTCTGCTTTGTTTGAAGAACTTAAATGATATGGAAATACTCTGACTAAAGTTTTGACGTTTCATCTTTCTATTCACTGATGAAAGATGGTTGAACCTTGTACTTAAAACGGGACTACTTAGATGTTTTGCACCACTCTTTTACAAAAACAACAAAAAGTTTCTATTGCAATAAGCAAAAAGAAATTTAATCGGTTTATCACTGTGGAAAATCCTCATGGTGCTTCTGGTTTTTAAATTGCATCTTGCATAAACCATGATTTAATATTTAACATTAGAAGATGTGCAGCTCAAAACCAGCCATTCTCTCCCTGGATCTTTTCACTTTGAGTTCAGAGGTCTGTTTGATCACCAAACTAGAAAACAATTAATCAGCAAGTCCTTCCAATTAATTCTGAGAGAAAAAGAGACACCATTAATATTGAAGAAAGACCAGGATGCTGCGCTATCCCAAGCTGTCCTTTGGTTCTTTGCTTTCAACTCCTGTCTACAAACAAAACTGGGATGAAAGAGAGATGCTCTGCCATCCATCATCGATGTGGACTGAGAGGCCAGACTGTAAACCTAACACCCTCTCTGCCAGGGGGGAAAGCCACCCTGCATGCAAATTCTGTGTGTACATGTGCACATTCAGTCTCCCCCGGGTGGTTTCATATTTGTGGTCAGCAAAATCCTCACACCATCACCAGCCGGGTGACAGAAATCACTTAAACAGTGTTTTTTTTTGGTTTTTTTTTTTGTCCCCTAAAGAGTGTCTCTTATGTCTCTAACTGATCCATGGCGTGACAATAGATATTCAATAATGTGGAACAATTGTGTGCAATGAAAGAGCACACATGCAGGCAATAAATTATTAAGACACCCATATGCACATGCTCCCCAGATCATCTTCCCCTTTGACATTTTGTTATGGCTTCCTGCAAATGTTGCTGTAGAGGAGGCAGATACAAAGCTGAGCTGACTGATGGGGCACTTTGCTGGGGGCCTTCCAGCAGAGGCGCCGGGTCAGGTCACTCAGCTGCTTCCCTGTGCTGACCTCAGGCATTGATGGATCATATAAAAAAGCTATTTACATAGTTCTGATCTCTTATGGATGGAAATGCCAGTTAGCAGTTGTTATGAAAGTAGCAGGACCCACAACATTATTCTTATTTGAAGAGGGTTGAAGAAAGTTTATTATATACTGCCTTCCATTCTGTCACATGTAACAACATAACTGTGGTCTTTCAATCTGATGACTCTGACCCAGTCTCCTGGGGGGGTCCTCCTGTTCTTCTCGTCCCTGATCCCCGTGTCATCATTCCTTCCTCTCTGTGATGAAATTTGTCACCAACCATTCACTCATTAACATCTTCATCCTGGCTTGGGCAGAGACGATGCCTCTTTCGCTATCAAGCCAAAATGTGTTAGGAAACAAAGTGTTAAAACTTTGTTCTTTTTCCTATTAAGTCAAGTCAAATTTATTTATATAGCACATTTAAAACGGCCCCTGCTGACCAAAGTACTTCAAAAAATAGAAAATACTGATAAAATTGTTACAAGTAAGATAAAAAATAGAAAAATAAAACTTAGGATGATGAAACAATAAAACCTACTAATAAGACAACAATAAAATAAATTACAAGTAAAAATACAAAATATGAAACAGTGAAAAAAATTAACTAAAAAATATAACTCTGTCTTTGGCTTTGTTGTGTATTGTGGGACAGTTTAGGCATAAACAACACACACAGACACAAAAAATGTTTGTGAAAAAGATAATCAGATGCTGCAGATGGAATAAAAGCCCTTAAATGGTTGAGCATTACATGAATTTCCTTGGAAATTTGATGACTTCAGACACAGCAACAGCATTTAACATGAATAATTTGTTTTATCATTCAAGATTTTGGTCATCAGATTTTCACATTTCCCTTAAAAGTCCTCCACGATGATGCACAGCCACCAGTTGAACTAGTGGCCTAAATGACACGGAGGTTTGAAAACAGGAATAAAGGAATGGATAAAACTATGATTATTGTTCCTGGAAAAGCGTCACACAGCAACTTTTAAAGTTAAAAAGGTTTGAACTGAAAGATTTTGATTCTAGCTTAGAGTTGACAGTGAGAATCTAGAATATTTATTTACTGATAGCATGGAAAATTTGAAATTATGTCAAATATCTATAAAAAATTAAACGAAGAAATAAACCAACATTTTGAAGAAAAACAATGTCCTAAGTTTAACGGGATGCTATTTAGTTGTTTTGCTCATTAGCCTCGGTTTATAATAGTTACAGCAAACTCATTATACTGTGTCACACCAACAATATATAATTGAAATTTATTAATAATGTAGGAAAACAGGAAAATAGATATAATTTTGGATGTATTCATGATCAAATTTATTTATTCCACTCCTCTCTTTTTGTGCAGGTCTCATCCTCCTCTTCTATTTAATTTTCTACATCTGCCTTGGTGGCCTGTTTGCCCTCACCATGTACGTCATGCTGCAGACCTTGGACGACCACAAGCCAACGTGGCAGGACAGGTTGTCCACACCAGGTACCGATGCTACAGATTTAAACTACGAACACTTGTCACAGTGCATGCAACATGTCATAACATTCCTGCTGTCTCCCTGCCATTCATAGGCTTGGTAATTAGACCCAACTCTGATGAAACCTTCCAGATTATCTACAACATCCAGAACACTGAAAGCTGGGACATGTATGCTCAGGCCCTAGACAAGTTCCTGTCACGTGAGTACAGCTCTTTCTCTTCAACAGTGACTCAAAAGGCTTACTGCCTTGGATTATCCAGTGATCCAGAATGAATTGTTTTTACCTAATAAGAGATAATTCCTTTGTCGTCATTGAGTAGGTAGTTGCCCTCCAACAAGGTTTTAGTTGAGTCATAAGCCCTTATAAATAAAATGAACCCTATGCCCAATGTCCTCCCACATGCAGCCTACAACGACTCCATCCAGGCCCAAAAAAATCACGAGTGTACCCCTGACCAGTACTTCAAGCAAGAGGACAGCGGTGATGTGAAGAACAACCCAAAGCGCTCCTGTCAATTTAACCGCACCATCCTCGAAGCATGCTCTGGAATCCACGACCGTTACTATGGTTACCAGGACGGCAAGCCATGCATCATCATCAAGCTGAATCGGGTATGAAAGAAAAAGAAGGAAGAGAAAGGGATGGTGTTGCTAGGAGACATGGAGTAACTGGTTGGAAATTAGGAAAAAGTCTCTGATCAGCATCAGTGTTAGGGTTAAAGTATCTCGCAATAATGTAAAAGGTTTTTTTTTTTTTTTTTTTTTTTTTAAATCTCACTGTGTTTAAAAAGTAAAAAAACAAAATGGTGTTTCTTTCTCACCAGGTAATTGGGTTGCTGCCAGGAAATAATGGACAGGCCCCATCTGTCACCTGTGGCGCAAAGGTAATCCTTTTGTCTCATACACTGAACAGTTTAACGTAACAGTTTGGATTCCAGCCCATTCACAGCGATTGCGCCTCATTTTTCCTACAACATACCAGCTGTTGCGTCTCTCCAGCTTCCTTTTAATGTTTATCTGTGAACTGTTTCAAGCTTGACACGTGTGTTTTGAATGCTGCTTTGTCTTTGTCACCAACTATATTTTGCTGGTGTCTTCTTTTATTTTATTTTATTTTCCTCTATTGTGTTCCGTAAAATTGCCACTTCTCAGAGATACAAAGTTGGCAAAGATGAATGGGTAAGAGCAGGACAGCCTGCATTTGGTAGAGTTTAGATCATGTTTACATGTGTAGGGATGTATTGAGTGTTGTGATTCAATGTATTCATGTAGATTCGGTGGACATGTTGTATTAAATAGGCTTCTGAAGTGAACAGTGTTGTTTGAAAGTATCAATTAGAGGAATGGAGAAGCAATATAACTGATTGAGTTGTTTAACCCTCTCAGAAAGAAGACAGTGAAAAAATGGGAGAGCTAGTCTATTACCCTCCAAATGGCACTTTCAACCTCATGTACTACCCATACTATGGCAAGAAAGCTCAGGTAAGAACCTAATTTCAATCAAAATTTGAATTAAACATGCTTTTAATTTCCACATAGTACATCTCTGTTGCAGTTCCTACCTTTAAACATGTCATTGGATGTTTATTTTGCAGGTGAACTACTCTCAGCCTTTGGTTGCTGTCAAGTTCCTTAATATTACTCACAATGAAGATGTCAACATCGAGTGCACTATCCATGCCGACAACATTCCTACTGGAAGTGAAAGAGACAAGTTTGCTGGGAGAGTGTCTTTCAAGCTGAGGATTAACACTCACAATTAGGTTGACCCCTGAAAATCTCTGTCCATTTCCTGCAACACTGCACATACACAGAAAAAAAATTGCAGTATTCACACCCTTTGTAGGATTTGTTTACAAACCCTCCTTGAATTATGAGGGGGGGGGGTCTGGGCTTGCTTTCCCAGTTGAACGACGAAATGAAGCATGAATAAAAGGGTGGTAATCCTGTCATTGTTTCTGTCTGTGAGCAATCAGACAAATTATTTTCTGTAAATTAGTTTGAGGTGACGTCTATTTATACTGCATGATAAACTAGGGGATATAAAGGATGTGTTTTCAAAGTTTGCAAGATCTGCAACATTACCGGAGTACTGCTGCTCACCTCCTGCTGCCTCCTTATAGAGTATCCCTCTATATATTAATATACACAAATTACAAAACCAAATGTGTATATCTACAGTATTTATATGGCATCATAACCTTATATCAGTACGTCTATTTTGTTGCACTTAAAAGAATAATCCAACAAACTTGCATATATCTTGATGGATGGATGCTGAGATGAAGCCATTTGCATGTGTGTTTTGTCTTAAGTGTGATATGAGGACAGGAGCCCCACCTCGCTGCGTCCCACCTCTCAGCTCAGTTTTAAATAAGGTTATGCTAAATGACTGACCACCAGGAGGGATTGCACTGCACTCTGTAACCCTCAGCACTGCGAGTGTTTATGTATGCTTTGAAAACAGTTACAGCCAGATCTCCCAAAAATAAGAAAAATTCAGTAGAGGTCAAGAGACATGATCAGTACATAAAACTGTGAATTTCCCTCTGTATGTGTTCCATTTTTAGGTCCCATTTCATACCGTAGGTCGGGGAGTTGCATGCAATGTGCAATATTCATTAAGTGGCATACATTATGAATGCTTGTGTCCATTCATCAGATGACTCTTATTAAATAGTCATTATTTTGGATCATTGGATATTCACACTGGTTGAGCTGAGAGGAATGGGTAAAGCAAACATAATTCATATTTAGGTTACTTTGAATAATGGTTACTTACCAATTATTAACTGACTGTTCATCGGTCAGATTTCTTGAAAACCCAAATTCAGTTTAACTTATCTGGGGTCCCAATTAACCATCTGAATATCATATAAATGCAGCAAAAGGGAGCCATTTGCTGACATTACATTCCTTGTGGTTGATTTTATTCTAAAGAGATACCAAAAGCTATTTTGCAGTGTTTGAGTTTTTAATGAATTTAAATACAAATATATCTAGTTTTTTTTCTTTTTGTTTTTTCTTGGTTTTTATGCATCTATTTTGTTTGTATGTGAAATAGATGCAGTTATATTTTTTATTGTTTTGCACTGGAAGTGTGTGGTTTTTTTTTTTCTTTTTTTCTTTTGTGAAGTATATTTAATAAGTGTATTTACAGTTTTGGAGGAGGACAACGTAGAAAGTTTGTTGATGTTCCCTATATTACTTTCATACTCATTGAGTATTTACCCAGGATGTCAGAATGTATAGTTTGTGTTTACTTGAATAAGTGTGAAAAATTTGTGCATCGGAGTTTTGATCAGAAGATTTGTAGGAAATGACAAAAAACAGGAGATGAACACTTCTTCACTGACTGTACAGAAAATGTTGATTAATTTATTTAGTTGCTTTTGTGTTATTCTCTGATGTTGCATCTCTCAGAAGGAAAAGCCATCATAACTATATCAACCTCTTTAAATACATGCCAGAGTGTGGTGCTGGAGCTGAGGTGCCTAGCATGCACTTGTGATGTAATCTGTAGAGTCACACTTTGAAACGTACGTCAGCACAGCCACAAAATACTAAGCCAACTCTGCTGTGATCCGGTCTACGCAGCAGCTGATCTTGCACAGTAAGGTCTGACTTGACTTCACAACTCAATTTTTCTCGGTTAAGTATGCTTGCTTATATCTTGCAAAAGTCAAAAAACAGACTTTGTTATTTGATCCAAACTTTCTAAATAAAAAGAAAATTAGATGCAATGTGATTATGTGAAGGCTCATTCAATTGGCAGGATGTTCTCTGATGGGCACTTCTTTTATAGCATTTTGTGACTCCACTGGCCAGTTCACATGCATTTCTTCTCTAGCCTCCCTGTAACACTTACTTAATTTCACTGTAATCTCTTAATCTGGTCAGATAATCCTGTACAGGCATGCTGAACTTCTTTACCCCACCTTGTTGCTCCTCCTCCTGTCAGACGCGTCCCTCCCTTCTTTAAAACTGCATTTTCACTGCTTGTCAGTACATTTAAACTCATGCCCCCCCCCCCCCCCCCCCCCCCCCCCCCCCAGTCAGTATCAGATTTAATGAATTATGAACCGTAAAACAGCTAATCAAGTGTTTGGCTTCACTGCCTCATTGGAAAATCAAGTTTTATTCATGTAGGCTTGAAAATTACTTCCTAAACCAAAGATCCTTATGACAGTTGTATTTATTTCGACAGCACTGACACATCAGCAAAAATAAAAAGGGATCTCCTGTAGAGATATTATAGGATGCAGTCGGAAGGCCTAAAACCCTGTTATAAAAAGGTCCCACTTATATAACAACGCACAAAAGGAACATTCTTCAACATAACAGTGCCTCCTGGTGGACAGACAGTGTTGTTAACCAGTGTCAGAAAACTATTTCTTGCCATCTCCATTATCTCTTTAATTTTATTGTGATAATTTGGAGATGTCCTCAAAGAGCAATATATTTTTTCCTGTGTGGATGTATGACCATTGAGCGAAGAAGCTGTAACAAAACTGGTGCAAAGTGTATCAACAGCAAGGGGCAAAAAAAAAAAAAAGGGAAGGAACAGGTAGTTATTGCATTCTGGCAATTTTGCAGGCAATATAAAAAAAATTGCTTTGTTTATAATAGAGTATTTTTGTTGTACAAAGGCAAGAATGTACTAGCTTGGATTGTATTGTGTAATGAAAACTACCTGGTAGATTATGAACATTTTGTTTTGGAACTTTTTAGTTTAATATTTTTTCATCTTTTGAGTTGTCCTTTCTTGAAAGGGAGTTCTGGCTTGCAATCAAAGTCCTAACAGCACTTAATTTTCACAGCACTTTTAAAATTGCTAAGGTCCCCAGTAAACAAGCTGGTGAGGGTCAGAAATTCATGGTACAAACAAAATGAATGCAGCAGACATAACTGGCACATTTCCTTTTAACTTTAACACTCTTGTTCAAGATTGTGGTTAAGGAATTATTCAGTAAAAGAAATGTATGACATTTGTTCCAATTCTTGTCCAAATGGGTAAAAAAAGAAAAATCTGGATCTTTATATTTTGCTCTTTATTGTATGTATATTTTTGCTCATGTTTACTGCAAACAAACAGAGAAATAAATGTCATTTAAGGGAACTCAAACTTCACTTTTTGACTGTCTCTCAGTTGTTTATATTGTACTGTTAAGTTTTTTCTATTCCTTTTTTTTAGAGTGACTGCCCATGAAAGTGTTTAGGCTCCTTTAGATTCACAATATGCTCAAATATACTATGATCTTTGCAAGTGACGGGAAAAAGAAGTCCGGCAAAAGTATAGGTAGCTTCAGGTGGATATAATTGGTAATCTCATTCACTATAATCCGCGCAGCTTGCTGTCCAGTCTTCAGTCTTTGCACACATCCGATTCATGGTAACAAATCTAAAATGGGTAGAGCTCCATCTCATCACACAAAGCAATGAGTTAAAATGAAAATGTAAGAACGTGATGTAAACATTTGTCATTAACTCATGTAGTTTCTTGTATCAGAAGTCAAAGTTCACTTGGTGGTTTAGATTGTTTAACCTATGATTATGTAAGATCATAAACAGTTAGGCAAATAGTGTAACAATAATGACTTTTATAAAAGTGAATCCTGTTTCGACAGGGTTTTTTTTTTTTTAAATTTGTTTAAGAAGAGCCTTTCAACAATTGCTTGACAAGATTAGTAGTGACGTGTGCTTCCGCTCACTGACATTCACCCAGTTCCTGTCTCCCACACAATCTGTAGCTTCAAGCTCTATCCTGAGCCCTCTTTTCTTGTGCCTCCTCCTCAGAAAGAGGTAGCTCAGTACAGGAACATGCAGAGAGCCTGGACTATGTGCATTAGAGGTATTTGTAGGTTTAAAATAATTTGATGAAGACCAATGTGTGTAGTCTCACGCTATTCTCTCTACTGGCGATGTACTATTTATGCTAGTCTGGAATAGCTTCTGTATGTCTTCAAACTGATTTTTAGAATAAAACAGGGATGGAGCTTTAAAAAAATATCAACACACTGAAAATAGGTCCACAGATTTAAAATAGTCAAACAGAGCAGATTTTACTTATTAATTTCAGTGACATTTAATTATGAAATATCATACTAATGTATTATTCATTCATTCATTCATTTTCCGAACCACTTATTCCAATTCAGGGTCGCGGGGAAGCTGGAGCCTATCCCAGCCAGCTTTGGGCGACAGGCAGGGTACACCCTGGACAGCTCGCCAGTCCATCGCAGACTAATGTATTATATTATGTTTTTATTTTGTTTGTAAACAGGCACATTGAGTCTTTGATGTTATCTAAATATTTAATTCTGAACATACATGATACAAAATGTTTTAATGTATATTTAAATAGAGACATGAAACTCCACATTACAGTCTTTGTGAAGCACCATATCATCTTTTTAAGCTCATATTGATTTTTGTGTAACACCTCTTTAATCACAATAGATTGGCCCCAAAACAATTTTAAGACTCAGCCAGTTATGAGGTAGCATACTAATTCAGAGATCAGCGCCTACATTTAAACAAGCAATGATTTAAAAAACAAAAACAATGATAACCACATATGGGCTAGAGCAGGCAAATAACGTTTGTGCACTTCTTTCGGTTGCATAATCTGAAACAATAAAAAAAAAAAAAAAATCCCCCACAACTTGTATTTTAGTGCAGGTGATTATTGCCCTGCTACTGTGCCCATTTCTCTGAATAATTCACAGCCTGCATTCATCATTAGCTGCCTTAGGTAAGCAGACAATTGTATCATCAAATCAAAAGATAAATGCCAGAGTAAAACTGACTTACAGTTAGATTGTTGTACAGCACTTTGGTTTGGCAGGATAAGTTTGGCTAGACACAATGGTCAAATGTTGCCAAAGATACCATGATAGTATAAAATGGAATAACAGCATTTATGGCAAGTCCAGCATGCCATTTTCCTCAAAGGCTTTTTGTGTCCTGTCATAAACCTCTCCAATGCCCACAACTACTTTGTTGAGCACCGCGCTCAGCTCTTGCTGGTTTTGCACACACACCAGTCTGAAGAAAATGCCCCGCTCTGGCATAGCGATAAAAGCCAGTTCGGCAGCTCTGCGGACAATCCAGGTGTGGTAGGTTGAAAGGGTGCTCTGGTAGGCTTCTTTACAAAGCTCTGAGGGACTCCTGAGTCGGCCAGCCACTGGTGTTTCAGCTAGCTTCTGCAGGAACAGCTTCAGCCAGAGCAGAGCTCGATGCAGGCGCAGAAGAGTCCGACATCCAGATTCTGTCTGGTGGTGGAAATCCACCAGGCCTCGATTCATCTCCACCCAGATCATAGAGCGCACAGAGTGGTATGCATCTGTGTTATGGGAGCCCTTTAAATGATTCTTTTCCTCAGACTGTGTGTCTACAGAGTTTAATGAATGTCCATATGGGCCAAGCTCTGCTTCAGGATTCTTCTTAGACAACAGGGCCAACTGCCGGATAATGGAGGTCTTGGTTTCTATCTCTTTAGATATCAGACCCACCATTGGGCCTAGAGCTTCCATGAACCTGGAACAGTAACACAAACCAGAATGAATCATCATGCATATTCCAGACCCCCTCTGTTGTAAACAAATCTATCTCTCCCACTGTATTGCTGTTTGTCTGATGATCTTACTTCACAAGCTCGTCCCAGCTGGACAGATATGGCTGAAGTAGCACGTCAGAGGTGTAAGCTGGAGTGGCCAGCAGGTGGGAGAGAAGCGCAGACACCTGGAAGGTCTGGCCAGGGCACACTGAGACATGTGGACCCTCAACCACGTCTGCCACACTGCTGTTGGACAGCTGGGGAAACTGATGAATGGGGGATGGGAGGTGAAACAGTTAACAGGGGGACAAAGCAAGGAAGAAAGCTGATGAGATTTATGCATTCACTACCCATCTGTTTCCCCAAATCAAACTTGCAACCTGCAAGCAAAAATAATAACTTCTATATAATTTCTACTTACATTATTTCCCTGATTATAACCTTTTAAACAAGAATCCCAGTGGTAATCCAAACCGCCTTCTGCAGAGATTGTAAAACGGAACATTAGGAAGTCCTACAGTCTGATTTCACAGCACTGTTACTTAGAGCTATGTTTTCAAATAAGCATAAATGCATAGTGAAATGTACAAATAAAACGTAAAAGCAGTGACTTACAACTAGTGCAGTTTCATATTTAACTGAGAATATTACAATGGTAAAAAATCAAATGTTGAATTGAAAAATCTTTTGTTTTATTTTTATATAACGTACATCTTGACTTTGAATTTGATGCTAGAAAGATGTTCCAATAATATTAGAACTGTACCAAAGGAAGACAAAATATATTCTTACAAAGGAATGATTAGTGGAGCAGCACATTTTTAAAGGGTTAATAAGAAGCTGTCGAGTAGTAGACAATAAGGTTTATTCTATTCTATTCTATTCTATTCTATTCCATTCTATTCTATTCTAGTATGACTGAAAAGAGGAGGATCTCAGGGAATACCAAAGTACTGGGGAGTTTACATTTAAAATTCTGAGAATCTGGAAAAATCTCCAATACTAGCATGCTTCAATCTGTTTTCAAGCTTTCAAAAACAAATAAAAGATGAGATGCACTGCATGGGGATAGAGACACCTTTTAAAAAAGCTTTCAGTGAATAGTTCAATTTTGCATCCACTATTTAGGCCTTGAATAATAATAATAAAAAATTCTTAAAATAGGCTTCTGTCTATAAGTCCCAGCTTGTTTAAGATGACCTGAGGGGGATTGAAAAACTGTCCTACATTTGGGAAAATCATTGGAATAGTATCATCTGAGCTAGAGATTACAGGGATCAACAAGAAACTGAACTCAGCCTACAGTTTAAAAATCAACATCTATTCTGACGTGATGCTGCATTAGCACTCACTTGGAGGCACCTTTTACATTGAATGATGTACAGAGTTTGGAACTACATTTACTGGTATACTGTCTTGTTTGGGGAAGATATTGCTCAAAACGATATCAAACAGCGTTTTACAACAACATAATTTCTTTGTAAGAAAAAAGACAAAGGTGCAAACTGACCATGAGAACTAGTTATACACGATTTGATGAAACACATTATCAACAGCTGTTCAAAAATTAAAATCTTATGTGATGTTACAGTAAGAAAATATTCTATTAAAAAAGATTCAGTGGTGTTTATTTAAAAAAAAAAAAAAAAAAAAAAAAAAAAAGGTGAAGCATCAATTATTTTTGCTGTCATCAAATTGTATATATTTCCAAAAGCAATGTGCTTTGGTGTGATGCCAGACAAAAGGCTGTTTCTCTTGCTATACTCAGTTGTATTAATTTAACTCATTTTAATGATTTGTGAATTATTGCATTCAGTTTTTAGCCACATTTTAACAGCGTCTTATGCTTTGCATCAGTGTGTTTTTGGATAGGAGACAGAAACAGGTGCAACATTTATGCTCTTTTACGGTAGCACTGTTTCGGGTCTGTGTTAGCTCTTGTGGGAAATCTTCTGCTGTGTTTAGCAGCTTGTTGCCAGCTGTGTTTGTTGACTGTTAGGTGCCACCAATTCAATGTACTTTGGGCTTTTTTGAGGTTTTCAGTTAAAACAGTTGTCTGCTATTCAGCCAAAAACATCTGTGAAACTAGAATGAAGAAAAACAATTCAGTTGTGGTCCAAACAGATGAGCCACAGTTCAGTAGACATCCAACTTTCACACCAACTCTTTAAATCTTTAAAATACCTTTTATTAGCAAAAATTCTGATTGTAACTACTTGAAATTACCTGAGAGTATTCTTGCTTACATAACAGTTGCTAATGCAAGCTGCCATTTAGCAACCTTTTCCTATTCCAGTAAACGGTAAACTGATTATGAAAAGCCTGTACCTCTGTACTCATTCCTGATTATTTCAGGTTAGGCCTGAGATAATATTGTACAGTGTACAAAGGGGCATTCTTAGGGGCACAGATAACGTTCTTCTGAAAGTAAATCAAGCATTAGTTTTAATTAATTTCGAGTTCTTTTCTGCTCATGACAAAGCAAACATTATCTTTAATTGACATCATATGTGCAAGTTGCTGTTGGTCCTATGAATTATATTACTGTATATAAAACCACAAGATCAGTGATTTAATAATGGCGCCTGTACACACCATTATCAAATCAGTTTAACAACATATGCGAATGTTATTTATACAATTATTGAATTAAAGCATTTTTACACTTCTACATAAAAAATCTCAAAATTTAGTTTGAGGTCTCTTTAATAAATTAATCCAGATACTGACAGGAGTGTACAATTACTGATGCCATACAATGTCAAGAGAAATGTTAAGTCTTGTCACAATGGACAAAAACCTAATCATTGAAACTTCATAACTGTTTACTGTGTTAGTACAAAGATGAATGCTAAAGGTTCCACCTGGAAACCACGACTGGTAATTAGTCAAACTGGAAAAGGAGATCTCATGGTCTCAGTTTGAACCTTTCTAAAATCATTATTTTGAACCTCTTTTAGGACTACATTTACAGCATTTATTTTATATTTTCTACATAAAATCTGATAAAGAGGAGTTTTGTTTTTTTTACGCAGTTAGTTTATCTGAGTAAATATCAAATCATTAACATCAGCAGTACAATCACTGTGCTTAAATCTGCAGCCACTGCACCATGTGACACATTCCTGATGTGGCGCAAAATGCATTCCAAACAAGGGATATTAAATAGATTAATAAGACAACCCCTGAATCAAATTCGCACACTGACAGAGAAATACTTACGAAGCCAAAGCGAGCCCAGAAACAGCAGCAGGACTAAGATAGCAGCAGCAGCCTTGCTCTTCACACCCATACTGAAGTCCAGTTGAGGCCTGCCAGTTTGCTTTTGTTCCTTTTCTCCGTAGTTTATCTTTTAATTCCTCTGTGCCTCACATGAGTGCTTGTCCCCTTGCACTGGCTGTCACCACAATTACTCTCTACTAGACCCCTGCCTTTGACCCCAATTCCCCTAAAATCCATCATTCTCCTCCCCAAAACCTAAAAAAAATAAGTATGTCTGCCATTTTACAAAAAAAAAATCCTCTTTAGAAAATGAACTCTTTTGGTTAAATAGTTTTAAGACACTGTCATATTTCTGTCTTCCCTCCTCTCTTGAATTTGCGTCCCTTCTCAGGCGTACCTTTGTCTCTAACTGATTTTGAAACTGCCTGCCTCTCATCATCTGAGAGTCCAGAGATCAGCTGAGTGTAGCCACTAACTGATAAAACACAGCCAGCACAGCTTGTCCGACAGTAACCTCCTTCCTTCAGATTCATCCTCTGTATATGCACTATATTTCTGGTCAACCCGGGTAAACACATGCTCCCTCGCCTCTCCTCCCCCTGCTACCCTCCCTCCTCCCTTTTCCCTCCTCTCACTCTGTCTTTCTGTCTTTCTATAACTCATTCATAGACACTATAAAGAGCCCCACCATAACCCCCACCACACCTTATAACAGTGCTGACAAACATTTCTCAAAACATATTGGTTTGTAGGAGTATAACATGAGTAATTAATTACTGTGTAAGGGTCATGACAACCTAGAGTGTCCTTCTATTGACTCATTTTAGTCAAATAAAACAACAAAAAACCAGTCTTGGCTGAACAGAGAGGGATGATATCAAATGCATGTTTGTCAATGGCTAACTAACTCTAACCGAAGTTCATCCAAGCTAATGGATAAAAAGGAGCAAATGTGGCTACACAAAGGAATTAGTCCATAATTAAAAAATTACATTTAATTTCTTTTTTCTCTGGGGTAATTTAAATATATTATTTTGGACCTCTAAATCTTTTTTAGTACAGTAGTATAAAGTCTGAGGCATATCAGTAAAACAGATGTATTGATTGTGCTTATAAATGAGTGTTCACATTATCCCCTATGATAAATGATAAGATTAAAAAACCTAAGGATGGGCCCTATCAGTGCTGCTGCTATGATAGTGATGGGGGGAGGTGTGCAGACATCGAAGTTCATACTCAAGCCAAACCACATGTGTGCTCATGAAGAGGGACTTAACAATGGTATTTTCCTGCAGAGGAGCGGGAAAAAAGTGAAAGCAAGGCCATTCATTACAAGGCTAGGAGGGGGCTGGTCACGGGGCTTTTATTTAGTACAGACAATGAATGAGCCTTTCTGAAACAGGCAGCAAAGGATAGGGGGAGGCTAAAGGGTAACCTGTGACTGATTCAGATGCTTTGCTTTTACATAGTAACTACAATGCTTTTATAAGTATTATGGAACAGCACACATTTTCAAAGAGATGCTAAAAGTAAAACATGCTAAAACAGGCTGTTTGACAAAAACAAGCTGTGAAACTTAACATGGTCTATATCTGCTGTAGGTTAAAACACACAAATTCACACTCAGTGAGTCCGTCTATTCATATAAGTTAGGGAGGAAAATGCCTTTTTTGTTTCTTTGTAAGTTTACTCCAATGAATGACTGTTGCAGATCTGTCAAAACTTTAAACCATAGAATCAAGTTTTTTCATAGAATAATCCCAAACTTTAATAGAAGTATACTAGGTGCAAATTTAAACAAATTAGGAATAACAAAATAGTATTAAGATACTCTTCAAACAAACTCTTGTATTGAAATTACAGAGGATGTCACACAAGTTGATCAGATATGCAATGTACAATGTTTTTCATATCAGTATACAAAGCCATTGATCCACTTTCAGTATTCGTTTATTCTAATGCAGCGTTCCATAAAACCCTGAACAGGTCACTAGTTCATCACAGGATCAACACAAAGATACAAACAACCACTCATGCTCACACCCATGGCGAGAATTTAGAGACAGCTAACTTTACCTGCATTTATTTGGACTGGGAGGAAGTGCAGATACCCCTAAGAGAACCATGCACCCTGCGAACATGTAAATGATGCACACAAAGGTATATATAAATGCTGTGTGCAACACAGAGCAAACCTGTCTTCCACAGAATCACATGTAAGTTCATGGTTCATAATGACAACTACCCTAATCATTCTGCTAAAAGCAACAGCTCACTGATCTTAGGGGGGATATTTTCCATATCTTGTAATGCCCTAAGCAAAGCCCAGACAGACATCAATCTGATTTAGTCTATGGAATGACAAGATTACAGAATACCAGCAGGACTCAGCCGGTTTGAAAGAGCTGGAGCAGGTTTATCTGGAGGATTATGAAAAAATCTTTCTTTTGTGCCAAACCTACAAAGAAATACATAAGACAACTGTAGTTGTAATTTAAGAAAGGTAATTCTACCAAGTATTGACTTTAGGTAGGAAGGGCATGACTGCACTTTCAAAATAACAACCATGTTTCATTATTTATTATTATTATTATTATTATTATTATTATTATTATTATTATTATTATTATTATCATGTGACAGCCCCACCACTGTTTTGATTTTGTTAAAGTGCTTGTCTTTCTGTTGAGTGTTTACAGATGCTGTCCTAATCAGTGGCATGAGCCACACCCATAGACTGTATATAAACAAAGGCCACACTTGGGCCCAGTGTGCTCTGCCACAGATTAAGAGCTCCACCAATCCTGAGCTCAGTGTGTCCCCCAGGCTTGTGCTAGGAGAGCACCCTGGCTGTGTGCCGGTGTGGCACTTTGGTTTAGTCAGTGTGAATGCGATTCATCGCTGTTAGTCTCTGTAAGAGCACGGACTTTTAACAATCGCATTCATACTATTGTTTTCCCATTTTTTACTTTTGGCACTTAACTCCTCTTGAACCTTTTGTACCACTTCAGCCATTCAAATATTAATCTCTTCAGTACATTCAGAAGTAGTGATGGCAGAAATGGAACGTTCGCGAGATCTGATCGTTTGTAATGACTGTTCCAATAAAATAATTGATCTTTTGGAACGTTCAGAAAACATTACTATAACATTACTACAGAGACACCTAGAGGCCCAAAAATATGATTTCAAATTATTGAACTCAATAAAATGGAACGTTTTGCTGTGTGCTGATGGGTTTAGTCTGTTGTAACTTATTTTGTTAGTTTTTAGAGATGTCAGTGGAAGTATGGATTTCAGTTTATTTACAAAATTCCTGAAACCGTCAATGTCCCCAATTAAAAAGGGTTGTGGGTCCAGTTAGGTCAGGTTGGCCAGTGCCTTAGTCAAAACAACAAAAACGAAGTGAGGAGGAGAAATACTGCTAAAAACTTTAGCATTTTATAACTAATATTAAAATTAATCTTTATGTGTGAATGTAGATATAATTAAATGTGCCTTTTTGTGCTCAGGTGTAAAATTTATTCATTCTAAATAGTAGGCTTAATTGAAGAGTAAACTGAAATGTGCAATAAATTAAATGAATTAACAATTACTTCTTGAATTAAGTTTCTGATGCTGAATATAGCTACTGTACCATAAACAGAATACTGGCTCGCATCAGCACTGGAGTGGGTTTCCCAAGACTGATGGAGACATCAAGATGTTTGGTCCACAGGTGTCTCCACATTGTTGGAGTATTACAACAAATGTTGCATGCAATGCATTTGACCTATTTACCTTCAAGGAGCTGCAATCCCAGACAGCTGACCTTGGACACTTTGTTCTTCCTTTCATTCTAATACAATTCTCAAAGAACGCTCAGAGAAGACTTGGCAAATAAACAGATGTTTAGGAGAGATTCTAAATATTTCATGCACATCAAGTCACTCTGCCGCTAATCAGAAAAAATAATTTTGAATATCAATATTTAAATTTTATGAAAATTCAGTATATTCATGAATGTAGTAAACATTTTAACTTTCTTTTATTTAGTTGTTCCTTTTTGGACACAAGTTTGAAAGAGCACCGAGTTTTGTGTTTCACAAATTCTGACCTATGGTTCTGACTAACAAAGGGCAAAACAACCATATCATTTCAAAACGATTGGTGACATGATGGAACGCAATAAGGAGCAGTCACGTGACATCCAAGTCTTGCCTCAGATCATGGAAGGTTGCCATCCCTATTTAGGAGAATTACACTATGACTTTGGTCATGGCAACCTTTTGTAGTTTTTCAGATATTTAGCATTTTGTAAAAATAACTTGTGATTGGATGATAAGCCTTCAAACCAAATGCAGATTGGACACTGAAACATATCAGCTCAGCCATTGGTCAGTTGCATAATGAGCTACAAAGTGCTTCAACAGGAGTAAGAGGTCTGATCCAGTTTCAGGTGTCTGGTACATGGCAGCCTAATAATACTGACAACCTTCTGTCTGTTCCTCTGTGGAAGTGTCTCATAACAGCCATGTACACATGGCAAAGTTCCTACATATCTTTACATATCCATTCACAATGTGTCAATTTGCATGATTGCGCTCATTGCTCCCAGCTGGGAGCTGTAACAGAGTTTGCATGTTACTATGCTGATGTTTACATCAGCCTAGTTAGTGTCAGCTAAGACCTTTGAAACTTATTTTAAAAAGAAAGGGGGGTAACCCTGTTACATCAAGTCAGTTTAGTACCTCCATTTTGCCATTGTAACCAAGCAGTTTAGGACACTTTTCAATCATAACATGTTTATTTTCATTAGAATTATAGACAACTTATTTATTGCTCTGCAACTAATAAATTACAGACGAACTTGCATATTAATCTACTAATGTATTGTAGCCTGTTAGGCATTCGTGGGTGGAGCTTTCCAGCATGCCTTATGGATTCTCTTGCTGTTTGCACCAGTTACCAGTATTCGGTACATTGAAGCCATATAACAGACTACTTTCAGTCTAGACCTCTGCACTAGGGTTTCATAATACCCATGTTCAAATAGAGATGCTCCTAAATCTAACTCTGACCTATGCTACTTTGATACTAGCAAGTTTTACTTAAATTCATGGTGGAACTTCACTGTTTATTGAAGCTGCTGCCAATCACTCTGTGTCAAGTTACATGATTGCTCCCAGCTGAGTTCTTCAGTCAACAGCATCTGTTTTAAACCTTCTGTTTATTACTTTCTAAATGAGCATAGTTGGTGTCAGCTAACTCTTTTTTTCAAATTATTTAAAAAAGAAAGGCCATACAGAGTACTGCAAGAGTCTTTGTTTACTTTATTGCCTTCAGATGTGCTGCACTGAGCAAAGTCTGAAAAACTGCATAAGTAAGACAAAGTTTACATGGTTCCAAACCAACGTGGATAAAACAATATAAAGCGTTTCATTCAAAATGAAAAATGAAAACAATCCCATTCATTCATTCATTCATTCATTTTCCTAACCACTTAATCCAATTCAGGGTCAAGGGGAAGCAGGAGCCTATCCAAGCAGTCTTTTTGGGCGAAAGGCAGGGTACACCCTGGACAGCTCGCCAGTCCATTGCAGCAAAAATCCCATATGCTATGCTAATTGTTTTTTCCTAAATGTTAGTGGCCTGGATGTTAAATAAGACTGTGGGCCAGAGGACAGTTTTTAAGCCTTGATCATAGATCTCTCCGACAACTGTTGTGACATCATGCCTGCTGCCAATCCTTAAAAAATTCTTAGTTTGCAACACTTAAAAATTTGTTGTTCTTTTACCTAATATGCTCCAACAACTTACCACCTTTAGTGTCAGGTACATCACAATCTAATTTAGTTGTGTTTTTTGCAACACTTTGGAGTGCTACTTCTTCCTACTAATGAAAAGGGCTCACTTCCATCGTAACTGGATGACACTCTAGGACCAGAAATGAAAAGGAACTGTGTCCTTTTTGGTGGACCAACAGATCTGTTTCTGTAGTAGCTAATGTTAAATAGTTAGCAGCAAATGGTTAATGCAAGATTCAAACATAAAAATTCTATGATTTAATGGCATTTAATAATTATTTCTGCAAAGAATTTTTTACCATCTTTAGTTCTTCATAGCATTATGGTCAAAATATTCAATATTTTTCTACGATATCTCCCTGTACACTAACATAGAATGAATCCTCTTCTCAATAGAAGAGTTATGTCTTTTTCCACTCATTTACACGTCATAGGAGGTGACCTTTGAGCAGTTAAAAAATTAAAAGTGCTCCCTTAAATTGCCACTAGATGATTCTGAAAAGATCACATCATGCCTCTCACTAATCCATGTCAAATTCATCTTAGTTTTCACCGCTAAAAAATTAACAAGTTTTAATTAAGGTTTAATTAACTAACTTCAGAGACATCTTCAGCTTTTTTGCATAATGCATCAGTAATTACACATTATTGCATTTTCACTTGCTGTTATGTAATGACAGCATGATTCTAGTTGGTTTTGCTTTTTTTTTGGTCTTGTTTTGAGTAAAGTTTCTATTTATTCTTATATTTCTTTAATAAAGTTTAATTTTGTAACAACCATTTTTGTGTGAGGCGGGGGACATTGAGTCCGAGTGGGCTGTGTTCTGTGCCTATATTGTTGAGGGGGCCAGCCGGAGCTATGGCCGCAAGGTCATTGGTGCCTGTCGTGGCGATAATCCCAGACTCGTTAGTGCCATGTTTTTGGCTTCTGGCAGCAGTGGGTTGTGTGCATGTTGTGGGCGTGCCTTCTTTGCAGGGGGAGTGTCGGTTCCAGCAGTTTGCTGTCACAGCTGGGGGAAATTTCCTCGTCACCTGCACAGCATTTAAGCTCTGACTGGATCACTGCCGGATAGTCGTTTGCGGTGGTGTGGTAAAGTGCTTGCTCCTGAAATTCTCAAATTGATTCTTCCCTGTTTAAACCTTGTTTAAACCCTGTTCAGAAGTTCCCTGCCTGCCTGCCTGCTTGCCTGCCTACCAGTCTGCCAGTCCACCTGCCAAACTGTCCAGACACCAGAACTATACAGTTCTATTGTCAATAAATCTTTTGATCTTGCAACATTCATCTGCTAGTGGGTCCTCTCAGCTTCCTCCATGATAGTTAGTGGACACCAGCAGTGAGGAATGCCGTCAAGCTGAAAAGAAGTTCTGTCTGGCCTTCTTGGCCTGTGAGACTCTGGAGGCAGCTGATAGGTACTGACATGCCAAGCGGGATGCGGCTTTGGCTGTTGCCAAGACAAAAACTCAGGCATGGGAGTTCGGTGAGGTCATGAAGAATGACTTCCGGATGGCTTCGAGGTGATTCTGGTCCACCATCCGGTGACTCAGGAGGGGGAAGTAGTGCTCCGTCAATATTGTGTACAGTGGAAATGGGGAGCTGCTGACCTCAACTCGGGACGTTGTGGGTCGGTGGAAGGAATACTTCAAAGACCTCCTCAATCCTATCAATATGTCTTCTGATGAGGAAGCAGAGCTGGGGGACTCAGGGGTGGATTCTCCTATCTCTGGGGTTGAAGTCACTGAAGTGGTTAAAAAGCTCCTTGGTGGCAAGGCCATGGGGGTGAATGAGATCCGCCTGAAGTTCCTGAAGGCTCTGGATGCTGTAGGGCACTCCTGGCTGGCAACCCTCTGCAGCATCATGTGGACATCAGGGACAGTGACTCTGGATTGGCAGACTGGGGTGTTGGTTCCCCTTTTCTAAGAAGGGGGACCGGAGGGTGGGCTCCAATTGCAGTGAAATCACACTCTATAGCCTCCCTGGTAGTCTATTCAGGGGTCCTGGAGAAGAGGTTATGTCGGATAGTCAAATCTCGGATTGATGAGGACCAGTTTGGTTTTCGTCCTGGTCGCGGAACAGTGGACCAGTTCTATACCCTCTTTGGGTCCTGGAGAGGGCATGGGAGTTTGCCCAACCAGTCTACATGTGCTTTGTGGACCTGGAGAAGGCATTCGACCATGTACCCCGGGGACTCCTGTGGGGGGTACTCTGGGAGTATGGGGTACCGGACCCCCTTGTACGAAGTGTCCAGTCCCTGCGACAGATGTCAGAGCATTGCAGGTGTCCGCATTGCTGGCAATAAGTCAGATTTGTTTCCAGTGAGGGTTGGACTCAGCTAAGGCTGCCCTCCTATCACCGATTCTGTTCATAAATCTTATGGACAGAATTTCTAGGTGTAGCTGAGCGGTTGAGGGGATCCGGTTTTGTGGCCTCAGTATTTAGTCTGTTTTTTGCGGATGACGTGATCCTGTTGTCTTCATCTGGCTGTGATCTCCAGCTCTCGCTTGAATGATTGGCAGCCAAGTGTGAAGCAGCTGGGATGCGAATCATCACTTCCAAATCGAAGACCATGGTACTCAGCCGGAATAGGGTGGATTGCCCTCTTCGGGTCAGGAGTGAGGTCCTGCCCCAAGTAGAGGAGTTTCAATATTTCTGGGTCTTGTTCACGAGTTAGGGAAGGATCGACAGGCGGATCTGTGTGGTGTCTGCAGGAATGCTGACTCTGCACCGATCTGTCGTGGTGAAGAAGGAGCTGAGCCAGAAGGCAAAGCCCTCAATTTTCCAGTTGATCTACGTTCCTACCCTCACCTATGGTCATGAGCTGTGGGTCGTGACCAAAAGAACGAGATCTCGTATACAGGCAGCCAAAATGAGTTTCCTCTGCAGGGTGGCCGGGGTCTCACTTAGAGATAGGGTGAAAAGCTTGGTCATCTGGGAGGGGCTCAGAGTAGAGCCGCTCCTCCTCTGCACCGAGAGGAGCCATTTGAGGTGTGTAGCGGAATAGCCTCTACAAATTATGAATTTATTAATTACCTCGGAGCACCACTCATCACCTTTAATTAACTTAAAATTCAGGCGGATGAGACACCTGAAATAAACTCAATTCAATAAACAGTCTCACTTCCAAGGAGTAAATCCTAAGAACGAATGAACCAGAAATCGTGCATTCAGAAATTATGACAATAACGGATGAATTGATTATACATATTTATTTACAATGATGGTAAACATACAGCAGTGAAAATGAACAATGATGGAGAGATGTTATTGGTGAGATGGTATGATGAATTTATCAACATGGAATTTCATTTATAACATTAATAAAGAACGCTGAGATTAATTAAATGAGATGGAGGCAGGAAGAAACTGGTTGGAATTAAGCAAATAAATCGGGATGATTATCTTACTTAAATCTTTGACAAGAACGTGTTCAATAATTCTAAATTTGGATAAGAATTCGAATTTAATTATTTAATTAAAATTTGATGTACTGGTTTGGGACATCACAAATGTCAGAGCGCTATCAGATCCTACTTTGAACGCTGAATCCGGAGTGTGGGTCGAAGCGGGTGGTTGGTCCCCTATTCGGCGCGTTTCCGGGGGAATTGGATCCCTGGAGCGTCAGAAGATGTAGGTCTACGCAGCTACTCTGGCCTTCTGGATCCGTTCAGCGGAGTTCCAGAGCGGTGTGATGATGATCCAGATTGTCCCAAAAATAGATAGTTCCAGATTTTACGTGTAAAGACGTAATGGAAAAAGTTGGAGCTACGGTTCTAGTTAATTACTGATCTCGGGAAAAATACTGGTTACAAATAAACACTTGTTGTACTTTCTCCCGTTCGGAAGAACGGAGAGGTAAAAACTTATAATGAAATAACAAAAAGAAAAAGAAGACGCAAGGCTAAAGAACTAAACAGAGGACAAAAGAAAAGCAGAAACTTTAAGAGGAGACGAAAAAGTAAAGAAAACTCAGGAGGAGAAAAAGCTAGGAAGTTGGTCTGCCAGTCTAATTTAAACAGACCCGCCTTTCGAACTTCCAGCCAATCATGAGTTGCTTCTGTCAGAGGCTGACCAACCTTATCCAATCCGGTCAGCTCTAGTTCCTTCCCTCTGCATCTCATTAATGTGAACAGGATACTTTCAACTCCTTGATTTGTCTGCCGCAATACACATCAAATCACATTCTTTCAGAGTTATGCAGATTCCTCGTTTGCTGGCGAAGGAAAGCATTTTATAGTATTACTTTCACACATGAAAAGATTGGCTACATGTAATTCTTATTAAAGGTGGATTAATTAATTGTCATGACTCGTCCTCATTGGGTGATCCTAAAAAAAGAAAACACATTTTATTCATTCATATTAGTAGCTTAAGAGAAGTCTGAAGCTTGGAAAACATAATCAACAATTATTTACTGCAGTGTTCATGATTAATGTGTGTGTGTGATCAGTTCAAAGAATTACATTACATATCAAGATAAAATAATTGAAAATAAGAGATTCAACCAAAACAATTAACCACAGTCTTTTAGACTAAGTTAGATCAGTTCCTTCAATTGGGGAAAGAAGTTTGGATTCCTTCTGTCTCCTTCTCCGTCAGGGGAGGGGTTGTTCTGGTGCCCTGGAGTCTCGTCTTTTGGCTTAGAAGTGTCATTTCTGACAAGAACCAGGGTTTGGTCAGATGCGACTCTCGGCATTTCCTCCGACCTGCGACCATAAATTGTTAGATGTGCTTTAATCCTTCGTGTTGACACAGCTGCATTCTGTAGGGAGTAAAGGTGTAAATCTCGGGGTGTCACCCCTCCTCTTGGGTCAAATGGTCACTCTCTACTCGTCCTGTGTGGATCAGTCTTACTGCAGAGAAAGAAATAACAACTATTGTTTAATCCAGTTGAATGTTTTTAATCCTGGGAGGCCAAGATCGCTACATATCCCCCCTTTGCGGATGAATTTCTTTTAGACCAAGAAGAATTTCGGCTGCAGAAGAAAAAAAAAAACTTCCAGGAGTCATCCATCTCGGGGTAGATGGCAGGATCTGATTTCAGACCATTCGGATGTCTTCCAGTACATCAAAGTTTTAATGTTTAACAACTAACTTTACTCTGGTTATATGGATAAAGCTTCATTACTTTCTAAATCATGCATCACTAAATGTTCATTATTAGAGTATTCACTTTATTCACTAAGAATACTAAGGATATGGGAAAGAACATGCAATAAGGAAACAATTAAAATTGTATCACTATAGGATTTTCATGTGTGATACATAGGGAAGTCTAACTGATTACACCTCTTCTAGGTTCCAACCATTCTGTGGGGTTCACCATCAGTTGGAAAACACAAACAAAAAAAAGAGAAAAAAAAAATTTAAATTTAAAAATTCCGACATGAAAGTACGCTCTGCATTTCACGTTTACGGTTTGCTGTTATGGGTTAGTTATAGAAACGAGGTTTCCCCCCCATGCGAAGTTACGTTGACGTAATATTCATAAGAGGATCTCTCGTAGGGAATTCAACACACAATCACTTCCAGCGAACGTTGGTTAGGGAACATTTTAGTAGGAGACAGACAAGGGTGTTAGTGTTTTATGACTGATCAGTGGACCCTGTGTGCCTTCACAGAGATTACAATAACATAACCCCCCTCCTCTTTCGGGTCACAAAAGGCCATTTTCTCCAGTCCTCTAGGATGACACCCCCCTGACTGCAAGAGGAGATCAAGAGCCCATAATTTAATCCTGCCAAGGAGAAAAAGAAAAGGAAAATAAAAGTTGTTTTATTCCTCCTGGAAGAGCCTTGGAGGCTACAGGTGGCTCGGGCATTTGGTCAAGATCCCTCCTGGACGCCTCCCTGGTGAGGTGTTCTGGGAATGTCCCTCCGGGAAGAGACCCCAGGGAAGACCCAGGACACACTGGAGGGATTCTATCTCTCAGCTGGCCTGGGAACACCTCAGGATCCCCCCCCCCCCCCCCCCCCCCCCCCCCCCCGCAGAGTTGGCAAATGTTGCTGGGGAGAGGGAAGTCTGGGCTTCCCTGCTCAGACTGCTGCTCCCGCGACCCGGCCCTGAATATGCAGTTGAAGATGGATGGATAGATAATACGGATGGATAATAATAAAGTAGGGGCCAATTAATGAAGGTCTATATAAGTCAGGAAATTGTGTGTGTAAGGTGTGTGTTAGGCCAGAAAAGAAATCCAGTTTTGACTGTGTAGAAGAATAAATATTATTCCTCTTCCTCAGAAGGGGTTTTTTAAGAGTGAAAGATTACCTTGCACTTAGTACAGACCTGGAGAGACTCGTTCCTCGTTTTACTCCATGTTTTACGCAGGTACCGGATCTCAGACCGACCAATGACTCTCGTATATATGGACAAGACTATTTACTTTGCATAGTTACAGCTCAGCATGATGACGCAGACCCGGGCAAGAAGCCCCGATCTTAACCTTGTCCTCTCTTTTATCCCTTCTCCATATCCATCACACACACAGTTAAAATGTAGCCTTGAAAGCACACACTCTTTTCCCAAATATCATGCACATGACTGCTGGGATCTGGTTCTGGGCGGCTTCCCAATGTAACCAGTCCCAGCCGGATTGTACTCTCCAACAGTTCATCTCAACCTTTAACTTATCTTGTGCTATGTGACCTCGAACACTCCAACGGGCTAATTATTAATTACAACATAGTCCCCCTTTGAGAGTTGATTAAACTCTCACATTTAGTCATAACTCTTGTAATTACCCAATCTCTGTTTGGGCAGACTGTAAACAAAAATGAGCATAAATTATCAAGAGTGTGTGGCTAAAAACATCATAGCATTAGAAAAATCAACCAAAACAAATTCTGGCATAAAAAATCAATCAACCTATCGTATTGTCGTTTTATAATAATTCCCTTTCACCCACACCATTCACTCCAAGTGGGTCTTAGTCCAAAAGATGGTATGGCTGGCAACATGACAGCTTTGGCACACTTTTAGTTAGTAGGCTCCTTGCAGCAAGGTACAACTTCTGTCTCTGAATATTAACTGTGATTGGCTGAAAGTAACAGACCACGAAGTTAAACTCATTCGGAACCTTCCCTCCTCGTTGCAGCTCAGGTTGTCCGATTTCACCATGACCTCGTAACACAACACATGGTCTGGACTTTTATTCCGTTTACGGTTGCTTCGATGATGGAGTCTCCTTTAATTTTTTTCAATGCAGGGGCTTGCAGAACTGTGTGTTCTCCTGGGTTGCTCAGTCAAAATCCAGTGGGAGGGCCTCCGTATGGGTTTATGGGCCCATTGGGTTGCTGTACTGGGCAGTTTCTGGCAATATGTCCTTTGACTCTGCATTTAAAGCATCTTCTTGGTTGTTGGCATTCCGTCAGCCAATGTCCTGTTATTTCACAATTTGGGCAGATGTAGTTTCTCCGCGCACCTTCTTGGTTGGCCAGTTTTCATGGGCCTCCATATGTCCCTTGGGGTCTCCTGGGCTCTCTCCATTGTTGGGCTCTGCCTGCCTGAGGTTGATATGTTGGTGCGGTTAAGGTGGGCATTGGGGGCATAAGGGGCGTGTATTGGACCGGTTCTTGTTTTGGTGTGCTGACTACAGCTTGGAGCTTCTTCTTTTCTCCGATTTTTAGCTGTGTCAGCTTCCTCACCACATGGTCTGTGAAAACCTCCCAAGCCATTGAATAGAGTCCTACCGCCTTTTCCAGCTTGTCTTGCACCTCCTTTGGTAGTCCTTGTACAATCTTCTTTCGCATGGTTGTCTGGTGTATGTTATCGGTTTCTGGATAAACACTAGTTTGGTTGATCCATTCTCTCCTTGCCTTGTGGACGAATACTTGGGGGGACTCATCTGGTCCCAGTGTTCCCAATGAAATGGAGTCCGCCAATATCTTCAAGGGGTATTTCCGCCTTAGTTCGGTCCATATTTGCATTTTGTAGATGTTAAATGGATCAGCGTCCCGTGCTTGGGTTCGTGCCACATAACCGAGTCCAGCATCTTTGAGGAACTGCGTCATTTCTCTGGCTCCAACTGATCTTGCTAGGATGTTCTTTATGTCTCCTAGTGCCAGCAGTTGACCTTGTGTTAGGTCATTTATGGATGTTATCCAGCAGCTTGCTCCGGCTTCCAGGACTGGTAGTTTAGTTATCAACACATCCACGTCCATAGCTCCATATGGTACGTAGCTGATTTGGGGGTCTCTTGCAATGATGGGCATCTGCGTTTGCATTCCTCCCAGTTGTCCATATTCTGGGTTTCTGTATATTCTAATGCTGGAGTTGTTTTGCAGGTCCGATGGTTCCAGAGTCAGTCGTCCTGTGACCCAGCCTGACTCCCGGTCTCTTCAGACTTTCATTCCTACATCTGCCTCTCTTGTTGGAGTTGTCATTTGTTCTGTATCGTATGTTGGGTTCGGGGTTCCTGGGACTAGGACTTTTGGTGATGCTGGACATCCTCCTGCTGCCACTTCTGGCTCTTGTGGGTCCCATATAGTTCTTTTATGTTTTGTGCTCTCCTTCGGTTTTACTCCTGTATTCTTTCTTTCATCCATGCATTCTTCACTTTTCACTTTAATTTTCTGTGCATTCTTCCTTAGTTTGCCTTTCAACATTTCTTCCTTCTCACTTTTACTTGAATCCTCCTTCTCTTCGTCACAGTCTTCCTCTTCAGTCATATCATCGCTCAGCTTCCTCAGTGAGGGGTATTTCACACCTTGGTTTCGCTTAGCCGTCTTTCTGATCATGTGGTCCCCAGATATCTTCATTTCTGTTAGTGGGAGTTGTTTTATTGTTTTTATTTTCGTACAATATAGCGGTGGTTTGGCTTTCATGTTACTGGCTTCCCTTTGTAGTTGCTTCATTTTTATTTTGTGTTCTTTTCTCACTGTGTTTCCTATCTCGAAGAACATCCTCAGGACGTGTAGCTCTTTTTCTTGTTTTGCCTGTTCTTTTTGTGCTTTTGTTATTCCTTTTGGCGTTGTGTTTTCCAGGATCATTTCAAGGTTCACGTTACCTGGTTCCATTTTGTTCTTCTTTATCTTTTCCATTTGCCTTCTCTTATATTGCCACCAGGAGTATGATTTAGCTTCTCCTGCTAATCCCTGAGGGAAGGGGACTTAGGGAGTGGCTTAGCATCTCTTTGCTAACAAACGTGTGAAAGGGGAGTGGCTTGCTGACCACTGTAGGGGGCGGCTTAGCTTCTTTGCTAACCAACGTGGAAAAGGGGGAGTGGCTTGCTGACCACTGTAGGGGGTGGCTTTGCTTTGTTGCTAACCAATGTGGGAAATAGGGAATGGCTTGCGGGCCACTGTAAGGTGTGGCTTAGCTTCTTTGCTAACCAATGTGGGAGAGGGCAGTGGCTTGCGGGCCACTGTAAGGGGTGGCTTAGATTCTTTGCTAACCAACGTGTGAAAAGGGGGGGGGGGGGGTCCTTGAAGGACAAGGGTCTTGAGGGGGGAGAGTCTTGACGGAGGAGAGTCTTGGGGGAGGGGTTCTTGGTGGCTGAGGACCTTGGTGGAGAGGGGGGTCCTTGGAGTTGAGTTCTTTATTTCTTTGGTCCTTTGTAGGTACTCTGCATAGGTAGGGGGCTCTTCATGGAGCTATGTTCCTTCCCTCTTTTAGTTATTTGCATCTCTTTTGGTTGGGGGGGTGGGCTCTTCTCGAAGGGCTGTGGATCTTTTTTTTTCCTTTTTTTCTTGCCCCTCTTGGTCAGGGCGTGGGGTCTGAGAACTGGATTCTTCTCCTTCATTTGGTTATCTCAAGCACTTAGGAGCGTAACTATGAGGGTAGGGGCTTTCAACAGTCTTGCTCTGAGTCCCGTAGATGTGTCAACCGTTGTGTTGATCTAATTCTAATTCCGAGCTGGTATTTTGTCTAGCTGTTCTCCTGTTGCTCTTAACTGCAATTTGTTATCAGTTTAGCTTGGTGCAGTTCCACTCACCAGCTTGTTTCTTGTACAATCTCTGGAGAAGAGATAGAGACCTATTGTGTATGTTAACATATTTTAACCTTTCGTACTAGATCATATATAAATATCACTTTAATTGAGCACAGCAACGGTCTACCACTTTATGTGTAACAAGAAAAAATTAAAATAAAACTTTTTATTTAAAATAAAACAAAAATGAAACACTTTATTTGATACAAAGATACTGTTGCTTTATGTTGCTGTGTATGTTACTACAATATTCTAGTTTCGACTCGATATCCTCACTATGTAGGTAGGCAAGCTGGTTTTTCTCTTCACCAGTTTGTGTGTGTGTGTGTGTGTATGTGTGTGTGTGTGTGTGTGTGTGTGGTTCTTTTGCTCTGTGTCCAAAAGTCTGTTTCTGAAGTCACTGAAATAAAAAGATTAAAAAGGTTAATAAAATAAAATAACTTAAAAGGATTATAAAGCATTTCTTGGTAATTACTTTACAGATAAGAAGAACAAAAATAGGTCTTTCTGGACTGATTCCATCTGAGTGTGTGTATGTTTTTCATTAGCTAGGTTTAACACAGCAAAAAAGTTATTTTTGTTAATGCTTGGAATATAAAATAAAGTAAATGATCAGCACATATAATATGACGTGATCTCTTAATAATATCTAGTTCCCTTTCTGGCAGTTTCGGGGGATACAAACAGTTCTTTAAACAGTAGAAGAAAAAGTAGTCATTGCCAAATTATAATGAAATAACTAAAATAGAATCAATTTAAATAAAGTAAAAATATAATAAGTGAACTAAGGTTTCTTTATGTCCATTTCTTAATTACTGTGTGTGCGTGTGTGTGCTGTCGAGTTTCAGGTCACAGCGCCCGCATCAACTTTACCAGATTAATTTCTTAACTACTGTATGTATGTGTGTGTGTGTGTGTAAACTTGCTGTCTTTATCTCTTTAGTTATTAACAGTCCTCCGTGTGTGTGTGTGTTCTTTCTGTATTTATAAAAGGAAAAAACTTGTCATGAAGATAGTATCGTGTTTGTACTCCAATGCGTACTAAAATATAAAGTCTAATCTCACAGTAAGATATAAGATGATTGAGGTCATGACCGTCTATCTCAACATAAAAGTTTGTGTGTGAGTGTAACTGCTTCTCTCTCAAAGAAAGTGGACATAAAAATAAAGTATGATGGTGTCTCTTGTTTTTACTTAACATTATTAATTTATACAGTCTTTATTTCTGTAGTTCTTGGAAGCTCTCCCCCCTCTTTTTTTTCTTCATCTTACAGTAACATGTCTCATGTTTTAAAGTGAATTAATCTCAATTGTTTCTTTATCCTCAGTGTTTTGGCATGCATACAGCATTAAAGTATTAGCACATTTTCCCAAGATACTCATTTATCCTGCACTCCACTCTCTTCTGTCTGTGACGGGTCTCCCCTTAAACTTTCTAAAATAAACAAATCCTTTTATCAGCACCGCATACTGCTTTAATAATCTATATTTTCTCCTTGCATTCTCCTGTAACCTATGTATTGAAACACAGTATTTAATTACTTTACTAATAGTCTGGATATCTGTTGTTGGATCGGGTCCGCGTCCCTCTCCTCCGGAATGCAACATTTTAAGTTAGTTTCACTTTTGCTGACCGCTTTTTCTCGGTGGTTCCGAGCTCCCTTCGGTCGGAGAACTGGCCAGGTTCATCCATCCGAATCTTAGTCTGTCTTCCGCTGTGCGTGTGTGGTCTTCCACCCTTGATGCTCAGGTTAAAAGAAACGTCAGGGGTCACCATTTTGTAGAAGAATAAATATTATTTCTCTTCCTCAGAAGGGGTTTTTTAAGAGTAAAAAATTACCTCGCACTTAGTACAGACCTGGAGAGACTCGTTCCTCGTTTTACTCCATGTTTTACGCAGGTACCGGATCTCAGACCGACCAATGACTCTCGTATATATGGACAAGACTATTTACTTTGCATAGTTACAGCTCAGCATGATGACACGACCCAGACCCGGGCAAGAAGCCCCGATCTTCCCCTTGTCCTCTCTTTTATCCCTTCTCCATATCCATCACACACACAGTTAAAATGTAGCCTTGAAAGCACACTCTTTTCCCTGATATCATGTACATGACTGCTGGGATCTGGTTCTGGGAGGCTTCCCAATGTAACCAGTCGCAGCTGGATTGTACTTTCCAACAGTTCATCTCAACCTTAAACTTATCTTGTGCTATGTGACCTCGAACACTCCAACGGGATAATTATTAAATTACAACAACCGCTTTGCCGGGAACACGCTGTACGCGCAGAATACCGTTGGTTTATTGACTGTGGACACATTGGAGTTCGAAATCTGCTTTTAAACTGCAACTGCAGCGTCTGGACAATTTATCATCATCCTCCACATCAGGTAAAGCGAGTCGGCAAACTTTCCGATCCTAACATTCCAGTGGCTTAAAGCATTGGCTTAGCCCCTTCAAATAAAGTCAAAATTGATTTAGACAAACGCAAATCAAGAAGCGGAGATTTGCATCCAAGTGAATATTGGGATCCCTAAACCGGACCAGTGTGGGAGTTTGTGCTTACGTGGCACTGAAGCGATCAACTGTGGCCCAAGCTGTCACCTGTCAAATGACACACCTGGAAGAATCGACGTGCATCGGGAGGACGGTGAGGAGCTGCGACTACGGAGTGGTTTCGTACCAGGCGGGTGTCGGCAGCGGATGGTCGGTGATGCGGAAACGTCGCTTGGAGCTGTCTTTGTCGTGTTGGATGAGCAGGAGTTACATCGGCCAGAGTGGTTCAGCATCATCTGTTGATGAACGAGTTTGTGGATCGCTGGACTGGTAAACGCCGAGGAGCGTCAGCGGCTTGATAAGAGGAAGATGGCTTAGGCTACTTCTCTGAGGTATGTGTAGCGCTACACTCAAAATGGCCATAAAAACGCGTAATTCCAGTGCACTGGTTGCTAAGTCAAAATAAGCAGACAAGCTACGCCAACTGAATGACTTGACAAAGTCCTTTGAAGCTGGATTGACTGTTGACTATGGAAAACGTTACAAACACGAGTGCTGATGCAGCAGGCAAGGAGCGTGTTTTGGACCAATCTGAGACTGCCACAAGTCAGACTGAAACCCAGGCAGGTCTGGGAAAAAGGGAGGTTAAACTTACTGCCAAAGCAGTGGCGGAAAAGTTTGAAAGGTTACAAAATACCAGAAAGGTTAAACTAAATAAGGCTGCTCATTTAAGAGAGAAAAGGTTTAATGGAAATGGGTGATGTTTCTGAAGTGAACAAGTCTGTGGGTGATTTTGTTCAGTTGTGTGATGAAATACATCATGTTCATAATTCTATCATGTGTTTATTGCCACAAGAAGAAAAAGAAAGGCATGAAATCTGGTTTAAAGCAAAGATGATGTTTAACACTGATGTTAAAAATGCCAAACAGTGGGTAATGCAGAAACAAGCTCATGAGGTTGAAAATGAAGATATGGATGAAAACAAAGATGATTGTCTTGATTATATAAATCCTGATGACAGCATTTCAGCAGTACTTCTGCAAAAATTAAAGCTGCTGCAGAGAGAGCAGCTCTTTTGGCCCGAATGGCAGCTTTAAAGGAGCGTCATGCATTAGAGGAACAAGAGCTGCTGTTAAAAAGGAACAACTCCAAATTGAAACGGAGCTTGCTGCAGCAACAGTCAAGCTGAATGTTTTAAGTCTGTGGAGGAACAACGTTCAGCTGTAAAATCAAATGGTATGAACTCTTACTTGGAAAGTGGATGGAGGAGGCCATCAACCTCTGTTTCACTCTATCCAATGGCAAAAGCATATGAGCCGCAACGTGAAAAGGATCCAGAAATTTGTCATCTATCACCAGTACAAAGTAAACCACAATTAATGGACTCCAGACCAAAACAACCAAAAGCAGGGTTAACACAACGTGACAAACTAATCAAAGGATTCCAAAGTGGAGGGACAAACACTTCAGAGACTCAACATCAAATAAGTAACAGGATGGAATCCAGCAACATGTTTGCCATTGTGGAGAAACAAAATAAAAATAAATGGAGACACTTGTTAATCAACAGTGTTGTTCAATTCTCCCACCACGTGATATTTCTGTGTTTGATGGAGACCCATTGCAGTATCATCATTTTATCAAAGCATCTCAACAAGGAGTGGAACAAAAGGCCAGTAAAGCTGACTGCATGTACTACCTGGAGCAATTACTGCCTGGATGTAGTACTACCTGGACAGCCAAGGGAATTGGTCCATAGCTGTCAGCATATGTCTCCTGAAAGTGGCTACAATATGGCAAAACATCTTCTAATAGAACATTTTGGAAACGAATATAAGATTGCTACTGCATACATGGACAAGGTGTTGGCATGGCAGTCAATAAAATCAGAAGATGTCAAATCCCTTCAAGCATATGCATTGTATTTGCGTAGTTGTTGTAATGTGATGCAAGACCTTGATTACATGGAGGAATTAAACATGCCAACAAATATGAAGATGATGATCTCTAAATTGCCTTTCAAATTGAGGGAAGGATGGAGAACTAAAGCCCATGATATTATGGAGCAATATCACCGCAGAGCTCATCTGCATGATTTAGTGACATTTCTGGAAAGACATGTAAAAATTATGTCAGATCCCATTTATGGAGTTATTGAGCCTATTCAGCAAAGAACAATTAATTCAAAATTATCCACAATCAAACAGCAAAAGTCAGGTGGAGTACAAAGAAGCTTTGCTACAACTATAAAGCCGGTCCACTCTGACAAGCTCAAGCTGGATGGTTCATCAACAGGGCCTTGCTGTTGTTGCTTAAATGCTCACAGTTTGGAAAACTGTGTGACTTAAGTCCATGAAACCACATTGTCCATATGAATAAATCCTTGAATGGTACAAGAGGTTAAACAGTCTCAAGGAGCAGAACCAGTTTTTGCACAGGGTGTTCCACTGTTGACGTTTTACCAGTGCATTGTCCTTTCTCCGTTTTCTTTTCTCCAAAGCGAATCTTCACCTTTCTTACGAGTCCATCTTTGTCTGTTACTGTGTCCATAACTCGCGCTAACCTCCATTGATTTCGTGGTAACTCGTCCATCCTCTCCAAGACAATGTCTCCAACCTTCAAGTTTCTTCTTGGAGTGTGCCATTTCTGCCGTGTTGCAATGTTGGACAGATATTCTCTTTTCCAACGTGACCAAAACTGTTCTGATAGGTACTGCACCTGTCGCCACCTCTTACGTGCATAAATGTCCTCCTTGATAAATTTACCTGGAGGTGGTAGGGCTATCTTTGACTTCATGGTAAGCAGGTGATTTGGAGTTATTGGTTCTGGGCTGTTTGGGTCGTTTAGGTTGTCCACTGTGAGAGGCCTGCTGTTCACAATAGTCATTGCCTCATAAAAGAAGGTCCTTAGTGATGCATCATCCATTCTGCCTGCAGAAAGAGAAGCCACTGAGAGCAGAATGTTGCGAACTGTCCTGATTTGTCTTTCCCATACTCCTCCCGTATGGCTTGAATGAGGAGTGTGCAGCTTGAAATCACACTGTTTCTCCGCAAGAAATGTGGTGATGCGGTTAGAGTCCACTTGCTTTAAAGATTCTTGCAGCTCATTTTTAGCTCCAATGAAATTGCTTACTTGATCACACCTTATCTCACTGACTGCTCCCCTTATGGCTATAAAACAACGTAGTGCGTTGATAAAAGCATCTGTAGTCATGTCGTCTACCATCTCTATGTGCACAGCTCTACAGCAGAAGCATGTGAACAGAAGTCCATAACATTTGTGCACCTTGCAAGCCTGTTTAGTCAGAACCGAAGCAGTCCATTCCACAAAATGTGAATGGTGGAGATAGATCTAAACGCTGAGTTGGGAGATCAGACATCTTTTGTTCCTCTGTGCCTCGCCTGAGTCTGCGACATTTTACACACTGGTGCAGGAAGTTTGCCACAGCTTTGTTTATGCCTGGTATCCAAAATCCATTTGATCTGATCTCATTGATTGTTAGTCCTTTCCCTTGGTGTTGCACTTTGCTTTGGAAATGATCAATTATCAGCTGAGTGACATAGTGACCCTTTGGAATGATAACTGGATGCTTCAATGTGGAAGACAATGGTGCATTTTTGAGCCTTCCTCCCACCTTAAGGAGTCCATCACTATCAAGAAAGGCGTCCATTTGAAACAGTTTGCTTTTTTGAGACAGTGCCTTTCCATTCTTGAGCATCCTTATCTCCTCGGCATATTCGTTGGCTTGCATGTCTTTTACAATAACACTTTGTGCATTAAGTCTTTCTTGCACTGTACTGTGTCCCAGTGATTTGTCTCCTTTGGCACAACGAATGAGTCAGGCTACAGCTTGAGTAGCTTTGTACCATGAAGAAAACTTTGTTAACTTGTCTGATAAACCTTTGTTTTCTGTTTGAAGTGTGTTCAACGTGTGTACCCTTTTGACCTCTGGATCTCCGAGTGGTACATTTGTGTCAATCTCCGCAGCTGGAGGTATCTCTTTGTCCCATAGAAACTGTGGCCCTTTGAACCAGTCCGAACTAATGAGCTCGCTTACACTCGAGCCTCTGGACGCAATGTCTGCAGGGTTTTGCTCGGAAGGAACATATCTCCACTGCTGTGGGAAGCTATTGAGCCTTATTCTTTGAACTCTGTTGGAGACAAATGTGTGGAAACGACATGCTTCGTTATTAATGTAGCCTAAACTACCTTAGAGTCCGTCCAGAAATACTCATCTATCTGTGTCAGTCCAAGCTCCTCTTTTAAAAAGTTGCTTACAGTAACTGAGACAACAGCAGCTGTTAGTTCGAGTCTTGGTATTGTCGTCACCTTGAGGGGAGCAACTCTGGTCTTTGCAGTAACTAAAGCACAGTGCACCTTTTCGTTTTTGCTTACATATCGTAAATAAGAACACTGACCATAACCATGTGAGCTTGCATCAGAAAAATGATGTAACTCTGTTTTTACTATTTGGCCAAATTCTGCAGGAACATAACAGCGTGGTATTATGACATTTTCTAAGTTCTTAATGTCTCCTTTCCAGTTGTCCCACACTGGCCTTAGTTCACTGGGAAGGGGGTCATCCCAGTTTGTGCCTTGTTTGCATGTCTCTTGGAGCACTCCTTTGCCCAGGAGTATGAATGGGGAAATGAATCCCAGCGGGTCATAAAGAGATGCAACCATAGATAGAATGCCACGTCTTGTAGCAGGTTGGTCGTTGGGGCGAAAACGAAACCTGAGTGTGTCTGAATCAATGTGCCAATGAATACCTAGTGCTCTTTCAAGTTTAGAGTCATTAAGTTGTATTTCACATGCTTGCTGTGGAGAGGCACGTTCAGAGGCTGGAATGCTTTCTAACACAGTTTTGTCATTACTTGCAAACTTGTGTAGTCTGAGGCCGCCTGAAGCACAGAGAGTTTTAGCCTCTTGTGCAAGCTGAATAGCTTCTGTGACACTCGCAGTACTGGTCACACCGTCATCCACGTAAAAATCTTTCATTATAAACTGTGAAGCAAGAGGATACTGTGTCTCATTCTCTTTAGCAAGATGCTTTAACCCGTAATTGGCACACCCAGGTGAGGATGTAGCACCAAAAAGGTGCACTTTCATGCGAAAGTCTTGGGGCTGAGTCCAGGTTGCCATTTTTCCACCACAGAAATCTTAAATAGTCTCGGTCTGCTTCATACACATGAAATTGGTGGAACATTTTTTCAATGTCACACAACAGTGCAACTTGATGCCTTCTGAATCTAATGAGAACACCATGAAGATTATTCAGTAGATCTGGGCCTGACAGCAAATGATCGTTGAGACAGCTACCTCTATATTTTGCTGAGGCATCAAAGGCTACTCTGAGTTTGTCTGCCTTTTGAGGGTGATATATGCCGTGGTGGGGAATATACCACTTTTCTCCTTCCCTTGCTTCACTGTGCACTTCTTCAGCGTGGCCCTTTTCAATCATTTCACTCATGAACCTTACATATTGTTCTTTGTACCTTTGGTCCTTTGACAGCTTGTTTTTGAGATTTTGAAGTCTCAAGGTGGCCATTTGTCTATTGTTTGGTAAGTGCGGTCTATCCTTAAATGGAAGTGGCATTTCATAATGTCCTTCTGTGTTTTTGTAAATGCCTTCCTTCAATGTGTTCAAAAAGAGTATGTCATCTTGAGACACTGACCTGTTGTCCTTGTTATCTTCCTTGAAGTCAGACTCAAGAACCTTGAGCGCATCAGCTGGAGTCACTGAAGGGAGCTCCTTGACTGTAACTCTGTGACACACAGTAGACATGCTTAAAGAGTCATGGTGAGAAGATGTGGGACCTACAACACTCCAGCCCAATGCTGTGCGGACCGCATAGGGTTCATTTTCTTCTCCTAAGATTACCTGCCTTGGAGCCAATGCCTTGGAGCAACTGTAGCCAATTAACAAGCCAACTTCACAGTCAAGCTGTGGGGGAATCTCATTTGCTATTACCTTGAGATGATTCCATTGTCTTGCTGTCTCACAGGTAGGAATGTGAGAGCGGTTCACTGGTATACTGTCCTTAGTATAAGCAGGAGGGAGTTCAATAATTTCTGAGGAGTTGTAGCCTCTCACTTTTAGACCTGAGACACGCTTGCTTGGAACAACAGCATCTTTACCATTGTGGTGAGCCTTAACCTTATTGGGGTGGATTTAGCTTTAAGACTATTGGTCACATCATGGTCAATGAACACTGTGTCACTCTGAGTATCTAAAAGCGCATAAACTAGCCTTTCAGTTCCTGGATGTTGCTCTGATGAAACCCATACTGGCACAATCATCGAAGTACTCACGTTGGTTTCGCTGGTTTCTGCGTTGAGAGACAGTGTAGTTGCAGCACATTCTGTGTTGCTCTGAGTTGGGTTCATGGCTGATTTGTCATTATCATAGCTGAAGTCGTGCAGACAGGTAGGGTGTTTTCTCTTACATATTTCACACACAAGTCTGTAACAACAATCCCTTGCACTGTGACCAGGTCTGAGACATCCATAACAGAGGTTTTTCTCTTTTATGAACTTCCTTCGCTCCTCAAGCGATTTGCCTTTAAACTGTGGGCAGCCGTGAAGCTTGTGTCCATTGTCTTGACAGAGCAAACATGGTGGTTTAACGTTTGACCTTTGTTTGGGGTTTTCAGTCTCTGTTGCTGTCTGAGTGTGGAGAACACTTGAGGTGGGCCTTTTTTCCTTTTGGTTATTTTTGCTAGAGCTTGTGATGAAGTCTGTAGAGTGGAGAGCCTGAAATGATGTAATTGGGTTACAAACAATCTCTGCCTCAGATGACATGAACTCTGCAAAGTCCTTTAAACTTGGAAACTTCCCAGTTTCTTTCATGAATTGAGTAGCTTGTCGATTCCACCTTGCAATTGCCCAGTCTGGTAACTTTTGAACAAGTTTTTGGTTTTCCTCACAATCACTGAGAATATTTAAGCCTTCAATGTGGGGCAGGGCCTCATAACATGTTTGAATGAAATCTGCAAAGGCCCTAAATCCTGTAGAGTCTTTTGTTTGTATCTTTGGCCATTTTGCCAACCTTTCTCTGAACGCCTTCTGAATGACAAATGAATGTCCATATCTTTGGTTGAGGCGTTCCCATGCATCTCTGTATGCATCACAATAATTTCTGTAGAAGATGCCATCAAGTGTCTTTCGAGCTGGGCCTCCGACATATTTCTTTAAATAGTGCAGTTTGTCAGCAGGCGAGACTTTTTATCAATGAGTGCAACAAATGAAGCCTTCCACTCGATGAACTGTATCGGGTCACCTGTGAATGTGGATGGCTCTGGAGTTGGCAGTCTGTTCATGGTGATGCTGTCCTGTATTGCTTGAGCTAGGTGAAGAACGTCAGTTTGTGGAAGTGAGGTAGGCATCACATGACTGTTTGGAACTTGAATTGGGGTAAAAACTGTGGGAGACATTTGAGCTGCTCTGCATATATTTATAGCATTAGCACTGCACTCGCTCTTCATCTCTTGATCATAAGTCATCAGTCTAGCTCGTGCAGCCTTTAACTCCTTTTTGGCCTTTAGTCTCTCTAACTCACGCCGTTGAGATTCAAGCTCCCTTTTTTGCCTTTCCTCTAAAAGTTGGATCTTTTCCTTTTGTCTTTCTTCTACTAGCAACACTTCATATTCCGCTTCCTTAGCGGCCAACTCTGCTGCAGCTTCTGCTCTCCTTGCAGCAACTGATGTCTTGGCAGAACTTGAGGTATTTGCGGAAGAATGTTTACTAGGGAAAGTGACAGAAGAACTGTAAATGGATTGAGCATAGTCTGGGTCAATAAGCTCACGAAGACGTGTCTTTACTGCATTACTATCATAGTCATCTATGCCTGACAGTCTTTCGTGTGCAACCTTTATAATGTCTCTGGTGACTGCTTCACATGCATCTATGAGTCGACTTGTGTCACTGGAGGGAGTAATGTGTTCCCTGATTTCCGTATACAATTTTATGACACTGTCTCTTTCCTTCTCTAAGATGTTTGTCAGTGAAGCTATTTGACTGTTTGATATGTCTCCCTTTAACTGCTCTCGTGATGCACGTACTTGTTTTTTCCATTCATCGTAAACTTTGAGAAGACGTTTTTCCTTTCTGTTGGCCTCCTCCTCTTGATATGCTTGCATCCTTTCTGTTGGCCTTCTTTGACGAGCAGGGTGACTACGATCAGTTTCCTCATTGCCCTGGATCCACTGTGGGTTCCGTTTCTTCTTCAGATGTCTCCATATTTAGGACAGATGCCGTAGACCATCAGATCCCTGGCAGCCTTATAGAATCTGTAGATTAACTTTCACTGAGACCCTCATTGCTGAGGAGGAGTTGAACTCTTTTACGGTGGGGGCTCTTCTCAGCTTGGGTCAAGCTCTTACTGTAGCATCCCCGACTGATAAGATGGTCTCTCGAACTGATGGTTCACAACCTTTATTGATCAGCCGTGTATGTAAACACACCGTAAGAGCTACAAAAGCAAATAAAATACAATTAGCACCCTTATTTGTATGTTTTTACCTTATTTCCTTAAATCCACTTTAACAATCTCTATTCTGGGTGCTATTACCATTTATGTTAATTAAACATTTTAACACTGTTTTTTACCTGTTGTATAACACAAAATTACCCACATGTATTTACATTCACATTGATTAAACATCAGAATTATTAAACTTGAACGTTTCTTATTAAGAATGGTCCTTATCAAAGAGCATGAGCACCATCTAGTGGCCAAAAGCCATTCAACTTTACACTTTGCAGACCACATTAAACTTCGGTCAGATTTAACAAAATTGCATTTACATAACAAAACAGAAATACTAACCTTGTTCCCTCATCAACCAGGTGCTAAGACAGTATAAGTAGCCTTCCTTTAGCTCTAACAATTTCCCTGCGTAACCGTGGGGCACTTTCTTTTACACCCGGGATTTCACGCTGCAGCTGCATACCTTTTTCAGCAATTGCGGCTGATTTTCGACACCTTACTCTTCCGAACCCTTTCAAAATAAAAGCTTTAGCTGAATCAAAAATACACAGCACATAACACTTCCGAACTGATTTCACAATGAAACAAGTATTAGCAAGGTCATTTACAGCACTGAGGAAGACTACTGATGACAACAAAGCTGACTTCTCTGATGTGGTTACGCAAACAGTGAAACATAACTTCTATGTGGATGACTGCTTAATCAGCTTTAGTTTGGAGGAGGAAGCAAAGCAAGTGTTGAAGGATCTGGATGTTCTCTGCAAGCGAGGAGGCTTTGTTCTGGATAAATGAATCAGCAACAATCGAAACGTTTTGCAAAGCATTCCAGAAAATCAGCGGGCAACGGATCTGAAAGAGCTCAACCTGGATAGAGACAAACTTTCTGTTGAAAGAGCATTAGGTCTACTCTGGTGTGTGGAATCTGAAAGCTTCAAATTCAAGACGGAATTAAAACAGCCTCTCAGCAGACGTGGTATGCTATCAGTAACTAGCTCTATATACGATCCTTTAGGCATCCTTGTACCTGTCACTCTCTCTGCAAAGATAATGCAACAGGAACTTTGCAGGAGAAAAAGTGAATGGGATGATCCTTTTATCTCCTGATATTCTGAAGAGATGGAATTCTTGGATTGGAGAATTTGAGTTCTTAATATCATTTCAGCTAAGTCGATGTATTCAACCAAGAGACTTTGGGGAGTCTGTCTGTACTAAGTTGCATCACTTTGCTGACGCTAGCAAAGATAGCTATGGAACTGTGTTGTACATCAGGCTGGAAAATTCCAGGAACAAAGTTCATGTTGCATTCCTGTTAGGCAAGGCACGAGTTGCTCCACTGAAATCCGTCACAATCCCTCGAATGGAGTTAACAGCGTCTGTCCTGGCTGCTCGAGTGGATTCTGTTGAAGGCTGAGTTGCAACTTCAGATTGATGATTCTGTGTTTTTGACAGACAGTACATCAGTGCTGAAGTACATCTATAATGAAGACACAAGATTTCAAGTATTTGTGGCAAATCGGATCTCAGCTATAAGAGAGGTTTCACATCCTTCTCAATGGAGACACATTTGCTCAAAGGACAATCCTGCAGATGTTGCATCTAGAGAAATGAGGGCATCTAACTTTGTTGAATATCACATCTGGCTGGAGGGTCCCAAATTTCTGTGGAAATCTGGGAAGGAGTGGCCACAAACTCATTTTGATACCATGTTGGAGATTGATGATCCAGAAGTCCACAGGAAGGCAGTTGTGAACCTTATGGGTGATGGTCCTTCAAATCCTTCTGATCGTCTTATTTGTTACTTCTCTAACTGGCCAAAGCTCAAGATATCCGCTGCTTGGATTCTCAAGTTGAAATCCCTCATGCTCAAGCTCAGTCAACAAAGAAAGGAAAAATGGGCATTGAGCCGGATCCTGCTCAAAACAAATCCTCAAATGAAGCCAGAACATCAAAGAAATCCACCTTGACCCTTGATGACCTCTCACAAGCTGAGTCTGCTATTGTACACTACTGCCAGCAACAACAATTTGAGGAAGAAATAACCACATTGGCAAAAAAGGGAGCAGTGAGCAAACAAAGTTCCATTTACAAGTTGGATCCAACTTAGGAGGACAATCTTCTCAGAGTGGGTGGAAGATTAAATAAAGGAGCAATGCCATTGGAAGAAAAACATCCAATAATACTTGGCAAAAATCAACATATTGCTAAGCTTATTCTTAGGCACACACATGAACACATACAATGACATCAAACTTGTTATAAAAAGCCACAAGTCACAGCATAGGAAACAAAAAATGCCACCAAAAACATTAATTTGAAATAAACAAGTAGGTTATTGAAAGTAATCAATTCAGCTTTTTTGATTCATACCCTTTGGACTCCCATTCTAGAGTGTATAATCCAGAAAGCTTTTCTTTGTAACCGGAGTCTGTCTCTGTCAACACTGCTCTAAAATAGAGTTTATTGTTTAGGAATCCTCATTTTTATCTCTCATTTGATTTTATTATCATATCTCATGTCGTTCAATAAATATATAAACTATTAAATATTTGAGAAGATCCTGTTCTTCATACCTTTTGTCAGTGTATGGCTTTGAAAAGCATTGTGTTCAAGCGGAGCACTGCATTGGGCACAGTTAATATATGGAAAATTTCCCTTCCTCTAGCTGAGATAAAAGTGCGGGATAAGAACATAATACTCAACCCTAAAAAGCAAATCACCAAGGTCATTCATTTAATGGAAAAAATTAGGCAAATCTGTACAAATATAGCCTATTGAGGAATCATCGGATAAGCTTTTCCCCTCTACCAACCTTTTACTATTTATCAGTTCAGTTACACGACAGACTTCCAGACAGAAGGCCTTGGATCTGAAGCTGCGTGGTTCTTCTGTCTCTGAGTTGTAAGTGTGAGACACACAATCTGCTATCTGCAGGCTCCAATTACTTTTAAAGGAGCTCATCTCTGTTTTCCCAACTATATATTTAGAAGTATATCACATACTGAGCAACTCAAATGGCACATTCCAAAAATCAGTCCGCTGCCCTTACCACTACAGTGAGAGACAACTTTTATTACTCACAGCAGTAATTATCATAGCATATTTGACCTCTATTTCCTAAAACAAATTTTTAAACCATCTTGATTGTTGCCGTCAAAAATAAAAAGAGTTAGCTGACTTATCTCAATGCAGATCCCAGTCAGCGTCTCCACTACTTTAAGAGCTTTGTGAGCATTGTGTGCCTCCACCTTTCTAACCTCAACTGTCTGCACACTGTTTCCCTGTTGGAGTCCTAGCGCTGAAGTGGTAAGCGTCTGCAGTATGTATTAATACCCTGGACGCATAGCAGAGGGAGAACAGCTTTGCCAGTCACCTGTTCTCCATGGTGCATACGCAGGGTTTATGAATCAGTTCTTTTTCTTAGTCTGACAAACACAATATTATTGAGAAATCCAAAATACTCAGTAGAGTGGACATAAATATAGTATCAATCAAATGTTTAACCACATGTCTGGATTAAAAAGTTATGTGTACATGCATCCAGCATTGTAGTTGTTGTCTAATGATCATGATGATGATTATTGGGGGTGACCGGAGTGTTACTTGAAGTCCTGGTTTAGTGCCTCCAGCTGCTGTGTAATCTGAGCCATGGATAGCAACAACAGGGTTGGGCGACAGTCAGGGTGTTTGGTGGGGGGATTTAGGATTCTTACCCACCGTCTTTACTCTCACAGTCTTTCTCTCCCTCAGTCTTTATAGTTGAACATAGTGTTGTGGAGAGAAGTTGGGACATGATGGCAGAGAGCAGCTTTTGGAAACATTTTGGAGTTATAACTATTCTTGGGACTTTAATCAGCCTGGGTAAGTGGTGCAAAAGCAAACTTTGGGCACATCCTCATGGACCATGTCTTCATTGAGTAAAATATCTAGCAAAATAATGCATGAAGTGCCTTGTGCTGTTTAGAAGCAGATAGACAATCAGCTCTAAATATCTTAACTATGATGACTGCCAGTGTTGTAAAAAAAAAAAAAAAAACCTTTAATGTATATACGTTCATATAATTTAGACAAATTCATGTAGGCTTTATGCTATTTCCGCTCTAATATGGCAGCTCTGTTGATGACTGCTCATAAACTGATCCAGTACAACACATCTTGGGGCCTTGTTTTTGTTCTTATGGCAAAAATATGTATTTTTTGGATTTCCACTGATCCTGATGCACACACGGATATTCTGTTCCATAAATATGGGAATAATTCAAATAATAAGACAGGCAAAAGAAATCAGTGAGTATTTCATGCTTTGTCATGAAAGCTACAACACTAAACTCTGAAAGCTTGTTATGTTAAAGACGTTCTGTGGCAAAACGATGTGCTAGAAATCTGCTGGGGGCCTAAAGTGAAAGCTTGTACTTAATAATGATTCAGGCTTTTGAATCATTATTCAAACCTGTCTGGGCTCTCAACATGTAAAGGTATGCTTGATAGCTGAATGCTCCCCTTGGTGGAGGTCATTGGAACAACTAAATATTTTCTCACTGAAAGGTGCCAGCTTAGACAAGAGCCTTCCTGTAATGTAGACTCCCTATGCTTTATTCACTTATCACAGGACAGAATACATGAAGATCTTAGATGTAAAAAATAGGGCTATGAAACCTTGTATAGTTGGATATTACGAAAATAAGTACTTTACAAAAATGTGGATATTTTGTAATCATCCTCACTGTCAAATTTGGGAGCAAAATTCCAATTTATTCCAGGTATGATATCAGGAATTAACTCAGATTCTCTTTTAACCTCTATTAAATTTTATGATAAGATTACAAGAAGACGAGACTGGAATACCCTGAATTCAGCTGGTGAACTCTTCGACTGATAATATGTATTGACAGATTATTCATCTTTGTTTTGCGATCACATTAAAACTCCTTTAGAAGTTTTCTTTGTTTTTGTTTTTGTTTTTTTTTATTGTTGTGTATATCAGTTTATGTAAAAATTCAGCCAGGATGAATTTGCTGAGCATCAGTCCCACTCAAACAACGATGTTGTAATGTTTACCTGCATGATCATGTTGCTCTGACACAGTGCTGCCTGCCACCCTGTCTCCAGAAAGGATCATGTCAGATAAATTACTACAAGTTCAATTAGTTTTCTGCCAAAGTTTTGAGATGTGCATGGTCATATTGCCCAATAGAAATCAATGACAGGTTCTGCCTCTGCATTCCTATCTGTGCTGTTCTGTTGCACCCAGCACAGCTGCAGGTGAAAGCACTGACATCAAATAGACAGCTCGGCTCACATGACACAATTATTAAAGAACCAACATTTTTTTCTACGAAATAAATTCAAATATTTTGCAGTTATCTACTCTTATCAAATACAAGTTTGTTGATATCACTAAAAGAGGATCACATGAATATATATATATTTATATTGCTGTTAAGCATAAATAAACAAAACCATTACTCTTACTGTGATTGTTCTTTTATAAAACATCTTGTTAATTTGCTAAATATCTAATATTCAACTTCATTCTTTATATTATTTGTTTCCCTGTGAATTTCATCCGATATCATTCTCACCAGTTTCATTACACTGCACTTGTAATGCTAACTGCCACATTGGTGAATTACAGCTGAAAACTGCATAAACTGAGGCATGACTGGACCAGACACATCAATGAGGGAACAGCTTAAAATGAATGACATCTTCTAGATAGATAGATAGATAGATAGATAGATAGATAGATAGATAGATAGATAGATAGACAGCTAAGTAAGGTATTAGTATGTGTGTGGCAAGTTTCCAAACACAACTGTTGTAGTTATTGTTTGACTCATTACTTGTCCACCCACATGTGAAAATAAGCAGTTCATGTACTTTTTACTTAAAAAAGCAAAAACCGGTTAACAATGAAGTTGAAATCATAAAAAAGATAGACTGCAGGAGAGATAATAACTAAACCTTTAAGAGAGAGAGTTTTTTTGAGGCCTGAGAATGCAATGTAAAAGTTTAATCATCTTATCTAATGTTAAAAAATGTGTGCCCCATACTTGCAACAATAAATACAACAGCACAAGTACAACACTGTTCAGCTTAATGTTAAACTCATTTTTATATCATGTTACTTATGGACAGGAAACAATTACAACATAACACCTTACATTCAGACTTCTGTAACATAGCTGAGATTAAGCAAACTGTTGTACAGTAGTATCTGTGTGGTGTCATTCTAATATCATCACAAGCTAATTATTTCAACCAGCATGTCTCCTTTTGGTGTTAAACTAAGCAAAGATAGATCTACTGCCATGAGGTGGAAGTATAATTACAATGGTGACAAAGTAACACTAAACTGATTTTGAAACATCAAGACCTGATTTCACATGTATTTTGTGCACATATTTGCCCTCTTTTTCTAATACTTTTCTTCCTACAGTACAATGTAACGAGGAGACACAGCTAATAAGTGACTTGTTCAGAAACTACAAAAAGAATATTCGCCCAGTGGTTCATCCTGAAGACAAAGTTCAAGTTCAGATCAAGCTGACACTTACTAATCTAATATCACTGGTGAGATTTCCATCCTCCTATTTTCTTGAAACTAAAGAAAGACTAATTGAAAATATATGAGCACATATGTCACCATATTTGTCTTTAGCAGCTATGTACAGACACATGATACATTAGTATATCATCTATGCTACATGTCAATAACAGTTAGCATTTCACTAGCCTGTATTTCATCACAAATATGGCGTAACAAAAATGGATTTAAGTGCAATATATGCAAAGATGAATTATTCATGCTACTTTATCCCTTATTTTAAAGAATGAAAAGGAGGAAACTCTGACAACTAATGTGTGGATCGAGATTGTGAGTTTTGCTTCTCCTGATACATGTGATTTTATTTTACTTGAACAACTCTCAGCAAAAGTTCTGGTAGAAACTTTGTGTAATCTGCAATAAATAGTCACCAAAAGTTTGCCCTCACTCGTTTCCAGTGTTTAATGTCTGCTCCAACTTTCCATTTACATGTCATCGCCAGCAATGGGAAGATTATCGCCTTGCCTGGAACACGTCTGAATATTACGGCATTGATATTATTCGTGTCCCATACAACACTGTTTGGCTTCCTGATATAGTCTTAGAGAACAAGTAAGGTCCAGACACAGAGGCACAAATTCCTGCATTTACACTATTGAAGAAGGAGGAAGGATATAAAATTTGGTTTTAAATCTTTCTACTCTTTGCTTTCTTTTTTTGCAGTATTGATGGTAAATTTGACGTTGCTTATTATGCCAATGTGTTGATCAGTAGCAATGGTTGGATGTACTGGTTGCCTCCTGCTATCTATCGCAGCACCTGTGCCATTGAGATCACTTACTTCCCATTTGATTATCAAAACTGCACGTTAGCATTCAGGTGTGGTAAGATCCATGCAGAATTTTGAAGACACATACACATGTAAAAGTCTATTGATTTTTAAATTCTTGATATATTCGTTTGTTTCTCCTCTATTTTATGCACACTGCCGTAATGCTAGATCACAGACATATAGTACCAATGAAGTGGACCTCATCTTGGCTGTTGGAGAAACAGGGGACACTATTGAGTGGGTGGACATTGACCCTGAGGCATTTACAGGTGCAGAAAATACACAATCAATATTTCAATATTTGAAACATGTGATTCCCCTTTGAATTGTTATTTTTCCCATTAGAGAATGGTGAGTGGGCCATCGTCCATCGTCCAGCCAGGAAGATGATCAACGCACGCTATTCACCAGATGACCTAGAGTATCAGGAGATCATGTTCAATCTGGTCATACAAAGAAAGCCCCTCTTCTACATCATCAATATCATCCTGCCCTGCTCCCTCATTTCCTCACTGGTTGTTTTGGCTTACTTCCTACCTGCACAAGGTCAGCAAAACAGCTGTTCCAATTTAACCTTTTGCTATTACGCAAGACTTTTAAAATGGGCAGCAAGCACACCAAAAAGAACATAATAAATTTAAGAATAGGGGATTTAAGAATTGTGCCCACTTAAAATCATGAAGAACACACTTAAATGAAGCATTCAAACTCAGTACCTGCTCTCTTCATACCTTCGGGTATAAAATCATACCAGAGTAAAGGCAGCAAATGTCTAATTGAGCATAAATTTTTTTTAAAAAGAGCTCAAATATGAACATTTTAAACCAGTTCAGGATAAACAGTGAATTTATTTACCAAAAATGTGTAGACAAAAATTATTGTATTAAATATGCTTTTCAGTATATATATATATATATATATATATATATATATATATATATATATATATATATATATATATATATATATATATATATATATATATATATATATATATAAAGCCTTTTTACACAAAATATATGTTCTGTATATGGTGCATGAGCACAGTGAAATGTGCATGTCCACCTTTTCCTAAGTCTTTTTTTTTTGTCCCCTTACAGCTGGAGGACAAAAGTTGACTGTGTCTATCTCTGTCTTGCTGGCCCAGACTGTCTTCCTGTTTCTTATTGCTCAAAAGGTCCCTGAGACTTCTCTCTCTGTCCCTCTCATTGGCAAGTGAGTCAGTGTTTTATCTCTGCTGACCCCTGCTGGTTTTGTTTTTTTACTGCAATCTCTAAATCCTTTCCAACACATCCTCTGTACTCTCCTCCTCAGGTACCTTATCTTTGTCATGTCTGTTACCACACTCATTGCTACTAATCAAATTGTGGTGCTGAACTTCTCACTGCGCAGCCCCAGCACTCATACAATGTCCCACAGCATCAAACATGTAAGTGCACATTGTGATCATTAAACAAAAATATCTGTTGTGTGTATATTTTTTAGTAACTGGCCAGTTATGCTTTCTGTTTCCTACAGTTGTTCTTGGAAATGGTTCCTCGATTTTTAGGCATGTCCCCACTGGTGGATGACAGTGAGGTGACGGCAGAGGTAAATGGTGTGAAGGAGCGGCGACGCAGCTCTTTCGGCCTCATGCAGAGAGCAGAGGAGTATGTGTTGAAACAACCTCGCAGTGAAATGATGTTTGACAAACAGAGAGAGAGACATGGACTCACGCGTTCAATTGGTGAGACTGTCTTAAATGTGCATCAAATTCCCAAGTTCAAAAACTTGCTTGACACTTGCAAAAACACAAAAAAAATTGTGACCCTACTATTTTAAAACCCACAAGAGAAATCAGAGTAAATAATTATACAAATATTGTCTGTAAAATATGTGTCACTTCTATTCTTCTTTTGATTTAGTGTTTTAAAGGCAAACTGTATTGTCAGTGTGACAGTAAATGAGTATATTTGTTGCTGGATGCTGCAAACTGTCCTCTTACTGTGTGTGACCTTTTCCCTAGTGGACAACATAGATGTCAGCAGCACAGCCAACCTGTACAAGAGTCTGGCACAAGCAGCACCTGAGATTAAACAATGTGTGGACGCCTGCAACTTCATTGCTGAAAGCACGAGACAACAAAATGATATTGGATCTGTGAGTGTGATTATATCAGCTTTCTACAACTCCCCACTTTTGTTTTTTTTTTTGTTTTTTTTTATAAATTTGCTGTAAATTTATCCAGGCTAATTCTTCTATTTTCATTTAAGGAAATTGAAAGTTGGGTGCTGATTGGGAAGATGATTGACAAGGTGTGTTTCTGGGCTGCCATTCTTCTTTTCATCATCGGTACAGTGGGGATTTTCCTAACAGGGCACTTCAACCAAGCACCAGAATTTCCATTTCCAGGGGAGAGTAAAAAATACACCCCAAGTTAAAGAAAACACCACAATCAGCTTTGTCAAAATACTTTCATGGTTCTCTTTGCCTTATGCTGTCTACGATGGAAGCAGTGCTGTTTATTGAATCCCAAGGTAAGATTCAGGGTTAAGTCATGTGAATCTGTGTTAATAAACACTACCCAGATGTATCTTTGTTAGCACTAGTTTGGCAGCTGAGAATTTTCATTCAAACTTATAACTTAATTTTAAGTTTGTGTGTGGGTAAGGATGTATATTTCAAATCTAAGTATTATTTAGAAAAGGTATTTCTTTTTTGGTAAGTGAGACTTAGTAATATGGTTTAAAAATGTCCAGACTTCAGGTATTAGTGTTGATTAATTTAAAAAAAAAAAAAAAAAAAGTCAATACTGCTTCACTATCAAGTTAATTTACTATACTAACAGTTCACACATAAAATTGCTACAAACCACATTGCCGAAAAATAATAAAACGTGTACATTTTGCAACTTAAGCAAAGAGGAATCTCTAACTGAAGAGATGCTTTTTATTAATGTGGTTTTATAAATTTGCCAATTTTGCACGGACTAAACACACGTCAGACTGAAAAACATGTCTAAATATGTGTCCCTGCTCATGAAATGTCTTACAAGATTAACCTGTGCAGGAAATGGTGAGCCAACTCTTTATCGATGCTTTCATTGTTTATCATTGTATCATTTTGTAAAAATAAATGCTTTCTATCATCAATTATTTGTTCAATCAATTTATTACTAAGCTTGAATTGTTCCTCTTGAATCATTTAAAAAAATATACATTACCCCTGATATGGTTTTTACAAAAACTGTGATTGTCATGGTTACCGTACCATATTCTTTAAGTCATTTGTACTGCTGACAAACTCATGTTTTACAATTTGATAAGTAAACGATTCCTCAAGATTGCAGAAACAAAACATTTACAAAACTACTTGTTTAAGCATGATATAAGGAATCATTTGTCCTGTGTCCTTCATTGTTTTAATATATTTGAAAGTTTACACTATTTAGAATTTCATTCTGATTTTCTGAGACAATTTTACAGTTTATTCTAGGAAAACAAAACAACATTGAACATAGGAAAAAAAGATAAATTTTTTAGATAATTTAAAATTACAGAACTAAGTAAAATAAGTAAATTAAGTAAATGAGTAAAAAATATTATTTAAATCTTGTTTTAACAAGTTTTTTTTTTTTTTTACAAGAATAGACAAAGAAATTCTGAAAAATATTGGGTGAAATCTGACCTTTGCTTTGGTAGACTTCAGACATCCAAATGCAGGTAAACGAAGCATGTAATCTCCCTCTACTTTTGGAGAGTCCAAAGTCAGTTCTTGAGAGCCGATGTCCTGCAAGTTTTTCATGTATCCCTGTTCCAATACATCTAACTAAAATTAAGCATTCACTGTGCAGAACTTCATTGGCTAATGGATCCAAATAATGTGAGCCAGATGTATTGGGGACAGGGATAGATTGAAAACCTGCAGGACAGCAGCCCTCTTGGACAAACTTTGGACAGTCTGCTCAACATCAACACTGTCAAGTTCTTGATCATGAAGTGACATACAGCATCAAGGCAAGTTTATTTTTTTATAAAACATTTAATGTACAAAGCTATTCAAAGTGCTTTACCTTCAACATTAAAAGCCTTTAAACTGGGTGCAGAGGAAGAATAAAAAAGCCCATTAAAAACAGACTTTAAAAAGAAATCAAATAAAGTGAATAAAGACAGAAAAGGTTAAAAAGCACAAGACAAAATACAAGAAATGACAGTCACATTGTGATGGATTAACAGTTGTTTTGACATCAGACACTGGTTACAGAAAAGGTTTTAACATTTATTTAAAACACCATAGTTTCAGCAGACCTGCAGTTTTCTGAGACTTTTGTTCCACATCTGAGGAGAATAAAACCCAAACACTTTCTCTCTGTTGAACTACAGTTGACCCTGATAACATGAAGGATATGGTAGATTTACAAACCAAAAGATACTGAATTTATTTTGGCCCTAAACCAATAAGTGCTTTGTAAATTAACAGCAGGCTTCTGTCTACATGTGTGGCATTATTTGTTTGTTTAGATTAAGTACATTTTATGAAGAGGATATAAAAGTCATAAAAATCACCAGGTGTAAAGATTGTAGCCTACAAGGTTAAATGGCTAGTAATGCTAATAAAAATGAGTCAACTTATATCATAGGCAAATAAAACAGCTTTTTTATTTTATTTTATTATTTATTTATTTTGTACTGTACGCAGAAATTGGTAAACAGCGTGGCAAATCTTAACATGATGTCTGATTCCTGCCTAGCTCCAAAGCAGTCATTCCTAGCTACAGGAAAGCTCATCGCTACTAGCATGACGTACACTTCCGGGGCGTCATTTTTCTGAACTTTCTCGTTCTTCTTTTTCTTTTGTATTCTGAGAAGAATAACATAATACTCACACCTTAAATCAAATGCAAATGAACAAAAACACATTGCTGTGTAAACGCCATATTCGTTAAAAAAAACAAAACAAAACAAAAAAAAAAACAACCTCTAATATAAAAATATTTCCCGGAAAACTCGTGACATTGTACGTGTTTTGTTTGGATAGACGAACTTCCACATGTAACATGATTAGACTGATGGATTGGACTGTGGACGCCCTGCTCACATTCCTGAGCGTCTGTTTCAGGTGTCGGCGGGTTGGGACTCGTTATTTTATTCATGTTCACACTCGCGGGAGGAGAAACCAAAATCCTCCTTTCCATGCTTGTCAATGTGTTTCCTCTCACTCGCGGGAGGAGAAACCAAAATCCTCCTTTCCATGCTTGTCAATGTGTTTCCTCTCACTCGCGGGAGGAGAAACCAAAATCCTCCTTTCCATGCTTGTCAATGTGTTTCCTCTCAGCTGCAAAATCATGACAAGTATTCTTTAGTTTTGTCTTTTTCATTTAAACGCACATTCTATTGAGATTAATTGAAAAAATGTACAAAATAAGAATAGGTATATCTCTTGTGCAAAGTCTACAGAAACCATTTCCTTGCGCTGCGTTTTCTCTATCCCACTAGACAGCAAATGGGAGGGACTAAAGTGTGCATCACCGACAGGGAATAGTGAGGAACTCCCCTCTGAAACATTTGTTGGAATACGATCAAATTTGACGCTACATGAACATTTTATTTGACGTCCTGCATATGGGATAGTGGTGTGTTCAGATCCGTGGCTGTAACTGAACTCAGTCAGGGTAAGTGTATTTTTAGGCCTAAATTGGCATATTTCCCTTGCTGTCTTATATCAGAGACGTGGAAACGCAGATTTCACAAAAGTAAGGTTTCAAATATCCAGATACTGAGACTGACTAGTGCAAATACAGAAGTGATTTTTTAATGTGTGACATTTTGGTGTGTAGTTGTGTTGACGGAAGATGTGGCAAAGTCGTATGGAATGAGGAACTGGGTGGAGACGCAAAACTTGTGTTTTGCCTTTACAGCGAAACTTTGTCAAAATGTTTCTCCTAACTTCCAAGCAATGTCCCCGCTTAGTTTATATCCCCTCATACTTATTCATGTGTGAATTTAAAAAGCGTCAGATAGATTTGGCGACATCATAGTCTATCAAAACTTCCACCTTTTTTTTCACCCCTTCTAAGACTAATTGCAAGGGCGTCTCTTATTGCTTTGTGTATGTGTCTTGCAATGTTTTAAAGCCCCGCCCCCCACCCCCATGCAAAAAGAAGAAGGAAAAAAAAAAGGTTAAGGTCGTCAAAAGGAATACAGAAGGAATCTATTTTAGACTACACATGTCCGGAAAACCGATAAGCAAGCTGCCAATTGACACAGCATTTCTGTTTTCGTAATGTAGGATAAGAGAAACATTCATAACCCATGGTTTGAGCCAGCATGGTGATGGTAAAATATAGAAAAAGAAAATCTTAAATTGTCTAACAAAACTTTTCTATGAAAAGTAAACATTGATAGCCTAATCTGTACTGACAATATAGTCTCTTTCACTGGGAAATTACCATATAGTAAACTGGCATGGCTTTCTAGCTTGCTTTTAAACTAAGTTTGAAATTGAAATATACTTTTATAATTCTTAAAGGGGAATTTATATAGTTGAAATATAAATAAGTAATAGGTCATTTGTCAGTATTGTGGAAGTAACAACCATAACTTACTTTGTTGCCGTGAAGCTGGAGATACTTATGACTGAACACCCTTTTTTTTAGTGAAAAAGTGTGTGTTTTTCCGTATATTAAGCAACAGGTTAATCATTGTTATTTTGTGGTGCCAGTGTGGCTTTTGCCACCAATGTCAGTAACCCAGTGTTAGCTTCAGTAAGAGATAAAATACTGTATAAAATTCAAAAGGTGTGTAAAACAAACAATGCATCCTCAATCACGTGCAAATGTGTGGTCTGATTGTTTGGCCTGAATTATCCTTTAGATTATTTGTTAGACTGTCATAATTGGTTAAAGAGGACCCTGAGTGTAAAAGTATAACCCAAATTTAGCCTTAGAAAGTGGTGTTGGCAAAGTGTCACTTGAGGGAGCAAAAAACAAAATAAAAACCTTTAAAGTCAACAGGAGTGTTCTCTGCTGTGGAAGGTATGCAGACAAAATCAATCTTCCATTGTTTGTATGGAATGACAAGTGTCAGTTTTGATGTACTTTGAGGCAAGAACAAACAAACTTTTCTTCTGACGATACAAGATGAATGGCTATGGCCTGCACTGGTAGTCATTAGACTAAAAGGTTAGAGTGGGAGTGTTTAGTTTCAATTTAAGTGGTTGAATGGTTGAAAAAGAGAGGTTTGCTATTGAAAAGGGTAGGAGAGCACAAAAAGGTAAAGACATAGTTCATATTGAGTTTTAATGTTCTTACCATTTTTCATTGGGCAGTTGAAGAATAATACAAAGCAGGGACTTTGGTGTATGTGTTAAATAAATTTTACAAATGCAAAACTTCAGAATAATATTTTGTATTCCTAATAAAGGAAGTAAAAACCAAAAGACAAACAAATATACACTTCAGGGATATAGAATAAAGATATGGGAGTACATGTTTTGTCTTTGTAATGTTGGCACTGATCAAATTAGATACATTTTAAATCAAACAACATCTGTTATGAACTGACAGGAAACTGATGAGGTAGTAATAATGTACTAGGTAAGCTTTTATAATACCAAATTGCCCCCCCCCCCTTCCCCATTTCTTTCAGAACGTCCTTCTTTGTGTTGAAAACATTCTTCAGAGATTTTGGTCCACACTGATGTGGACCACAGTTGCTACACATTTGTTGCCTGCACATCTGTTTTGCAAATCTTCTGTACCACCACATCCACAAAGTCAGGATGGATAAATTCTGTCATGTTGTGAATGTCAACTCTGACCCTAACATCTAAACGTCGGAGCTGAAATTGAGACTCATCAGACTGGACAAAATTTTCTTAATTTTCCATATTCCAGTTTTGGTGACGATATGTGAGTTGTAGCTTTGGTTGTGTGGTTGTAAATGAAAGGAGGGGCACTCGGTGTGTTAAAATGCTATTGATACTTTTGGAAGATTTTTTTAAAAATTATAAATATTTTTACTGTTTGATATGTAGATGTCCGTTTTGATTTCAAGCTTTTCTAAGGATATCTTAATGTTAAACTGTTACTGTGCCATAGTGTCGTATTGAAGCAATCTCAATAATAAAACTGGAGATTACACTTTATTACAGAACTGAATTACAGTTCAGAACTGTATTACTTGGAAACAAGGCAACAGGAAACAAGGAAACAAGGCAACAGGAAAGGATTCAACATTTGGCCTACACTGTGATCTGCTGTGGTTGACCTGCTGCACTTGAGACAGCAGGTTTATTTTTTTGGATGGATGGAAGGAAAAGAAGAAGATCAGGACAAGACATAGTTTTCTTTGGGATCATTTTATATTTAGTTATGCAGGTGTCGGATGGAAAAATGAATGTAAGTTAGGCTTTGGAAGGTGGTTATTAATATAACTAATATTTGCATGTATATTATTTGGTATAGAACTGGTGAGTACGCTCATGTAGAATTACTTCAGCTAATTTAGAATGGTTCAACCTGTTATGATGTGATGTTTTCCTTTTTCCAGGTTCCTGTTTTATTTTGTAGTTTTTCCCTGTTTCCTGTGTAGCCTTTGTTCCTGTTAGCTTACCTGGTCTCGTTAGTTCCTTCTCTACTTGTTTAGTTCTGTCAGTATTTCTAGCCCTCAGTTCAGTTGTGTTTTGCAGGTTCATTGCATTGACTAGTTCCCTGTGTCCTGTGTTCCTATGGTTAAATAAAATCTGCTTGACTCTGCACCCCTGGTCTGGCTACTCTGCGTTTGGGTCCACACCTCTCAGCACTCCCCATGACACAACCAGTTTGCATACGCTATGAAATCACTATGTGATTTTCCTTCTATGGCCCATATACTGAATGTGAGCTAAACAGATTTTATTGTAGGCTAAACTTGTTTTAAGGCATTTATTTTCCTTAGGCAGATTGATAGTTAATGACCGTGAGAGACATTTTTAACCGAGATAAGCCTGTATCACAGGTTAAGCTGCTATTTCTTCTGCCATTACCGCCCATCTGCTTTGCATTCAGAAATTGCACTCTGCGTATCTTGGTGGAAAACAGTTGCAACTTGATTTATTGTCACCCTTCTATTATCGCCAACCAGTCTACTCCTTCTCCTCTGAGCTCTGGAATTAACAAGGCATTTCTGTCCAGACACCTAATGTTCACTGGATATTCACAGAAGATTATCATTATATGAAATATTCACTTTAAGGTGTCTTGACCATGTCTGCATTAAGCTGTGATTGCCTGATTAGCTATTTTTGTTAACAATCATTAAAATAGGTTGTCACACTTGCTTTTGCCTTCCTTTGATCATTAGATCCGTTTGTCTTTGCTTTTTTCTCTTATACATCTTAGATATTAGATAGGATGTAGATGTGGTTATGATCTTATATGATTCATCTTTATTTCCATCCTATCATCCTCTGTTATACCTTTGCAGACACACACACACACACACACACACACCCTCCTTTCCTGTTGCCTTGTTTCCCAGGAAACACACTCAGCCATTCAAAGACCTCTACCCACACACCATACAAAAGGCTTCATACACACCCTGCTTTCTCCCTGGTAGCTGTCTCATATGTCATGATATTGACAATGTGATCAGCAGGTAAATACCACAATACACCCGCAGTCTATTAAATTCCCCTGTTTTTGACATTCTGACAGTGATTCCTAATACTACCTCACACAGTCTATTCTTGGTTGCTGTGAAACTGAGTTGTGGTTTGCTGTGTGATCAGGATACATCACCCTCCACTGAGATTGGGTTCACGTTGCGACCCAGTTTGTCAGATTATTCAACTGAATTTTTAGCTTCTTGAATCAAATTACTCCTATGTTTTAGATATTGTGCAGCTGCAGTGACTGCTACACTAAACCTGCGTCTCCGGCATTCTTGTTTTCTTTGCTGTTGTTGGTATGAAAAATATAATGGTTCTTCTATTGTTGTTTTTGCTGTGAGCAACAAATAAAAGTTATGCTGCTAAAACATGACTTCAAGTTAATTAATACCACATATGGTGACATAAAATCTCGTTTGGGCTCATGTGGTAGAGCCACTTGTCTTGTGACCTGATGATCTGCGGTTCAAGTTCTGCTCCCCTATGTTGCTGCAGCCCAGAAGGGGAATTTTATTCTCTGAGAGCTAGTCCCAAGCCCGGATCAATGCAGAGGGTTCTATCAGGAAGTCTGTCCGGCTTAAAACATGCCAATTTGCTGTGGCGACCCGTTCAGACGGAAATAACAACTGTAGCTTAAAATCTCATTAGCTATAGTTTGCTTAAAAAAAACAAAAAAACAAACAAAAAAAAAACAGGTCATACTAGTCATGTGGTAAATGTTTTGAATGTCTTTCCTGGTGAGCAAACTTTGATCTGTTTTCTTTTGTATGTACCAGGTTAGCCGGCACGTGCAACCAAATTGTGATGGCAAGTTCAGAGGATGTGGTTGAGCCTATGGCTGTGAGTTCAGAAGCTCAAAACCTCGGAAGAAGGCGCTTCTCTCGTGACCATGACCATTTGAGTTCAGATGAGTTGGATGGTCTCATTTCATGTAATGGTGGGAATGAAAAGAAAAGAAAAAAAAAAAAAACTTCAAGAGCTCCTCACCGAGACACTTATAGCCAGATCTGAATAGTTGAATTAAAATGTTCAAAATTTTTGTCTTGCAGATGGCCGCCCTTTCATCATTGTTTATCATCTCCCTGAAATTAAACATGAAAATTACTTGATGCCCAACACTCCAATTACGTGCAAAGTGGACAACACAGAGAAACACACCACTGGCTCAAAGGTACATTCATTGATACATTTTCAAAAGTAATAATTTTTACTTCCTGATTGGGATCAATTTAGCCCATCTCTTGATGGACTAGAGAGTAGTGGGCTGCAATGTTTCAGTGCCTGAAGAGTGTTTGGAGGGGTTTAGGGCCTTGCTCAAGGGCCCACAATGGGCTTTGTTCTCCAGGCCCAAGTCTACCACTTTACCCACTAGGACACCAATCCCATACATTTATTTTATTTTATTTTATTTTATTTTATTTTATTTTATTTTATTTTATTTTATTTTATTTTATTTTATTTTATTTTATTCTTTGATTTTGACAAAAATCACCTGGTAAAACCAATATTTGAGCTAAATAATAGAATAGAATTGTGTTGTAAGGTGTGTCCATAACTACGGAAACAAAACAAGCCGAAAGTTATTCATAATTAATGACTTCTGTAAAAGTATGTAAAATAGCAATTGGTGGAAGTTTGGTAAACATAAGTCATTAAACGTGTTGAAATTCACTAAATGATTTGAAGTCATCTGACTTTCTTTACTTTTTCATATTTTCCACGCTAATGGACATAATGGGAATGCTATCCCTCCAGGTCCATGTAGTAACCCTGTATACCGTGCAGCTCACACACGGCCACTTCCACTGGAGAGTGAAGAGGAAGTACAAACACTTTCAGGACCTGCACCAAGACCTATCCAAGCACAAGATTAAGCATCAGTTGAAACAACTTGGAAGGTCGGTGTACCAATCTGTTGATCACAATCATGCAAATCTTCCTCTCACACTGAGAGACGTGCATTAGAAATCTGAATGATAGACTGCTTAGAGTTTTTAATGTCAAATCTCTCCAGCACTGATTATTTTGCATATTCAAATTTTTTTTCTAAAAAGGCACCAACTGAATAACATGACAGAGGAAATACCCAGCCTGCAAGGGACGGAACGGACAAGAAGAACCTCCAGCAAGATGGTATTAAGACTGTTGAATTCTGTCATACTTTTTCTTTTTCTTTGAAACAAACAAAATTGTTTTGCTGTGTCACCACTGAAGGGAACTGAGTCTTTATTCATTCAAGATTTTTTTTGTTGCATACTCCTAATATAAATATGACAAAACAAAGAAAATCTATTAAAGTCATATGGTATCTCATGCAGTATTTCTCTTATGCCAACATTTGGCCCACAATTACATTTAAAAAGTATTATGTATTTTATAACTGTATTGATAAAACAGACTCCTAACACAGGTCCTCCATGTGACCAATTCTACCATTGCTTCCAGTCAAACCTTTAAACAATATTATTTAATATTCGTATCTGTTAATTGATACACTGCTTTCCTGATGCAGAAATACCTTGAGGAGTACCTGAATAGTCTGCTAGAGAATGCATTCTGCAGGAATGACCACGCCATGGTAAGTGCTTACAATGATGTAACTTTTTTATTCATGTACATTATGGGGCTGTTATACATTCTGTGGTCAAACAGCATGAATAGATAGTCTCTTTGCCTGTTTTTCCTCAGTTGGAATTCCTCTCTGTCAGCTCCCTCTCCTTTGTAACAGATCTGGGACCCAAGGGCTTGTAAGGAAAATACTTAGGCCAGATGGGTGTGTGTACCACAGGAGATAACTAAATTGATGAGACAGGCTCATTGAGTTTTTTTGTGTGGAATTGTCTTAGGGAGGGGCCTATTATCAAGCGGTCAGGCGGTCACCGGATTCAAGGTCTGAACTGCATAGGCCATCACCAGTTCTGTTATCGATGGTCTCACCGCTGGCTGGTGGTGAAAGATTCGTTCCTGATGTACATGAGCCGACGCGATGCCAAAATCAACTTTGTGTTGTTGTTTGACCCAGAGTTTAAAATCAAAGTGGGCCACGCTCACACTGACACTAAACACGGACTCTGCATTGAGAATTTTACCCGGTATGTCTGCTATGTGTTTGATTATGTACTTGAAGCTAATTATATGGTATAAGCATCACTTGTTTGTAAAGCAGTCTTGGTCTCTTTTGTTATTTGTCAGGAGCTTGATCATTAAGTGCAGAAGCTACAGACAAACTCACTGGTGGAGTCATGAAATCAACCAGCTGGCCGAAAGCTGTGACTTTCTCAAAGTGCAACGCTTCAAAGGATTTGCTCCACCACGTGAGAAGACTCTCACTAAATGGTCAGTCATGTGGTCAGCGCCTTGTTTGTAAAAATAGCAATAAACCCTCAATGTTAGCCCCAAACTAAAATGTTGACCATTGCGGTTTATTGATTGTTCTTTTAAGGTACGTGAATGGAAGTGACTACTTCGCAGACCTCGCAGATGCTCTTGAACAAGCCAAAGAGGAAATTTTCATCACTGATTGGTGGTGAGAATCTGATAGTTTCTTGGTATTCTGTCTGCTCGCTTTTACATTAGAATTGCTCAAGTGTCCAGTGTAATGTAAACGTAATTGTTTTCTGTTTTTCCTGCCAGGCTCAGTCCTGAAGTGTTCCTAAAGAGACCAGCAACTGATAACCACTGGCGACTAGATGAGATACTTAAACGAAAAGCAGTAAGGCTTCCCGTAGGATTTTTCTTTATAGGGATTAGAATGATATGTTGTATATAGAAGTAATCGTACCTGTATCCCTTCATTTCTTTTAACCCTTTTTTCTGCAGGAACAAGGAGTCAAAGTGTGTGTCCTGCTGTACAAAGAGGTAGAGGTGGCACTTGGCATCAACAGCGACTACAGCAAGAGGACTCTCATGAATATGCACCCAAACATTAAGGTCTGTCATCTCTCACCTTAATTTGCAGATACTGGCAGTGAGACACAAGTGTCAACATAGGCTTCATCTCTTTTTTTTCACTTTAGTGACAATTTTGCTCTTGTGATCCACCAGGTGATGCGACATCCTGACCACTTGTCATCTGTGGTCTTCTTTTGGGCCCATCATGAAAAGATGGTGGCGATTGACCAAAGTGTGGCCTTTGTAGGAGGGATTGACTTGGCATTTGGGAGGTGGGATGACAGGCAGTACCGCCTGACTGACCTGGGTTTGACGGAAACGTCAAACAGTGCAGCTGATGAGCATCCGAAGGAAGATATAAAAGTAAGGATTTAATTTGTTCTGCCTCTTAATTTGCACATAAATTTACTGTAGCTCAGGGATCAATGTGCACTAGTAAGTCATAATCTCATGGATGACTCTGTAAACCAGGATGATGGTGTGGCTGAAAGTCCAAAACCAGAGAACCAAACAGAAACAGAACAAGGGCCAGATAATCTGACTGGAAATACTAAACTGTGGCTTGGCAAGGACTACAGCAACTTTATCGCAAAAGACTGGGTCCAGCTGGACAGGCCATTTGAAGGTACATACCTAAACCTCAGTCAGTATGACATGCAAACACACAGGAGGATGACAGGATTGCTTCTTCTTGTTTCAGATAACATCGACCGCACTAAAGTTCCTCGCATGCCATGGCGTGATCTGTCTGCAACTGTTCATGGCAATGCTGCTAGGGATGTAGCCCGCCACTTCATCCAGCGCTGGAACTTCACCAAGGTCAGTTAAGAAAGACAGCTGGGTTTTATCAGACCTTTTGAATTAATAATTAAACGCCCGCTTAAAACTTTTCTCAAATAGTTTTGTTAGCAATAGTTATTAATCATGCATTGCCAACAGGAATATCTGTGATTTGGATCCATTATTTTGTCTTGTCCTTTTTAGATCTTTAAAAACAAGTACAAGGATGAGTTCTACCCATATCTTCTGCCCAAGACTCACGCTACTGCTGACCTCCTGCCATTCACTGTGCCTGGGTCCAGGAAAGCTAAAGTCCAAGTAAGTAATCATGCACACAAACTTCAGCAGAAATCAATACCTTTGCAACTTCTGTGCAAAAGTTGTGTTGGATATGATTAGTAAACACTTGTGTACTGTTTGCCTTAATGTCCTTGAATGTAAGGAGTTGGTCTGCAGACTGCAGGAGCTGGGTATTATGCAAAGTGGACGTAACTTGATGCAGGTCAAGTCACAGGGAGTGACACAAGACGCCAAATCTTGATACTGTTGGCAATATACCATATTTTTCAGAGTGGGTAAAAGACCATCCACTGAACATCAGCAGTAATTTATACTTGAACTGAAATGTTTTTGAAAACAAAAAAACTAAATTCTCAGCTGTAGAGATAATGTTGATCAATGTGATTTAACGTTTCATTTACAAGTTGGGTTGGGGAATTGGGAATTTGTTAGAATAGTTTTGTAACTATTCTAACAAATTTGGGAATTTGTTAGAATAGTTTTGTAACTATTCTAACAAATTTGGGAATTTGTTAGAATAGTTTTGTAACAACCCCAATTCATTAGAATTCATAGAGTTGTAAAAATCTCCTTAATCTGAGTCAATTTAGGTTATGAAAAAGCCTTTAGGAATATTGATTGCAGGTGCATAGTCTATAATTTAAACTTTTTTTCCTTCTGCTTTTACATTCATGAGGAAGGACACGGTGGTTACATTGTCTTACTTTTTTGTGTTTTTGTAACTAGCTCAGCAGTATAGGCTGTGACTTGGAAGAATAAGAAATGCAAATCTTAGTCCAGCTTGAACAGCAGTTTTCTTCCTGCCTCTTCTCACTAAACTTTTCTTTTTGTTTATTTAATTGACAAAGGGATAAAAATAGAAATAAAAATCCAGGTCACTCAGGATTAATCTTAGTCTAGAAATAATTACACTCTTTAATCTTATTGCATCATGCACATTAAGCATAGTGTTTCATGCTTTTGTTTTGTTTTGCAAGATGTCTGTTTTATTTCCAATAAGCATCCCCTCGTAGTCGTGCTTATTTTTCCACAAGACGTTTCTTTATATAGTCATATTACTTTCCAGGACAGGTAACACTTCACACATGTTGTCTTAAACAAAAACATGATTAGTTCTGTGTTCTTTCAGATTGTTAAAATATGGATCATTAAATGTACAGCAAAAGGTTGGTGTGAAGGACGTGTTGGTATGTTGCAGTTCAGAAAGATTACCTGGTCACAGATGGTTTGAGGATATTCCTGCTCCCGTATGGTGTTTGCTTCTTGATATATCATGCTTGTCTGTCATGATCTTTGATTTTCGGTTTGGATTTTTTTTTTTTTTTTACTCTTGTCATGTTCTGGTATCCTGCTTTATTTTGTAGTATACCTCCCCCTGTGTGTTCTGCTTTTCCATAGTCCTGTACGACAGGTGTCAGAGCTTGGTCTGCATTGGCGGCAATAAGTCAGATTCGTTTCCAGTGAGGGTTGAACTCCGCCAAGGCTGCCCTTTATCACTGGATCTGTTCATAACTTATATGGACAGAATTTCTAGATGCAGCCGAGGTGCTGAGGGGATCCGGCTTGGTGGCCCCAGGATTGGATCTCTGCTTTTTGCAGATGACGTGGTCCTGTTGGCTTCATTTGGTCGTGATCTCCAGCTCTCGCTTGAGCGATTCGCTGCCGAGTGTGAAGCGGCCGGGATGAGAATCAGCACCTCCAAATCTGAGACCATGGTCCTCAGCCGGAGTGGGGGGGGGGGGATTGCCCTCTCCGGGTTGGGAGTCAGGTCCTGCCTCAAGTGGAGGAGTTTAAATATCTCAGGGTCTTGTTCACGAGTAAGGGAAGGATAGAGCGTGAGATCGAGAGGCAGATCTGCAGTAATGTGGACTCTGCACCGATCTATCACGGTGAAGGAGGAGCTGAGCCAAAAGGCAAAGCTCTTGACTTACCAGTCGATCTACGTTCCTACCCTCACCTATGGTCATGAGATGTGGGTTGTGACTGAAAGAACGAGATCTTGCATACGGGCGGCTGAAATGAGTTTCCTCCGCAGGGTGGCTGGGCTCTCCCTTAGAGACAGGGTGAGAAGCTCGGTCATCCAGTAGAGCCTCTGCTCCTCCATATCGAGAGGAGCCAGTTGAGGTGGCTTGGGCATCTGGTCAGGATGCCTCCTGGACGCCTCCCCGGTGAGGTGGTCCAGGCATGTCCCTGCAGGAGGAGACCCCGGGGAAGACTCAGGACATGCTGGAGGGATTATATCTCTCGGCGGCCTGAGAACACCTTGGGATCCCCCCACAGAGTTGGCAAATGTAACTGGGGAGAGAGAAGTCTGGGCTTCCTTGCTTAGGCTGCTGCCCCGGATAAGCGGCAGAGAATGGATGGATAAACATTATTTCTGCATCTCATCTGCCTCCTGCCTCATTTGGTCTGCACTTGGGTCCTCACCACTGCAAAACCCTGACACTTTCCATGTATTTAATGTGGATGGCATCTCTGCTGCCAAACAGTGGCCAGTTACAAAACAGGTACACTACAGCTAAAAGAGGTGGTCCCAGATGCTAGCAGCAAAATCTACTGTAAATAATTAAGTCTTCCACAGCAGATCATTCCTGGACACCACATAAAATTACTAACACCTTAGTTGACCATGTTGTAGAGGTGGTCCCAGATGCTAGCAGTAGATTCTACTGTCAACTATAACACCTTTATAGTTGACCATATTGTAAAGACTATGGACCAGCGCCCAGATAGGAAGAATATGCTGGTACTCTTGTTTGTGCAAAACAAGGAAGGGAAAAAAAGCAAGAGTAAGGAGATTCTTCAAAATAATTCTTTTATTTATAAAACACAGAAACACAGTGATATTTCCTAAATAAATAAATAAATAAAAAACCGTTGAAACAAAGACTGCAGTTCAAGTCCCTCCTGATTTTTGCTCTGAAATTAGCGATCAGGTCAGATATCCTCACCATCAGATAAAAGGAAATCAGATGGATCTCTTTATAACAAAGAGCCGCTGTTCTGGCTTTTGAAACACAGCTACTCAGTGTTCAGAGCTTTTGCCACGGCAGGTGGTGAAACAAAAGTAAAGCCTGTAGAATGAAACTACTTCCAACATATTTGTCCTCTTTAGCAAAGCCATAGATAACAAATCTACTGCCAAGAACAGAGAGTAAGTAGAAGGGAAGTGTTGTATTTACAACAGCCTGTATAACACATGGGGGCAGACTATGAGTTGACACAACTGTCCAAACCACTTATAACTTAATGTTAAAGTGTGCTACATGTAGTCACAACAAGAGGAAAAAATACAATGAGTGAAAAATAAATGACCAACACAGTACTGATGTGTTCAGTGTAATGTTAAATAATACTTTCATTCAGCATATAATGCTTCAGTTTTAAAGTTTTCAGACAGCTAGTGTTGAACTTAGGTGTTGAGTATCAACAGGTTTTGTTCTTGCTCTGTGTATTGTCTTTTTTCTGTGATGGGTGGTGTCGTGTAACTTAAAACCTTGGTCCCCATTTATATTGTAGTTTACCTATCAGATATCAGCGCTGCCTTATTCAAGTTTGCCCCAGTTTGATATTCACTGCTGTTGAACTACAAGTATACTTCATTTTACATGTCAGTTCCCCAAACTAAGGTCATTAGAACTGGGATTAAGTTCTTAAGTAAAAAAATCTTATTTGGTATATGTTAATACATTCTTGAAGAAAAAAAACATGTCCCATCCAAACATTTTAGTGCCTATTTCCTGGGGAATTGCACAAACAACAGATGACATCATAATCAATACTAAAAAAATGTCTATGTGTTATCTCCTCAGGTGTTGCGCTCTGCTGATCGTTGGTCAGCTGGAACCTGTGAAAATTCCATCCTCAACGCTTACATACATACCATTGAGAACAGTGAGCACTACATCTACATTGAGGTAAACGAGTAACATTTGCTGTTTGCCTAAAGACAGTCATTGAAAAATATCTAGAAGTCACAGTGACCCTGAATATTTAGAGCTGTATCACACAAGATTAGTAGAAAAATGTCAACATTTGAAAGAGTGGTTTAAATTGTTGGCTATTTATAGCATGCTCATGATGCTTTTTTTCAATGCCTTCTATGCAATACAATTATTTTACATCCATGGAAGACTTTGTGGCCTATTTGTGATGATTTATGAGACTGAAAACTCGTCTCCTTGCCAGCTTTTCACCTCAGTTGGCTCTTACCTCATACTGAGCCACCATCTGCCTTCTTTCTGTCCTTAGAACCAGTTCTTCATCAGCTGTGCTGACAATATAACCATCCACAATGGGATTGGTGATGCAATTGTGAATCGGATCCTGCGTGCTCACAGGTGTGATTTGATAGCATGAGCCAAATTTTGATGACACTTTCTTCTTTCTTTTTTTTTTTTTTTGCACATTCCTAAACCTTTAAGTCATGAAGCAGCATTTTCAAAGTCAAGTGTCTATAAAATTACAGTTAACTTTTACACAACTTATGTCAAACTCAACAATTTAAACATTATGAATTGACTTGCATGTGTAGACAATGTACATGTTGGCTGTGTGTATTGCTGCAGAGAGCAGAAGAAGTACAGAGTGTTTGTGGTTATCCCTCTGCTTCCTGGATTTGAGGGCGATATTAGCACAGGAGGTGGAATTGCCATCCAGGCTATTTTGCACTTCACTTACAGGTGAGAGCCTTTTCCTGCCATTATTATTATTCTTGTCTAAGCCTGTGGACAGAAATAGCATTGTAACTCATGACAACCAGAAAAAATGCATCTCTTACATCCTTTTGTTTGGTATTGACACAAGGAAATGTAATGGTTAGATGTTACTACAAATATTCTGAATGGAAAAATAGAAATGGAGATATCATGTTACTGTTGTACGTTGTGGAAGTTAGAAGCCAGTTTTCTGTCAACAGTGTCTTTTTTTGCATAATTTGGTGATTATGTTACTTCATTTATTTGTGCTATTGTTTTAAAAGCATAACCTGTTCTTATTCTTATGTATGATTTATTTTTATATTACTGCTAAACATAATTTTAAGCACTTAGTTTAATTTTTTTTTTTTTTTATCTATAAGGACAATGTGCCGTGGAAAGCACTCCATTTTATCAAAACTTGAGGAAGGTGAGTTTTCTGTCACTTATCTGGTTCGTTGTTATTCATTAATCCATGTGACAAAAAAAAAACAACCATTTGTTTCCACTCTGATCTAAGTCTTTCCGTCTCCCTCTATTGCTTCCTTAAATTGAAGCCACTAGTACTAAGTATCTGTGCATTTGTTACACATTTTTGAAATTCTTCTTTTCTTTTTTTTAGGAATTCTTATATTACCATACAAGTTTATTAGTTTAAATGAGTTCACAGTGTTATTATATTATGAGGTATTAATTTTGTGACTGTGATCTGTCTTGTAGTAAAGGAGCAGTGGACTGAATACATCACTTTCTGTGGGCTCAGAACACATTCCCAGCTTTCCAAGTCACTTGTCACAGAACTCATCTATGTTCACAGCAAGACCCTCATCGCTGATGACCGCTGCTATATCATTGGTGAGTGCCCACATACAACAAAAAGAGTTTATCCATGATTTATTTCAAGTCAGCTTATCTTTATTTTTATTTCACAAAGTGTCAAAATTTGTTAATGGCAGTACTGCATTGGCTGTATCCATCTTTTATATTCAAAGTATGGTTTATAAGTTTCTCTGCTAAATACACACTAAATCAGAGGTTATGATGGTAAAACCCAGAGATGCAGCGCTGTCCAATGAGGTTGTTGTCTGGAAATTTGCATGTGTTTACTTCTGTTCGGACCTAAACCTCAGTAAAAGGGTCATCAATTATATTTTATTTGTCTGGTTTTCTGCATTGTTCTGCAACTTGCCACATCATCATAATAAGTATAAAGATTAAAGGTCAGAATTTGCTACTTTTGAATTTAGTATAATTTGACTCTTTTTTTAACAGATAATTTATGATTAAAGGTTTAAGATTCTAATTACACAGAGCTAAAATGGAGAAGCTAAATATCAACACTTTTTCTAAATGTAACCAATATCCTGATCCAATTTATTCCCTCATGCAGGAATTTACTGAAAAGACAGAATCATCTGTCTGATAGGACACATTTTTTTAAGCCTGTAGTCTCAACATCTTCTAGGATCCGCCAACATCAATGATCGCAGCATGCTGGGCAGCCGAGATAGTGAGCTTGCTGTGTTTGTGGAAGATGAAGAGAGGGTCCAATCCATTATGGGAGGAGAGGAATATGAGGCAGGACCAGTCACACTTGCTCTACGCAAGGAGTGTTTCAGGTCAAGGACAAACATGTTTCTCCTGAAATTTTGGATTATTAAGTGTGTAATTATTTAATCAAAACACATTGCAGTTTTTAAAGGATGTATATAATCTCCCTGTTTATTAGGAGAAGTGTTCTGACTAACTACTGAGTTTTGGTTTTACAAACAATAATGTTTTTTTCCCTGATCTATACAGTTTAATTGTCTCTAGGGTATATTGTGATAGAAACTATCTGTGATTGGAACTGGCTTGTGTTTGCTGAAACAGTATGTAATTTCTCTGTTGTAATAGGGTCCTTGTTGGAGCAGCTTCAGACCCCAGCATCAATATCGATGATCCAATCAGTGATAAATTTTTCTTCTCGGTTTGGAATGAAACAGCTAAACAGAATGCCACCATTTATAACAAGGTATAACATGGAATTGTTACATATTTTGTTTAATCTTTAGTTGACTTTTTCTTAGCTATTTTTTTCTTTTTTTTTCTCGTGGCACTACAGGTATTCAAGTGCCTGCCATGCAAAACTGTTCACAACACACAGGAGCTGAAAGAGTTTTCCTGCCAGGAACGCCTATGCGACACTGACCCTGAGCAGGCAGCAAAGGAGCTGGAGGCCATCAGAGGGTTGCTGGTTCACTTTCCTCTAAAGTTCCTTTGTGAGGAAAACCTGCTGCCCCCACGAAACACTAAAGAAGGCATGGCTCCGGTAGATCTCTGGACATAACCACATTGCTGCCAATCAGACTTCTATTAGCCTGAGGCCGAATCTATCCTTAATATCCAGCACAGTACCATAAATAGTTTGAACACCAGAACCTAAGTAGTGAGAAAGAAAACTTCCCCTTGAGACTGTTTATTTGTAGTCTTATGTATTTAGTCTGGAGGTAACCACTGAACTGCCAATTTCTGCTGATTTATTATCTGTAGATGAACCTCTGCAACCCAGTTAATTCATGTCGGCAGTGTTTGCTTCCTAACCTGTGCGGTGCAATTGGAACTGCGGGGCTGGCAGTGGTGTGCAACTCGCTTAAATGAATGTATGACTCAGGAGAGGATTTCAAGGTTGCATTGGAGATCGAGCATCTTACATGAAATGGAAACATAGTGTACATTTATTGGTACATTTTTGTTATTTGTTTTTTTTTCTGGGGAGGGCTGTGTCTCGGTCTTTCTCTCACACTCTCACTCTCTCCCTCTGAGGCTTCACCTCTTACTGCAGTGCCAGAAAATCTGTCAGAACATTTGTGGTTGTTATGGTGACGGATATAAAGAGATGACTGGATTGTAGCTGAAATAAAGGACTGGATGGGGAAGAAGAGGGGAGAGTGCTGATGCAAGGGATAACTTACTAAATCAGGGTGGCGCACCAGAAAACAGAAAGTAATATGCTGATAAGAGAATAGACCACTTTTAATGGAAGCAGTCCTTTTCATATTTTTATGTGGGGGAATTGTGAGTGGGAAAGGGGGACAAGATAATTGAAGGGTGCTAGGTTGATCTACTGTTAATTGGTGGAATTCTTTGTCACCGTGACAACCAAGCAAGTTATCATTTCATCATGTTGTCAGCAGTTTTGAACGGAAAGTTCCATTTGACCATTGCAGTGTGCATCTAATCCCATGTCATGTGTAGGTGTTGTGAAGGGTCTTATGTGTGTGCCTTATGTTATTTTAGTTCAGACATGAGATGTTTGCTGAGGCAGAGAGAAGTGACATAATGTGTCTGACACAGTTAATAACCGCTAAAAGTGCCAGTTTGTGGGCATCATCACTTTATATCTTAGTTACTTTTGGCAAAAAAAAGGAAGGTTTTGTTTCGCTTAAAAACAATAGTCTTGTTAGTCAATCTGTAAATGTCTTTGTATTGGAAATATTTGGTGTTGCAAAAGGTTAATCATTCCAATTATGAAATATTTATTTTACTCATTTAAAACATCAGCCAATAACTTTAGCAGAACAGGCAACATGTGACAGAAAAGCAAAGTGACAAAAGCAAGGTAAAAAAGAAATTTCTGTAAATTCAAACATCTGATCAAAACAACATTTCTGTTTTACATATTCAATATTTGGTATTTCACATACAACATGGCTTGGAATGATGTATTAATGTGTAAAACGTTGCTGTAAAGAAGTTCATAATCCAGAAACTGCAAAATTATAGGATGATGTTTTAAATGAAATTGTAGTGACTGTTGTGTAAACCTTTGACACACGTCCACAGGTCAACAACCAGTTTCACTGTAAACTTGTCTGTAAATACGATGGGAGTTGCCCCATATGAACACTGCCTCACTTTACACAAACCCCCTTTAAAAGAGAAAGTAGTATATTATTTGTGTTTAGAAAATGCACATTGATGATTTGAAATATATCCACACTTTCCTTTGAAAGATAATAAAAGCAACCAAAGCGCTGCATAATAGGAACTGGTGCTAGCTTCTTCAAATAGCACAAGATGGACAATACTCTGTTCTTTGTTGTGGATTAGTAGAAACATATTTGTTGTATGGAGAAATGACCCTAACACTGTTTTAGTCACAAAGTGAATTTTACCTTATATAGATATTATCATGAATACATTTTGATTAATGTACCACTAACTAAACTTTGTGCATTTAATCTTTAACAGTCACTATGTGAAAACCAGCTGTATGCACATCTGTAGAGGTTACTTTTCACATATGGCCCACTAACACTCAGGAGTAAAGAGCTCTTAAATATTTTTTCTTACTTGCACAAGTACTGTTATGATAAACAAAATATTGTATGTTTGTATATTTTTCTTGTTTCCTCAATAAACTTCTTTATCTTTTAACAGAACTTGATATCTGCTCTTACTTTCATTTAAAATGAAGCATTTTTTGCTGCTAATACCAAAAGAACAACCTAAGCATATTTTTTTTTCTTTTCTCAGATTACACAGCACATTTGTACAGTATCAATATACAGCCATACAACCCTATTCTTTGTAATGAAAGAAAGGGTGGGGTTTTAACTTGTACTGGGAAAAGTGTGAGGTTTTGCAATGATTTTGTAAATCTCAAGCCAATACTTTCATTAATAATAAAACAGAGAGCATATCAATTGCTTAAAAGGGACATTTCACTAGTTCCTGAATAATATTAGCTTTTTAATTTGGCTGTAGTATGACTTGAAGTAGCTGGGATGTGAGCAACAAAAGGATGGAAGAAAGAACCATTCCATGAAAATAGTTAGAAGAACGTGTTGCGTTTAATCAGGATCTTTGGTGACAACTTTGTAAATTGATCAAGTATAAAAGAGCACCTTGAAAATTTAGTCTCTGAGAAGTAAAGATGATCAGATAATCAACTATGTGTAAAACTAATTTAACAAATTGTGGGGCAATCTCAGAAAAGCATTCCTAAACATAAAACTACAGAGATGCTGTATATTTAATCAGGTATAGTACATTAGATATTCAAAACATTCGGATGATCTGAAAACATCTCTGTAGGAGTTAATGTTGGATATCTGTGAGGTTCACAACTTCACGTAGCACTGCTTTAAAAAACAAGCATTATTCTGTCATAGAAGTCACTGAATGGGCAGTTCCAGAAATCATTTTTGTGAACAGTTTGCTTTGCAATTCACAAATGAAAAAACTGACAAAAACCTTCAAGCTCTATTATGTAAAGTAGAAGCAATGTGTAAACAAGATCCCGATATTGTACCTTTTTCTCCAGGTTAGAGGTAGTTTGAAATGGACTGTATTAATTTTGTGTGATATAATGTGTAATTGTAGCTGTTTGGGAGTCCTGCGTCTTCTCTGTTGGTTTTTGTGTTTCATTATGAACCCAGTTTTTTTTTCCTTGCCAAGACCAGGAAAGGTCTCTGAGGACAGAGCCTCTTTCTTCTTAAATTTCTCATTTTATACCTAAAAATAGGGTTTTTATTTTCAATGAATATGCAAGAAGTCAACACTTACCCTGAAGATCCAACAACGGGTTTCCTCTGTTCTAAGATTTTTATAGACTTTTGGCAAAAGAATAAGGGATGCTGTAAAAGTATAAACATTCCCAATGTTTTTGACATGATTCACAGCAATCAAAATCAAGATGAGCTAATTTTTTTTCAGAAAAGAGTAAATTCTCTCTTTTTGAACTTTTTTTTTATGTTCCATCCATTAATCCATTTTCTTTTCTTAACTGCTTAGTCTGATTCAGGGTGCAGGAAGCTGGAGCCTATCACAGCAATCACTGGGCAAGAGGCATTTTCTGTGTTCTCTATTATAAATAAAGTATTGGTTTTAGATTTGAAAATCATTGCATTCTGCTTTTGCAATTTAGTGTCAGAACCTTTTTTTTTTTTTTTAAAGTGGGGCTGTACTGCAAATCCTAATCAAGTGTCTCTTTTATCATTAAAATTGTATGATATAAAACATTAAACTAAGTTCTATCTAAATGCTGAAATGCTCGGTTTATGGCCAATGCATTGTACACCATATTCCGAACATTTTATTCTGATCTTGGTAAACAGCTTTGGAAATTAATCATACATTATTTAGAAGTATGGTTATCTGCTGAAAGCAAAATAGGCATGGCTTAATGAATAAATAACTACAGCGATGATCAACTATAAGGGTGGCAGAGGAAATCCAAGATGAGGTTAAATTACTGACAAGAGTCAGGATGGGGGCTACATTGTTTTGATCATCCTGCAGTATTTTGTAATGAAACTTAATGGTCTATGCTCAGTGATCAGGAAGGTCAGAGCAGGACAGGTATGCAGAAAATGATCTGTTGTGCAGCCAGGAGTAGACAGACAGAGACACAGTTGCGTAGGTTGAGGTCCACTGTAATTTCTCAGGTAATTTGTCCCTGATGCAGCACCGTACCTCTTCAAGCGCAGAAAACACTTGAATCGTGTTGCGTGCAGCCAATCGCCAGTACAACCCCATAAGAATAAATCAAGGCTGAAGTGGGAGGGAGGACCTGGAAAGCAAAACATGGCGAAATAACAACTTTCGGTGTTGCCTGCAGGTAGAAACTGCACCGTATAGTGCATCTTTGGATTATTTCTGTAAATTAAGGGAATGCGGACGACAGCGACGCTTAACTTTGAAGAGTGGAGTGCTCCAGTTTACCAATATTACGGTGGCTGGCAAAAACATAGGAGCTGCCTGTCTGTGTTTTCCCCGGAAGGTTGGCAGTACTAGGCGCGACTGTCAACACATAAAATGCACGAAGAGGGAAAGTTTATTCTGGAAAAGACAGTTTAGCCTGCTAGCTTAGCTACATCAGCTAGCTCGTTAAGGTTAGATTAATCGGACACACCTGAGTCGGTATCCGGATTGCCTCGCGCTCTGACTGAAATTGGGGGGTATTAAAGTCGTGGTAACAAGTTTGACAACTGCACGCAGCGAACTGTGTTTTATAAGAAATATATATTTTAAATCGCTCACTCTTATTCTACGGCAATTTTCCAAGAGCATATCCATGTGAAGCTAATGATGACAGCCTGACGATCGGTTCTGGTGCGGTGCGGACGGACCCGGACGCCATCACATCAGACATTGCGTTCTTCTTAAAAACAAGCACTGCGCTGAATAGGCGTAAATGTTGTTATACTTTATTGGCATAAGAAGGAATATTCCGGTGATAGACTTAAGAGGTAGTTTTTCCTTTTTTCCCCTCGACATG